>NC_045593.1:82065436-82429603 GCF_009819795.1 Aythya fuligula | reverse complement strand
AGAGCATAAACAGCCTCATGCCCTTACTTGTCTTTCAATAACCTACTCTCTAATCAAGTCTTTAGACACTCAGAGAACTCTTCTTCCAGTCAGTGGCAGGATGAAAGAATTGGTCAAAGCTTCCAAAAAGTTTGAAAGGAAAAACAAAACAAAACAAACAAACAAAAAACATAAGAAAAGCAAGAAGGCAGTTTTTTGGAGTGCAACTTAAAGTCACCCATATGAATCTCCTGTGATGTGCAGAATTTAGAAAGGTAGATGAAATGGATGAAGAAATGAGAAAGGAATGATCATAACCTTGTCCCTATTGTGGCATCTGATGAAACACAAGTACATTCATAAACCTACCTGTTTTCCACAACAGTTTTCCTCAAATACTTAACATAAGTCTTAACATGTCTGCTGCCTCCCTGGGGCCAGGGTCAGGGACGTTGCCAGGAAGCTTCCCAACCTGGTACGCCCCTCTGATTATTATCCTCTTTTGATAGTCCAGGCGGGCAGTGACAACACTGAAGAGAGAAGACTGAAGGCTATCAAACGAGACTTTAGGGGGCTGGGTCGGTTAGTGGATGGAGCGGGAGTGCAGGTGGTGTTTTCATCCATCCCTACGGTGGCAGGGAGGGGTACAGAGAGGACACGGAAAGCCCACCTGTTATACACGTGACTCCGGGGCTGGTGCCAACGCAGAAATCTTGGGTTTTTCGATCATGGGGCACTTTACTCAGCACCCGGCCTGATGGCTGCAGACGGGTCCCTATCTTTTAGGGGAAAAAGGATCCTGGGCCAGGAGCTGGCAGGGCTCATTGAGAGGGCTTTAAACTAGGTAGGAAGGGGGATGGGGCTGAAGCTAGGATTGTTGGGGCTGTGCCAGGGGGAACAATGGCAAGGCCGGAGGATAAGGCAATGGCCCAGCTGAAGTGCATCTACACCAATGCATGCAGCATGGGTAACAAACAGGAGGAGCTGGAAGCCATCTTGCAGCAGGCAGGCTATGACTTGGTTGCCATCACGGAAACGTGGTGGGACCAGTCTCATGACTGGAGTGCTGCAATGCCCGGCTATAAGCTCTTCAGAAGGGACAGGCAGCACAGAAGGGGTGGTGGTGTGGCTCTCTATATTAGAGAGTCTTTCGAGGTTGTAGAACTCGAGGCTGGGAATGACAAGGTCGAGTCCCTTTGGGTTAGGATCGGCAGGGACAACAAGGCTAGTGTCCTGGTTGGGGTCTGCTATAGACCGCCGAACCAGGATGAGGAGACGGATGAGGAATTCTACAGGGAGCTGACAGAAGTTGCAAAATCTTCAGTGCTTGTTCTCATGGGGGACTTCAACTTCCCTGACATATCCTGGAAGCACAACACAGCCCTGAGAAAGCAGTCTAGGAGGTTTCTGGAGAGCATGGAAGATAGCTTCCTGACACAGCTGGTTAGTGAACCTACCAGGGGTGGTGCCCTGCTAGACCTTCTCTTCACAAACAGAGAAGGACTGGTGGAGGATGTGATTGTCGGGAGCTGTCTTGGGCAGAGTGACCACGAAATGGTGGAGTTCACTATTCTTGGCGAGGCCAGGACGGGGACCAGTAAAACCGCTGTAATGGACTTTCAGAGGGCTGACTTTGAGCTGCTCAGGACACTAGTTGGTGGAGTCCCTTGGGAGGCGGTTCTGAAGGGCAGAGGGGTCCAGGAAGGCTGGGCGCTCTTCAAGAGGGAAATCTTAATGGCACAGGAACGGTCTGTCCCCACGTGCCCAAAGACGAGCTGGTGGGGAAGAAGACCAGCCTGGCTGAACAGAGAATTGTGGCTTGAGCTTAGGAGAAAAAAGAGGGTTTATAATCTTTGGAAAAGTGGGCAGGCCACTAGGGAGGACTTTAAGGATGTAGCGAGGCTGTGCAGGGACAAAATTAGGAAGGCCAAAGCTCATCTGGAGCTCAACCTGGCTACTGCCGTTAAAGATAACAAAAAAGGTTTCTATAAATACATCAACACAAAAAGGAGGGCTAAGGAGAATCTCCATCCTTTACTGGATGTGGGGGGAAACTTAGTTACAAGAGGTGAGGAAAAGGCGGAGGTGCTCAATGCCTTCTTTGCCTCAGTCTTTAACGGCAATACCGTTTGTTCTCTGGATACCCAGTACGCTGAACTGGTGGAAACGGATGGGGAGCAGGATGTGGACCTCACAATCCACGTGGAAATGTTTGTCGACCTGCTACAGCACTTAGATGTACACAAGTCGATGGGGCCGGATGGGATCCACCCAAGGGTACAGAAAAAAACTGGCAGAGGAGCTGGCCAAGCCACTTTCCATCATTTATCAGAAGTCCTGGCTATCAGGGGAGGCCCCAGTCGACTGGCAGCTAGCAAACGTGATTCCCATCTACAAGAAGGGAGGGAGGGTAGACCCAAGAAACTATAGGCCTGATAGTTTGCCCTCAATGCGAGGGAAACTCATGGAGCAGATTATCTTGAGTGTCATCATGTGGCACTTGCAGGGCAAGCAGGCGATCAGGCCCAGTCTGCATGGGTTTATGAAAGGCAGGTGCTGCTTGACGAACCTGATCTCCTTCTATGACAAAGTGATGCGCTGGGTGGACGAGGAAAAGGCTGTGGATGTGGTCTACCTTGACTTCAGCAAGGCTTTTGACACCATCTCCCACAGCATTCTCCTCAAGAAACTGGCTGCTCTTGGCTTGGACTGGCGCACGCTTTGTTGGGTTAGAAACTGGCTGGATAGCCGGGCCTAAAGAGTCGTGGTGAATGGAGCCAAGTCCAGTTGGAGGCCAGTCACTAGTGGAGTCCCCCAGGGCTCGGTGCTGGGGCCGGTCCTCTTTAATATCTTCATCGATGATCTGGACGAGGGCATCAAGTGTACCCTCAGTAAGTTCGCAGATGACACCAAGTTAGGTGCGTGTGTCGATCTGCTCGAGGGTAGGAAGGCTCTGCAGGAGGATCTGGATAGGCTGCACCGATGGGCTGAGGTCAACTGCATGAAGTTTAACAAGGCCAAGTGCCGGGTCCTGCACCTGGGGCGCAATAACCCCAAGCAGAGCTACAGGCTGGGAGAGGAATGGTTGGAGAGCTGCCAGGCAGAGAAGGACCTGGGAGTATTGGTGGATAGTTGGCTGAATATGAGCCAGCAGTGTGCTCAGGTGGCCAAGAAGGCCAACAGCATCCTGGCTTGTATCAGAAATAGTGTGGCCAGCAGGGCTAGGGAGGTGATCGTCCCCCTGTACTCAGCGTACTCGAGGCCGCACCTCGAGTACTGTGTTCGGTTTTGGGCCCCTCGCTACAAGAAGGACATCGAGGTGCTTGAGCAGGTGCAGAGAAGGGCGACGAAGCTGGTGAGGGGCCTGGAGAACAAGTCTTACGAGGAGCGCCTGAGGGAGCTGGACTTGTTCAGCCTGGAGAAGAGGAGGCTCAGGGGCGACCTTATCGTTCTCTATAGGTATCTCAAGGGAGGCTGTAGCGAGGTGGGGGTTGGTCTGTTCTCCCACGTGCCTGGTGACAGGACGAGGGGGAATGGGCTTAAGTTGCGCCAGGGGAGTTTTAGGTTAGATGTTAGGAAGAACTTCTTTACCGAAAGGGTTGTTGGGAATTGGAACAGGCTGCCCAGGGAAGTGGTGGAGTCACCATCCCTGGAAGTCTTTAAAAGACATTTAGATGTAGAGCTTAGGGATATGGTTTAGTGGGGACTGTTAGCGTTAGGTCAGAGGTTGGACTCGATGATCTTGAGGTCTCTTCCAACCTAGAAATTCTGTGATTCTGTGATAATTACAATATACATAACATAATATACATAACATAATATACAATTAACATAAACTATTATTTGAGAGAAAATAGCAAAACAATATTTGTATTGAAAAAATTATAAATAATAAAGAATTTGGCTTATGTTTACTAAAATAAGATCAGAGTTTTGCACTTTTACTACTCAAAATAAAATTTATTAGACTAATTGCTTTCTGACTGCATATTTTTAAACTAGTAGCCAAATATCTGGAGGGGCTGTGGGTGGTGAGGGTTATGTATTATTATTTGCAGGCTTACATGGGGAGTTTGATGGTTATTGTTACCAGCCTCTGAGCTCAATTTCAACAGGGTATTTCAAAACTCTTAAGGCTTACTTTTCCCAATTAAGGATTATGGAAACACGCCTGGTGAGCCTGGAGGGTTTTGAATTGTGCTTGTCCAACATTAAGCAAATATGGGTATCTCCAGTCTTGCGAAGCTCTGATAAAACTATGTTTATATAATTAGATTAATCAACAGGAAACATTATGTGGTGTACGTCAAAGGTAGTTTCATAACAAACAGTGCTAAGGAAATATTAACTACTCACTAATGCTTCAGCCTATGTGACTACCACGTATTTTAAAAAACTGTATCTTTGCAGGACAAAATGCAATTCAATTCGCAATAATATATTTTCACATAGCTTTCTGATAAACAATCTTCATGAACTTTCTCATCTGCAAACTAAATATCCTCAGCACGCCACCAGTCAATTAGGTGTGTATTTATCCTTAAGTTTTTAATTTATGTCACTTGGGATACAAGTCAATTTTCCTAATTAGAATATATCCATCATGATTAGAAAGGAGGCTTGGGCAAATTTATATTGAATCAGTTTAGAAAAATATAAATTTAAATAAAACACATTGTATGCTAATACAATATCTAACGTAAATGTTCCATGGTCAGAATTAAAAGTTTTCCACTATATCACAGAATCACAGAATCATCTAGGGTGGAAGAGACCTCAAAGATCACCTAGTCCAACCTCTGACCTAACGCTAACCAGTCCTCCACTAAACCATATCACTAAGCCCTACATCTAAATGTCTTTTAAAGACCTCCAGGGATGGTGACTCAACCACTTCCTTGGGCAGCCAATTCCCATGCCTAACAACCCTTTCAGTAAAGAAGTTCTTCCTAATATCCAACCTAAACCTCCCCTGGTGCAACTTTAGCCCATTCCCCCTCATCCTGTCACCAGGCACGTGGAAGAATAGACCAATCCCCACCTCGCTACAGCCTTCTTTAACGTACCTGTAGAGAGTGATAAGGTCACTCCTGAGCCTCCTCTTCTCCAGGCTGAACAAGCCCAGCTCCCTCAGCTGCTCCTCGTAAGACTTGTTCTCCAGACCCCTCACCAGCTTCATTGCCCTTCACTGGACTCACTCAAGCACCTCAATGTCCTTCTTGTAGTGAGGGGCCCAAAACTCTACACAGTACATGAAGTGTGGCCTCACCAGAGTCGAGTACAGGGGGACAATCACTTCCCTAGACCTGTTGACCACACTCTTTCTCATGCAAACCAGGATGCTGTTGGCCTTCTTGGCCACCTGAGCACACTGCTGGCTCATATTCAGCCGACTATCCACCAATACTCGCAGGTTCTTCTCTGCCAGGAAGCTTTCCAACCACTCATTTCCCAGCCTGTTGTGCTGCTTGGGGTTATTGCGCCCCAGGTGCAGGACCTGGCACTTGGCCTTGTTGAACCTCACACAGCTGGCCTCAGCCCATCGGTGCAGCCTATCCAGATCCTCCTGCAGAGCCTTCCTACCCTCAAGCAGATCGAGACACATGCACCTAACTTGGTGTCATGTGCAAACTTACTGAGGGTGCACTTGATCCCCTCATCCAGATCACCAATAAAAATGTTAAAGAGAACTGACCCTAAGACTGAGCCCTGGGGTACTCCACTAGTGACTGGCCTCCAGCTGGATTGAACTCCATTCACCATGACTCTTTAGGCCCGGCTATCCAGCCAGTTTCTAACCCAACAAAGCGTGCGCCAGTCCAAGCCAAGAGCAGCCAGTTTCTTGAGGAGAATGCTGTGGGAGATGGTGTCAAAAGCCTTGCTGAAGTCAAGGTAGACCACATCCACAGCCTTTTCCTCGTCCACCCAGCGCATCACTTTGTCATAGAAGGAGATCAGGTTCGTCAAGCAGCACCTGCCTTTCATAAACCCATGCAGACTGGGCCTGATCGCCTGCTTGCCCTGCAAGTGCCACATGATGACACTCAAGATAATCTGCTCCATGAGTTTCCCTCGCATTGAGGGCAAACTATCAGGCCTATAGTTTCTTGGGTCTACCCTCCCTCCCTTCTTGTAGATGGGAATCACGTTTGCTAGCTGCCAGTCGACTGGGGCCTCCCCTGATAGCCAGGACTTCTGATAAATGATGGAAAGTGGCTTGGCCAGCTCCTCTGCCAGTTTTTTTCTGTACCCTTGGGTGGATCCCATCCGGCCCCATCGACTTGTGTACATCTAAGTGCTGTAGCAGGTCGACAAACATTTCCACGTGGATTGTGAGGTCCACATCCTGCTCCCCATCCGTTTCCACCAGTTCAGCGTACTGGGTATCCAGAGAACAAACGGTATTGCTGTTAAAGACTGAGGCAAAGAAGGCATTGAGCACCTCCGCCTTTTCCTCATCTCTTGTAACTAAGTTTCCCCCCACATCCAGTAAAGGATGGAGATTCTCCTTAGCCCTCCTTTTTGTGTTGATGTATTTATAGAAACCTTTTTTGTTATCTTTAACGGCAGTAGCCAGGTTGAGCTCCAGATGAGCTTTGGCCTTCCTAATTTTGTCCCTGCACAGCCTCGCTACATCCTTAAAGTCCTCCCTAGTGGCCTGCCCTCTTTTCCAAAGATCATAAACCCTGTTTTTTTTAACTAAGCTCAAGCCACAATTCTCTGTTCAGCCAGGCTGGTCTTCTTCCACGCTGGCTCATCTTTGGACATTTGGGGACAGACCGCTCCTGAGCCATTAAGATTTCCTTCTCCAGGAGTGCCCAGCCTTCCTGGACTCCTCTGCCCTTCATAACTGCCTCCCATGGGACTCTGCCAACCCGTGCCCTGAACAGCTCAAAGTCTGCCCTCTGGAATTCTAAGACAGCAGTTTTACTGGTCCCCCTCTTGACTTCACCAAAAATAGAGAACTACCATTTCGTGGTCACTCTGCCCAAGACAGCTCCCAACCACCACATCTCCCACCAGTTCTTCTTTATTTGTGAACAGAAGGTCCAGCAGGGAACCTCCCCTGGCAGGCTCACTAACCAGCTGCATCAGGAAACTATCTTCCATGCTCTCCAGAGACCTCCTAGACTGCTTCTTCTGAGCCATATTGCATATCTTTCTCCTCTTAGATGTATGAATTAAAAACAGACCTTTCTGAGCTTGGGTACCATTAGATAGCAACATAGTACTTCATTGCATCAGAGCACTAATTTCTTGAAGCAATAATTTCAGATTACTGAGAGTATGGACAAGCTCACAGTGAAGCAGCTGTCTGAACTAACAGATGAGAATTGCTCTGCTGACAGTCACAGGGATTTTAACATGTGGATGTAGTAGCAAAGGTGCCCTCTGAACCTCAGGACACTATTGAAAGTTTTACTGTTGCAATGAAAGATGAGGGACTACTTGTATCAGTATTTCAAGTTCAATCTGAATCAATGAATAAAGCATAACTTACCTCAGGAGTGTATTCACAGATCTAAGTTAGGCTGATATTTTAAATATCATCTTAGTACCAGAATTTTAGGAGACCAGTCAACCAATTTAGCTAAATAAACTAGATGCAAAAGTTAGAAGTGAATAACCCACATGAAATATATGCA
This sequence comes from Aythya fuligula, assembly GCF_009819795.1. Lineage (NCBI taxonomy): Eukaryota > Metazoa > Chordata > Aves > Anseriformes > Anatidae > Aythya > Aythya fuligula. The sequence continues at coordinate 82,421,978 of NC_045593.1, read as the reverse complement.
GCATTACACCTTATTAGAGTCATGCCTACACTGCCAGCAAGCAAATTACTAGAAAACACAACTAATCTGAAATTCAGTGAATACACGTCACACACAGCTGGGCTGCATGCTTCTGGAGAAGGGAGAAGAACTTTCCTCCATAAACCCATTACTGGGCTATTTTCTGTTTAGAGACATTATTTTGCTGAGATGCAGATGAGAAGGTGCAATGCCACATCTCTTTCCCTCTCCTCTCCTCCTGAAAAAAAGCCCATACTCACCACTGGGTGTGTTCATGCAGCAGCTGTGATTACCCCATTTCCTGGATGAACCTTCAAAATCGACCTAGACAGAAACCTTGTTATTTAAGTTTTATGAGGATTTGCACCCAAACCTGCACCAGTCAGGTATCCAGGTGCAGGCTTGTGATATTACAAGGTGAGTGGTCAAACCAGACTGCTTACTGCCAGGCCCTGGAGTCACTGAAGTCACTGTTCTTGGTCACTGAAGAACAGCCCCAGCTCTCTTCTGTGTTTTGACCCCCATCCTTATTTTTAGCTTGAGGTTTCAAGTTTCTTGTATCTCTGTCCATCTGAGGACCCAAGTGAGTCCAACTCTAGTTGTGATTGCAGAACCCCACTCCTAACACAACTGCACCTTCTTGCTTTATTCCTGCCTGCTCCACCAGCACTGCTGAGCATGTTCAGAAATGCTTACCACCTTCAAAGACACACCTCTTGCAGTACTTTTTTTTTTTTTATATGTTATTTTCTTCCATTAGTTCATAAAATGTTTTGAAATCTGGACTTGCCTAACCAACATTAGACCTGTTGTTTTAGACAAAGAAGATAACTTGTGGCTGCATTAGAATGATAATGTGTTCTTACCTCTAAGTACAAAACCACATCTTGAGGAAACTGCAGCTGAACCAGAGTAATGAAGAAAAATACTAATTTTCAGAAAAAAAAATCAAGCTAAAAAATAACCGCTAAATACTCTTAGAGTAGAAGTAGTAGAGTTGTTGGCATTAGAAGTGAACTCCTCAGCAAGATGGCAGCAATATAAAAAATAGTTACCGTATATGGTGTTGTTAGGGTATTCACCTAAAGATGGCTTATGAAAGTAGAAAGACTTGATTTTAGGGCTCATAGTATTTGAATGGCATACATTTAAAATCTGTGTTGATATTTGTCATAGAATTAAAAGTAATCACCTGCAAATTACGAAAGCCCTCCTAGCTGTGTTCTATGAGTTAGGCTTACATTTATTACGATGAAGTAAATATACAGTCAAAATAAGATATGCAGTAACTTGAAAGCTACAGGATAGCTAGAAGTGTTGTGTTTCTCACTTGAGGATGTCTCTTGATGAAAAGATTTGTAGAACAATTGCACCAGTTCTCTCAGGAAATGAGAATGTGTTTAGAGACATCCCTGAAAGTAAATTTGTCACATTCACTTTCACTGAGAAGAAACATCTGTGATTTAACCATAGGAATCTGTTTTTCCTCCTTTTTAATATACATATATGTATATACATTTTAAACTGCCATTAGAAAGGCATATCTCCACACAGTATTTAATATTATTAGCTCCCTGAATACAAGCTATGTTTCTGGTATTTGACTATTGTAAGTTGCGTTCTGGTGGTTATCACTACTAGCTTGGAAGCATTTTTTAAAACAGTTAAGTGCAACAGGAAAACCCCAGAGGAGACACCTACATTCTGAAATAGTTAAAAATATTCAGAATTAGTAACTTCACCTTATTCCTGTAATTTATAGTGTTATTTACTATAAAACTCTGCTCTGTTATTGCAAAAATGAGTTAATAATTGGGTCATAAGACAGCAGGAGCATTCCAATGTTAATTATATCTTATTGACTAATTTGACTGGAGGCATTTTAATATAGTTTCAGTTATGCTAGAAATCTTTCAGATAGGATACTGTCTCAGGTTGCCTTACAAGAGTGAGAAGCATCATCTGCCTGTGATGGATCTTAGCTCATGCTTGTCAGAAAGGTTCATCCATATCTTTGGATTTCAACCGCAACCTATTCTCTGTCCACATTCTAACCTAGCAACAAAAAAGATTAGATTTTGCTCTGCGAAATGACAAAGTGAGAGGAAAAAGTCTTTGTGACTCAAAAACAAAAAACAAAAACAAAACAAAACAAAACAAACAAACAAATCAAAACAAAACAAACAAACAAACAAAAAAAACACACATAAAACTGATGGACCTGACACTTATAAGAAAACTAAGAAAATTGTTTTAAACCACAATATATGATTGTGTATTATCAGTGGATTTTGCTCAGTCTTGAAAATGAAATGTGTATGTTCTATGAAGAAAGTATTTCAAGCTGTTCAACACGGTAGATAAGGTTGCAATCTGGTAGATCCTACATTTTTGCCACCTAAACTTACACATAAAAGTGGCCTAAAAGAAAGCTGGAGAGGGACTCTATCGGGACTCTATCAGGGAGTGTATCAGCCACAGCACACGGTATGGAATATCCCTTTGGCCAGATGCGGTCAGCTGTCCTGCTTCTGTCCACATCCAGCTCCTGCTGCACCCCCAGCCTGCCCACTGGCAGGACAGAGCAAGAAACTGAAAACTCCTTACCAACCAGTCAAACAGCAGTGTGTTATCAACATTCACAGAATCATAGAATCATAGAAACACAAGGTTGGAAAGGACCTACAAGATCATCTAGTCCAACTGTCCTCTTATCACCAGTACTACCCACTAAGTTATTAACTTATATCTCATAGCACCTTCTCCAGGCACTTCTTGGACACCGCCAGGGACCACCACCTCCCTCAGCAGGCCATTCCAGCACCTGAACACTCTCTGAGAAAAAAAGTTTTTCCTAATATGTAATCTAAATCTACCTAGGTGTAACTTGTGGTAACTTGTATTTCCTAGAGTCCTAGCATTAGTTATCTAAGAGAAGAGGCTGACCCCTTCCTCATCACAACCTCTCTTCTGGAAGTTCTAGAGTGAAATGAGGTCTCCCCTGAGCCTCCTCTTCTCCAGACTAAACAACTAGCATACGCTTCGTTAGGTTAAAAACTGGCTGGGTAGCCTGGCCCTGAGTGAGTCCAGTGAAGGGCAATGAAGCTGGTGAGGGGTCTGGAGAACAAGTCTTACGAGGAGCAGCTGAGGGAGCTGGGCTTGTTCAGCCTGGAGAAGAGGAGGCTCAGGAGTGATCTTATTGCTCTCTACAGGTACGTTAAAGGAGGCTGTAGCGAGGTGGGGATTGGTCTATTCTTCCACGTGCCTGGTGACAGGATGAGGGGGAAAGGGCTAAAGTTGCGCCAGGGGAGGTTTAGGTTGGATATTAGGAAGAACTTCTTTACTGAAAGAGTTGTTAGGCATGGGAATTGGCTGCCCAAGGAAGTGGTTGAGTCACCATCCCTGGAGGTCTTTAAAAGACATTTAGATGTAGGGCTTAGTGATATGGTTTAGTGGAGGACTGGTTAGCGTTAGGTCAGAGGTTGGACTAGGTGATCTTTGAGGTCTCTTCCAACCTAGATGATTCTGCCATTCTGTGTGGTTCTGTGTTCAAGGTAAGGTTGGACCTGGTGCACAGGGACATGGTTTAGTGGGTGACATTGGTAGCAGGGTGATGGTTGGACCAGATGATCTTGGGGGTCTTTTCCAACCTTACTGTTTCTATGATTCTGTGTTACACTGATGAGAGGCTAGAGCCTGAGCTGGAAAAGGTCATGTGGAACATGTGGAACAAGGTAGATGGGGCTGCCATTTGCTAGGTCCTGCATTTTTGCCACCTAACCTCATCCATAAAAGTGGCCAAAAAGAAAGCCGGAGAGGTACTCTGTTGGGGAGTGTAGCCACGGAACAATGGATAACGGCTTTGAACAAATGGAGGGGAGATTTAGATTAGATGTGAAGTGGGGAAGAAATTCTTCACTCAGAGCACAAGTGCACCTGGGAATTAGGTTTGAAGATGCACCTTGCTTCTCTACATTTTTTGCAAAGAACAAAATTACCTAAAAAACAGTGTTAAAAATAAACCCAGGGCACAGGATAGGAGGTGCAGGGCAGTCCCTGTGGCAGAGGTGCAGCCTTTCTCTCTGGCAAGCCAAATGGCCCGGTGGAGCCAGCCCCACAGAAGGGGCCCTCAGCCCCCTCAACCCTCCTCCTTCCTCCACGTGAGGGAATCTTCCAGACTGCTCCCAACACAGCCACCCAAATTTGGCCACACATGGGCCACTCCATTACCGAGGCTTGCCAAGGTCACAGTGGCCACCACTGCCCTGCCTTCGCTGTGGAACCTATAAAAAGGCCCCCCTGCTGCTGGCCCGCCACTCACTGAGCTTCTAGACCCTCTGACAGCTGGCATCTGTGGCAGAAGGAAGACCAGAAGCAGCAAGGCGAGAGGTGGCCCTTGCTGGTGTGAGCGGACAGCAATGCAGTCTCAGCAAGCACCAGCAATGAAGGCAGCTAAGGGAAAGAGGATCAGAAGAAGCGTGATGGGCAGAGGCAGAGCGCTGGCGACACAGCAGACACCAATGCCCAAGGCAGCTCTGGCGTGCAGCCCACTGACACCCAGAAGCGGTACCATGGGCACCGCAATGATGCGAGGAAGAGGCCAGCCCCCCAGCCACACAGTGACAGGGGGCCTGGCCCTTCTTCCAGTCGAAACAGCAGCGTGAGGCAAAGGCAGGACCATCAGCCAGACAGCCGCATCCAGCAGAGGCGTGACAACAGTGTGCAACGCAGTGTGGGACCCAAGCACGGCCGTAAAGCAGATGGCAGCGTTGGGCCCACAAATGGGAAGAAAAAAGAAGAACAGAGTGGAATGGGACGTAGGGGTGTGAGCGAACAACCCCGTGGTTCGGCACCCCAGCTGGAAAAGTCTCTGGAACAAGGGCATCGCATGCGGCCAGGACCCAGCAAGGACAGGCTCAAACATCAACAAGTCCAAGCTGTGTGCCATCTCTCCCCTAAACAAAACAGTGACTTGGGCCATGGGCCTTACAAGTCACACAATGATGGGACAGGGCGAAGGCAGGAACATCAGCCAGGCAGCTGCATGGAGCAGAGGCGTGCCTCTCAAGCAAGCCCAGGCACCTATCAGCAGTACCACTGGCACCGCAGCGATGCAGGGAACAGGCCATCTCCTCCACCACGCAGTGACAGGGGGGCTGGGCCTTCCCATAGCTGCTACAGTGGCACGGGGCAAACACAGGACCATCGGCCAAACAGACATGGGGAGCACAAGCATGCCTACCATAGGGAACATAGTGCGGGACCCAGCCAGGGCCAGAAACCAGATGGTAGCATCGGACCAACGCAGGAAAATCAAGCTGACAGAGGCATGGCACCAAGGCATGGAACTGGACAACCCCCTGGTTCGGCACCCTGGCCTGAAAATATGCCAAGTGGATGGCATCCTGTTTGGGCAGTCCCAGGCAAGGACTGGCTTAGCCTTCTGCCCAACACTGAAGAGCCCATGGAGCTGGATCCACCAGAAGATGTGGAGGAACTGATGGAAGTGCATCCACCTCCCCCAGAACAGACCTGGGACTCCTGCAGCACATTCTTGCTCTCTACTCTCCAAGGGCACAAAGAGCGTCGCAGGAGTGCGCGGACAGCCCCCTACTCATCATCGCGCAGGCTCCCCCAAACACCATGGACATGCCGCAGGATTACCTGCGAGACGTCCCGGCAATAAATCACTCTGTTGCTGATTCTCAGGGGTTGTGTGAGTGCTTCTTTCCAATCCCCCAGCTCTTGTGCCAGAGGTGGCATCCCTTCTGTGCAGAACCTTGAGGACCAGCACAAGAGAGGACCCAGCTTCCTTCGGGCTGCTGCACTGGGGTGACAGGAGGAGTCCCCGAGGGCTACCATGCACCTCTACCATTTGTGCAAATAGACTGAGGGGTGAAAATAGGAGTGTGTAAGCGATTAGAGGTGGCTAATTTCTTATCCTAGTAGTGAGTTTCTCTAGCTGAGTACTTGGTAATGACAGAGGTGGAGAAGGCTGAGGTACTCAACAACTTCTTTGCCTCCGTCTGCACTGGTAGGCAGGCTTCCCAAGTCTTTCATTCCCCTGAACCCATAGATGGCGGCTGGAGGAGCAAAGTCCCACCCACTGTAAGTGAAGAACAGGTTCAAGACCACCTGATAAATCTAAACAACAGGGACAGCTCTATGGGAGCTGATGACATGAATCCCAGGGTTTGGAGGGAACTGACTGGTGGTAGCTGCCAAACCTCTCTCCATCCTAGTTGAAAAGTCCTGCCAGTCAGGCAATGTACCTTGAGAGTGCAAAAAGGGGAAATATCACACCCCTTGTAAAAAGGGATGAGAAAGGTCGTTTAGAAAGCAGAGGAACTCCAACTCAGACTAGGAAGGGAGAAGAAGACGAGATAGGCTACTCCAGAGTGGCTGGGCCATCAGAGGAACAGGAAGACAAAGAGGAAGATATTGTAAGGACATCAAGAGCTACCCGAGGCCTATACCAGCATAAGCCTAACTGGGAATGAGTGGCAAAAGCACCGTGTTGGGACTTGCCCAGATGCTCTGTGCATCCTTGGCATTGGCTACCTCAGGAGAGGACATTTCAAGGACTTTTTCTTCAGGGAGCCAATCTATGCAGGGGACAGGCAGCGATGGTTTTTCCAACTTGTTTGCTCTCCTTTCTCCTTCACCCGCCTCTTCTGCTCCAGGCTAGTTACAACAGCTCTTAAGGTCTTTGAATATCCTGGGGATGTTCAGACCAGCATGTTCTTATTGTGATGTCTCCTGAGTGTGCTTCGGGTATTGTCCAAGGTTAACCAGCTACTTTGGAATGCCATCCAGAGATCTGTTCTGAGCCAGGAGAGATATGAGTGGAAGGCAGTGTTGGAGGATATGGGCAGGCATCTAGAGCAGTGGACACCTCCAGTACTTTGGAAGCTCACCCCTGAACAGGTGCAAACTCCTAACAAAATGGCAGAATGAAAGGCTTGGAAGAAGTGTGTCATCACCCTGGAAATTCCAGAGAGACACAAATCACTGCAACGTGCTGGGGCTTGGCCAAGTGCAATTGCTCACCACCCGCTGACCCATGCCCAGCCTGTCCCTGAGCAGCTGGTACCCCTGCCATCCCCCAGACGGCCACCCCACAGTACTTGTCCAGCATGACTCCAGATGGTACGGAACACCCCTTTGGCCAGTTGGGGTCAGCCATCCTGCTTCTGTCCCCTCCCAGCTCCTGCTGCACGCAGCCTGCCCACTGGCAGGACAGAGCGAGAAGCTGAAAAGTCCTTGATTCACTGTAAGCACTGCTCTGAAACCAGTCAAACAGCAGTGTGATATCAACATCATTCTCATCCTAAATCCAAAGCACAACACCCTACCAGATACTGGGCAGAAAATTAGCTATATCATAGTCAAAACCAGCACACACCATAGCACATGGTACGGAATATCCCTTTGGCCAGTTGGGGTCAGCTGTCCTGCTTCTGTCTCCTCCCAGCTCCTCCTGCACACCCAGCCTCCTTCCTGGCAGGGCAGTGTGAGAAGCTGAAAAGTCCTAGACTCAGTGTAAGCACTGCTCTGCAACAATTCAAACAAGTAGGAGACATTTCTTCTCAGAAAGAGTGGTCAGGCATTGGAATGGGTTGCCCAGGGAAATGGTGGCATCACCATACCTGGAGTTGTTCAAGGAATGGTTGGACCAGGTGCATAGGGACATCGTTTAGTGAGTAACATTTGTAGCACTGTGATGGTTGGACCAGATGATCTTGGAGGTCTTTTCCAACCTTAATGCTTCTACGATTCTGTTACACTGATCAGAGGCTAGATCCTGAGCTGGAATACATCATGTAGAACAATTTGTATTTCCCCTTAAATCTCCCATGAACTATAAAAATGCAATGCAGTGTTATGTGCCTCCTTGACCTGTGTCAGCCACTTTTTGAGCACTTATATCCAGAATCATGTATGTTGTGAGATCACACCCCCTGAAACAACGACTCCACTTCACTAAAACGTTCCAGAGAAGCAGAAACTGATCCAAACTAAGTGCAAGGTATGACACACTGTAACACGTTGCTTGGCACCAATGTGTCATTATATTGGATGCACTGATTGAACTGGAAGAGTTGTCACTCAAGCTGCAAAACAATCTGTAATGTTAACTAATGCCAGGTGAGTGGCTGTGAGTGCTGCGTAAGGAGCAATGCAGAAGTATTGTCCTCTGGGGTCAAGTCATGCACCCTGTACTTTTTCTGTCACTTCAAGTACTCCCCTTTCTCACTTTTTCCTGCATGTACAGGGCACTGGTTTACTGAAAGGTGCACTATGGACGGTATTGATTGCAAAAGTATACAGAGAGGTAATAGCATGGAGAGTGCAGCAGATTGAGGGTAAATAATGTTCATCTGTGAGCAGCGCTCACCAGCACTGTTCTGTGGTGAAAGTTTAATCAATTTTTAACTCTTCTGTTGAAAGTATAATAGCAAACTTCCACTCCTAGCCTACACTGTTGGCTCAGAAAATTCATAAATTTGCCTGTAGTAATGCACGTGTATTTATGTGACCAAGCAATCTTGCTTTTTAAAACATTATCAAATATTCAAGTTTTTATATAAGACTATGCAGATATATCACATTTCAAATATAATTACATTTTAAATATATTACGGCAAGCGGCATAGCACCTGGAATGTGTAAATCTCCATATAGAGCAGTTTATCTTCACTCACAGTGCCTCAGGCAGCAGTTAGCCAAGGACTTGAATTGAAACAAACAGGTTGAGCTAAATCTGCTTTTAAGACTTTGAATTTGAATTGTCCATGAGGTGACAAGCACCCCTCTACACTTCTGTAAAAACAAATTCTTCAGCATTAATACTTAATAGCCTACTCAAAGTCTATATTTGAGGTAAAATGTAAAAGTGAAGTTTGGGATTCTGTTGTATTAGTCTTAGCACTTAGGTAAGTTTCTAAATCAGATTATGACAGAATATACCCTTTTGTCCTGAAATCTTAAAGAACAAATTATTCTTTAAGCAGCTGTGACTTTTTTATGGTTAGTTTTGTTGTTTTGTTTTTAATAATAAAAAATGCTGTCCATCAGACTAGCTAGTACCTGAGAGTAACTAGCTCAGTTAATCCCTGCACTTGAAGCAAAAGAGGAAAGAAAACTCCAAAGATAACTGTTAACAAGATTAACAGATCGACCTCTAGAAGCATGAGAGTTTTTGAGCAATTTCCCAAGCCTTTCCTCTTGTCATCTCTCTTTCTACATCCATTACTAGTCAACATAGTACTCTGTTGGTGAAGGAAGCTTCTTAAACAGATGTTACTTTCTGAGCACTTTTTCTACTTTCTTCACATCTTTGTATATCTGCAGAGCAACATAAGCATTTTTATTTTAAAAAGCTAAATTTAACATTTTCTTCACACGGGCAACACTGCCACATTGGGGTGTTAACTGCTCTTAAATGCTTCTGTAGCACATTTCCTGCCAGACTACTATATGAGGTAGGGTGGTGTGCAGCAGTTGAACATCAAATATGTTCGATCTATCAGCTGCCTGGGATAACCATGAACAAGTCTTGACAATGGCCCACCTACAAAATGGGGCACAAATAGCACCCCTTGTCTTTCCTACTAGTTATTCATAAAAGATTCTATCACTAATTGAATAAATTTTGTAGTTAAAAATAAATAAATAAATTCTTCTCAACAGAGGCTAATAGTGAAAACTGGCAACACTAACTCTGTCAGAAACCTTGCATTTTCTCAAAACCAGAAGTTTGTGAAAACCAGAATAAATCACTGCAAAGCATACATGAAGTCAGTCACACATCACAGAAAGAAATATGATGTTTCTTACCTTATTTTGAAGATATAAAGGATCTTGCACATCTTCGGATGTACACAGAAGGATGATTGGAGAATTCTGGGAAAATTAGGAGTAGCTTTTTTTTTTTTTTCCAGTTCTCTGTTGCATAAGAACATTTTCCAGATAAGGCTTTGTGTTCTAGGCTGAGTCCTCTAACAAACCAAACCCATTTAATTCTTTTACTGAAGTAAATAAATAAATAAATCAGTTGACATGCCTATGCAGTCAAGAGTTCCTTAAACAAGAACTGTACATCAAGTCATTTACTGTACATCAGTAAATGACTTGGCCATGCTTTCCAATATCAAGCAGGCTTAAATATGCCAATATAGAGATTCGGAAAGTCCTTTAACTGTTGAACTCATTTCGTATTCTGCAATGACCTCAGTTAGTAACTTACAATATTAGTGGGTTTTGGTCATGGATATTGATTTTGAAAATAGAACCTTAATTGTAATAGATACTGTGTCACTGGCCTAAAAATAATAATAGTAATAATAATAGTAATAGTAGTAGTAATAATAATAATAATAATAATAATAATAACAACAATAAAAACTAATATTATATATGTTACAAAGAAAACCAGTTTTTTTTTCACGTCTTAGACTGAATTTTCTTGTAGATTTTAAACCTTCAGCTATAGCTGATTTTTTGTCATTTTATGATGCAAAATGCTCTGCAAATATATATAGAAGAGGGTGCTACATAACTGCAGCGATAGAGAATTACAAGAAAGTTTTATGCATTAAGACAAAGGGAAATAATATAGTCTTACTCCACTGATTACAGATTCTTTCTAATAAATCTTGTGCTTCTAGAAGCAAGGAAATGGATAACTAGAAAATTTTCAGGGTTTACTTATTTACAGTTGTCATAAATACTATCATAGTTTTCTTATTTCACAAAACAAACAAACAAACAAAAGATTTTGGACACAGCATTCTGAATGTGTGTCAAGTGACCATACTTACTCAAGGTGTCAAGGGCACCTTAGATAAATTAATATATATATATATTAATTCAGCTAAATAAGTATTTTGTTTTTATCTTACTTCAGTCAGGAAAATAAATTTAGGTAGCTCAGGTGGGATACCCAGGATCTTACCTTCTGTGCAGCATTGATCGCTAAATGGCATTTCATAACTAGTATAGAACAGTATGACCGAACTGTAGCTAACTGCCAGAGTTAAGATGTCATCTGCAATAGAAAAGACCAAAAGCTTTATCTCCTTCACCTAGGGAATTTGTTTGCCAGCTTCAAAAAATTTAAACCAGGAATCTTTTTGAATTCTCTCAAATGTTGCTTGACACTGACAGCAAGTAATGAAGGAACATATCTACATACATAGATTTTATTTATTTATTTATTGTTAAACAATGCATTTCAGATGCAGCTTTTGCAAGTTTGAAACATCTCTATACCATAAAGAAGCTGATTTACTGTACACAAACCAAACAACCTTCAGGAATGGCAGAAACTAGAAAGCTAATTAAATCTATATGCTGTTCTCCAGACCTGGGGGCTAATTCTCAAGTGCAAGTCATAACTTGAATCCCTTCTGTCTATGAATTATCCACTCACTGTATGATCTTAAATAGCAGATACTAGTATGATACTAAATAGTTAGCTGAAGTGCTCTTCAGGTAACATAATAATATAAAATAAGAAAGCTAAAAGAAGGCTTATAGGGTTTTCAGTTTATTTCCTTTACGTTTCAATTTCCTAATTTCAGCCATTGAAACCTAATTCTAGCTTCCAAATTCTGTCTCCAGAATTATGAGAGGAAACAGACTAATAGAAGACATGTTCACAATAGGTTCATTTTTATTAGAGTGATTTCTGAAGGAGAAACTAGATTCACCCTCAAAATTAGAAATAATTTAGAAAATGGGAGTTTGTCTACCTTTAATGTGTAAATTCACCTAGGTAAATAAAACGTACTTTTTTTTTTTTTTCTTTTTTTTTTTTTCCAACAGAAAGTACAAAATAATTAAAATAAATGAAATAATTACAATAGTTGAAACTCACTTCATAGATGACAATAATTCTGGAAAAGGTAGAATTAACATTAGACTACAAAAATGCACAATTCACTTGTTTATTCTCACAGCTCTTCCAAAACAGTTATACCAATTAGAATGCTACAGAGACTGTGTGTGTTTTTTCTTTGCAGCTTATAGAAAAGTTATTGGACATCTTGGAATTCACTGCCATAAAACATAAGGTGTGTCTTGCTTCCCTAATTACTGGGTATATAAAAGATTCAGTGGCAATAAACAGCTGTATATAACCTTTAGAATTCACAGTGATTCACCATATAGAACTGCATATTATTTCCTGGATTTTGATTCTTGTAATCACTGTATAAACCATGAACTTAGCTATCTTATTTTATTATAAATGTCTCTGTTACAGTTGTAACAGGCTTCCTAAAGGAAGGTTAAGGGAACTGAGTAAATACTAAGAAGAGGAGGTTATGATTTTTGCTGACCATGGGGTGTGAGCAGGGAAGAGTGGAAAACTGAATGTAAAGCTTCTTATACACAGAAGCGTTAAAACACAAGTGACCAATCATTTTTGTTTTGTTATTGTATATAACCAACTAATGTGCCTATGTGGTATTAGTACGCAACTAACACCATGGTAAGGAAGGAAGGGAGTAATTTTTAATAGAACAACATCCACAAAAATTCATAACCACTTTATATTGACAGTGTGGATTACAAATGAAAACAGGTATTGAAGCTTCACAGTCAATTAATGGTTAAAAAGCATTTAACAAGAAGATATTAAGAAAATTTAATTAGATAAAGGTTGCCTAACTTGCTGTGATGTCCATTTATAATGTGATAAAAATATACTTACAACGATCTATATTGTCTAGTTTCTCTGATGCCATGCCACTGCATATGCATTTCTGTAACAAAGGACTTCATTTTCTTGAAACATGTTATGGCCTGGCCTCATTAATTCAGAAAAAAAAAAAAAAAAAATACAATTAAAGAAATCTTCAGGGGTTCTGAAGTCATATGAATTTTGTCCTACTTAATGACGTGCAGCATTATTAGCTTAACTTAGTCCTGTTACTTTACTGTGTTATATATAAACTATTTACATTTTAATTTAAGTGTTTTACTGTATTTTCAGTGTGAGAAATCCAGTCGCAAAGTCAAAATGACATTCTTATTTTAATGGGTACACCATAAAAACATAACCACACTTTCAGGTCATATCGATGTAGTTACTAAGGCTAACTTTAAAACAATTCCACTATAATATTTTCTCTAAATATTCATCATACCTCTGTTTTATGAGATGAAGTGAATGTACAAAACAACAACTTTCTCCATCACTAAGAAAGACAGAAGCAAAGCAATAGTTTATGTCATAGGTAACTAATTGCTACATAAAGCCAACATATGCATTATAGTTTTGAATCCATTTCAGTCTTTTTGCTTAAATCACAGAATCATGGAATATACAAAGTTGGAAGTTTATGACCCAGAAGGATCATCAAGTCCAACTCCTGACACCACACAGGTCTACCCAAAAAAATCAGACCTTATGACTAAGAGCACAGTCCAAAAACTTCTTTAACTCCAACAGGCTTGGTGTCGTGACTACTTCCCTGGAGAGCCTGTTCCAGTGTGCAACAACCCTCCCAGTGAAGAACCTCTTCATGATAGACAGCCCCCTGTCATAGCTTGACACCATTCCCTCGGATCCTATCACTGGTCACTAAAGAGAATAGATTATTGCCTGTCCCTCATGAGGAAGCTGTATACTGCGAGGAGGTCTTCCCTCAGCCTCCTCTTTTCCAGGCTGAAGAGGCCCAGTGACCTCAGCTGCTCCTCTTATGTCTTTCCCTCTAGGCCCTTCATCATCTTCATAGCCCTCCTCTAGACACTCTCCAACACTTTCACGTCCTTTTTGCACTGTGGTGCCCAGAACTGCACACAGTGCTCGAGGTGAGGCCACAGAGCACTGTGCACCAGCGCAGAGTACAGCGGGACAATCACTTCCCTTAACCGACTAGCAATGCCATGCTTGATGCACTCCAGGGTACGGTTGGCCTTCCTGGCTGCTAGGGCACACAGCTGGCTCATATTTAGCTTGCTGTCAACCAAAACCCCCAGATCCCTTTCTGCCCCCCCCAGCCTCTTGTTGCCTAGTTTGTACATACAGCCAGGGTTGCTCCGTCCCAGGTGCAGCACCTGGCACTTGCCTTTGTTAAACTTCATGCGGTTGGTGATTGCCCAGCTCTCCAATCTGTCCAGATATCTCTCCAAGGCCTTTCCACCCTCAGAGTCAACAACTTCTCCAATTTAGTACCATCAGCAAACTTACACAGAACACCTTCTTGTCCTACATCCAAATCATTTATATAAACATTAAAGAGCCCTCAAATGCCTTGGGTGATACCACTAGTGACGGGCCTGATGCAGACCAATTTACAACTACCCTTTGAGCCCTACCCATCAGCCAATTATTCACCCATCATGTGATGTTTTTGTCCAGCTATATGCTGGGCATTTCCCAGGATCCTGTGGGAAACTGTGTCAAAAGCTTTACTGAAATCCAAAAAGATCATATTGGCTGTTTTCCTTCAATCAACAAGAAGGGTAATCTTATCATAAAAGGCAATCAAGTTTGTCAAACAGGACCTACCCTTCGTGAACCCATGTTGGCTGGGACCAATGACTGCATTGTCCCCCAGGTGAGCTTCAATAACTTCAAGGATAATCTTCTCCATAATTTTACCAGGCACTGATGTAAGACTGGCAGGCCTGTAGTTGCCAGTGTCCTCTTTCTTGCCCTTCTTGAAAATTGGTATAACATTTGCCAGCTTCCCGTCTGCTGGGAACTTTCCAGGTTCCCAAGACTATTGAAAAATTGAGAGAGGTCCCGTGATGACGTCAGCCAGCTCTCTGAGCACCGTGGGACGAATCCCATCCAGACCCATGGACTTGTATGGATAAAGGTGGAGCAGCAAATACCGCACATGGTCAGGGTTGGCTGGGAGTTTGTCATTCCCACCATCATAGTCCTCCAGCTCAGGATAACCAGGATCCTGAAGACCCTCATCGGTGTTGAAGACAGAGGCAAAGAAGGCATTAAATGTCTCTGTTTTGCCTATGTCCTTGTCTGTAAGGTGACCATCAAGTAGTGGACCTATGTTTTCTCTGGTCCTCCTTTTTCTATTCACATATTTTAAAAAGCCTTTTTTATTGTTTCCCACAGACCTGGCCAGCTTCAACTCTAATTGGGCTTTGGCCACACAAATTTTCTCCCTACAAATGTGAACAACATCCCTGTAGTCCTTCCACATTGCCTGACCCTGCTTCCAATGGCCATACACTTTCCTTTTATGCCTAAGCTCCGGAAGAAGATCCTTGGTTAGCCAAGCTGGTCTACTGCCCAGTCTGCTTGACTTCTGATATTTTGGAATTACCTGATCCTGTGCAGCACCGATGAACACCAAAGCCTGCAAAAGCAATTTCCCAGGTGACCTTGCTAACTAGTTCCCTGAGCAGCCTGCAGTCTGCTCTCCCCATATCCAGGGCTGATGTTTTGGTGGCAGTTTTCCTTCTGTCACCAAATTTTTAAACTCAAGTGCTTCATGGTCACTATGACCAAGACAGCCCCGTCTTGGTTGCCTCGTCCTCCACAAGACCCTCTCTGTTCTCCAGCAACAGATCTAGGAGGCACCTTTCCTAGTTGTCTCCGTTAGCACCTGCACCAAGGAGTTATCATCAAGAGGCTTTAGGAACCTCCTGGACCTGCTTGGAAGGTTGTCTTGCCTTAGGCAGTATCTTCAGGCAATTGACCTTCCAACTGGAATGGGCTTTCGTCTACATCATTGTTTTGACTATCAAGTTCTAGAGCCTTATACCTGTTAGGTAAAGGTAGTCAGGAAGGGAAGGTGGGCAGGGAAAGGGCTCGCCTACAACCCCAAACAGAAACCTGCTTCCATTCTCCCTATTGACCTAGGTCCCCTCCTACTGCCTGGCAGAATGGGAGAACTTTGCCTTTTGTGTAGTGTCTGCCTGGTGGGGTAGGGGAACCTTTGGTTCTTGTGTGGTGTGTGTCTCATGAGTCTGCCTTAAGGAAGGTAGAGTATGCTTCCACCAGTCATTCTCCCTTTCTGACTCCCTGATGCTCCTCAGCCTACTCACCTCCTTCTGAAGCTCCACCACCAGACTGAACAATTCTTCAACCTGGGCACACCTCCCACAGGCATTCCCACCGCTGCTACTCTCAGACACTGACAGAAGACTCGGACAGCCTGCAGCCCAGGGCCCAGACAGCTGCGTATACCCAAGACCTCTGTCTGGGTAGCCACACCAGTAGCTGTGTCTGGAGAGGCCGCAAGAGATGCAGAGGCCATGGCTTTCCGCCAGGTGGATACCATGACCAGGCTCTTCATGAGCAGGTTGCAACCACCATTGGAAAAGAGTGGTGAGGGCACCCTCCCTGCTTCAACTGCCACTCCAACTGCTGCACCCTGCCCTGACTGACGCACCATGCCTTTTACCCGTCCTGGTGTCCTGGTCGCCGCACTCCCCCAGGGCTGCCTTTGTACAGCCTAGGAGGAGTCACTGCTCCCTCAGCTTCCTCAAGTGGAAAAATCCTCACTTCCTCACTTCCTCACTGGAGGAAAAATAGCCCTGCTCGCCTCAATCCCCCACTCCGCTGCAGCACACATCTGCCCCGGAGCCGATCGCCTCAGGCAATCCTTCCTTAAAATTTCCATGTGGTAATGTAGGAAAAGAAGTTCCTGTTACTAGGAACAGGTTACTAGTGTATTGAGACCATTTCCTTTCACATCCAATATACTTGACAGTTTCTATCATTCATTAGCCAGACTGCAGTCTTGTGGAGTCTGTCCTTTTATTTGCCAGTAGCCTGGCAAAAAGAAGCACACTTCATAACAGCCTCTTGAAGGAATTCAGTTCTTATAAAACTTCACACTTCACATCTTTACATGAATAAAAGCAAAATATTATGCATGCTGCTGTTTGATAACTAGTAAATCTACTCCTTTTAGCAGCAGTCTGAAAATACTAAATATTACTGCTATCTGAATTTAGTGACTTGAAGTCAAACATGCTTTTTATTATCTTATTCCTTGGCACCAAATTGTTGTGGCACATCCTAAATGACATCAGTAAGAGATGTGGTTGTGCACAAAAAAAATGGCCAGTGGTTAATGTATCTAAATAATTATTAAAAAGTCACAATATTTGGTTTAATGCATTAGAGAATAATCAATTTTCACAATGAAAATTACAAGTTATTGACAAGGCAAAATAACCAGTTGCAGTGTTTGTCTAATGGAATATAATAAAACAGCCTTTTAATATGCATTGTTGCATATTTTCTGAAGATTATAAACAACAGTGGTATAATTTGATATTAATATGTATGAATTAATTCAAAAACTGTATTGTCATATTAATGATTTATGGGGTTGTTTGTTGAGCCTGATCAATTTATGGATTTAAACATGTAGGAACATTCCTGTTATTTAGGCAGATTCCTTTTGTTATATCAAGAATTGTAATTTTAATGGAGAAAAGCACAATAGAAGATGATTGATTGTCTGCTTTTGTCATGGAGATGAATTATTGCAGAACATGAACATAAAAAAAAAAAAAAAAAAAAGCATTGTTCTATAAACTGTTCCTTGATTCTTTGCTCATTTTGGTGTATTGTTTGCAGACTGTGGCATAGGCTAATACAAAATAGTATAGTAAATAAGGCATTTTTCTGAAGTAAAATTACTTTCTTCACCAATGAAGCCAAGCTTTCAAAAAATCAAAGTACTGGCCTGCATGCTATATATGAAACATGCAATTTAATCTATGCCAAAAGCAGTGTAACACAAAGTTCGCATAGCTATTATCATTATATTAAATTAGTAATGAGAGAACATAATGAAAAATGAAAAACTTTATTTAAGCCATAATGGAAAAGCTGCTCACAAGCAACACAAATTAAAAAGTAATACATTTAATTTTAGACAGCTGGTAGAAATAATTATATTTTTACTTAATCGTCAGTAATTTGTGGATGAAGCCAATTTTTCTGCTTTTTTTTTTTTTTTTTTAGTAACATTGAATCAAACTATGGTCTTAGAATAGTCATACAAGTGGTAGAAATGAAAAAAAAAAAAAAGAAAGAAAAAAAAAAAGAAAAGAAAAAGCTACTTTTGTGTGTTCTAATTTACAAACACCAATGAAACAAATTTGCATGAGCTGCCAATGTCTATTTGATTCAAATACTGGTTTATAACTGGACACAACAATTCTAAATGCAGATGATTCTGAAATACTTGCACTTCTAATTAAAAATATACAGTTTTAAAACAAAGTCTCAGAATTAGTCTTATCTTGAATGTCTCACGGGTTTAAATGAAGACATATTTTAAAAGGCCCCTGTAGAATACTTATGGATTTCATTTAATTATTGTTTTGGTGAGGTTGATTTAGAAACAGTATTACAGAAGCTGTGGAAAAAAAAAATAAAATAAAATAAAATAAAATAAAAAGATAAATCTCTTTTTATATCCTTTTTCTGATTCACTGCTACTGTATTCACTTGGAGACAGAACACTTCATTCTAGATACAGCTATCACCTGGTGTTTGCTAAATTGCTGTGAAATTCTTGCAACAGCTGTTTGTTCCTGGGGAAACATTCACTTCATATTGCTGCAATAAACTGATCATTGCCAATTAAATGCCCATTAATTGTGTAAGCAAGGATTACTGCCAGATGTTTACATTAGAAAGAAAAATATCCTTTGCTATTTATTTACCACTTATAACCATCCCCTTTCTTGTAGATAATTATATGAAAATGTTTTATTTTTTAAATATTCCAGAAATTTGGGGTTGAGAGTTAATAAAATACACAGTCTCCCCAGATTTTGTTTAGAAGGATTCTAATATATATTCCTAGCACATGTAATTAAAATTGAATGGTTTATTTAAAAGAGGCAAATACCATACCACTTTTGTATGAAAACTACTTTTAATGGCAGATATGTTTTCAAAAACAATTAATTTACTTTTATAGGCAAAAAACTTTTTCAAGAAATGTCCAAACATGATATCTCATTACCATCCTCTGACAGCATTTAATCTTTCAATTTCAAATACAAACCCAGAGATTATTTATGAAAGAAATATCTGATGGAGATTGCTATCAGGAATGGTTCATAAAGGCTATCCATATCATCTGAACTATTTAAGAAGTTTTAAATAAAAACATTACAATATCCTAGGAACTTTTTCCTGCAATGAAAGCTTGAGAAAGAAAGGATGCAATTTTCAGTACTTAATTTTGTTAACTTTAGCTCACAAATATAGATATAGGACAGGTTATTACCTGCACTCTTAGTGATACACATTCTAGAGTAATGTTTAAAAATGCATTAAAAAGATGCAATTTATATGGTAGTCATCACACTGTGAATTAATTTTTTGAATTTCTATAAATTAGATCACTAAACAAAAATTCAAAACTGGTAAATAAATTGGCCAAGTTACTGACCTAGTTAAAAGAACACCAACAAAATATATAGAGAGAGAGAGTTAGACCAAAGGTGTTATGCTTCTTAAATTGTTTGTAACAGTGCTCAGATATAGAGATAGCCCACCAACTCATTTTGGCCCAAAATAAAGTCTCATGAAAATACTGTGCACAGAGAAGGTCCACCACTTCTGACTGATTGTTAAATTCCTTTATCCAGCACATAAGGAATATCCAGGACACATAAGGAATGTGTCCTTTGTTGTGTTCTGCGCCAGACCCAGCTTTGAAATAGCATATACCTCAAAACCATATGCACAACTTTTATAATTGCAGTAATATGAATAAGACAGAAAAAAAAAATATATATATATATAATAATAAAGTATAATAAATATGTATATATTTATTTTTATTAAGGCCTTTCTGAAATGTACGGTGTGAATACTGCAAGCTTTAGTATTCTACAGAGGAGCTGAGTTTATCCTAGGCTCCTCAGGCAAAAAAGCAACAACCTGTCTTCACCAACTGAAGCATAAAATAACTGGGATGCCATTGATGAAGGTCAAAACACAGTCATTCAAAAAAACGTATTAGCAGGTCTCAACAAAACAGACAATGAGACAAGTTTCTCCTGAAGTACTTCTACAATCAGTTCTTACACCAATGTCATTTAATTGACATTAATGAATTGAAAGACCGTACAGGAATATGTTAATTTATGAGACAGCATAACGAATTGCAAATATTTGGATAGGAAAATATTTTGGATTTATTTGTTTTTTTTTTTTTTTTTTTTTTTTTTTGTCCTGAAATGAGTCATTCTGAGCAGTCATGTGTTAGAATTAACAGTATCTTAGTCAGAAGACAGACTGTGTTAATTTTGAATCTGTTGATATTATGGGTTGGTCATTTTCTGCACCCAAAAAACAAAAGACATGTGGAAGACCAAGGTAATATTGGGAGAAGAACTAAGCAGGCAACTGTGGGCTTGAAATGCATGACTGAAGAAACATAATGTTCAAAAAGGAACACTAATTTCAAGTAATGTCAAGAATAATTGGTGAAAATACTTTCATCTTCCTTTCATAAAAGATGTATCATTTACCACATAAGAAATTCTTCCTGAATTATTTTGTGGTCCAATTTTCTTACTTGATTTCCACTTTTAAATAATTTGTTTACAACCTGTTCCAGAAGGAAAACAGACTGAAATCTGAAATTTTCACCAGAAAGCAGAACTATTATTTTCTTGCAAGCTTTAAACTGAGTGTTTTAATCTCATTCATCAAGCTACACCAACAACAAACTGATATTTCTTAATCAAGTGTCATTAAAATTAAGCATAAAATTTGAAACTGGCTCAATGGCCAGACTTCAGATTTTATACAAACTCAGACAAAAGCAGAGTGCAAGATTTCTGCAGAGAATAGCTGACCTACTGAAGCAATTTAACTAGTATTCCTATGTAGATTTACTATTGTTTAAAATTTAAAGGGATGTATTTTAATTTTATTTTTTCTTTCCTTCCCCAACTTGGGTCTTTTTTGAACAGAAATTAATTCAGGTAGTTCCTATGGATTGATTTACATAGAAGTTCCAAATAAATTGCAATGATTTGGACTTTGGGGACCTCTTTGCTAAAATGACAGGATTTTGTTTTTGTTTTTGTTTTTTCCTGATGTAGTGTTACATATTTTTTTAGATTTTTTAGATTACATTTTTAGGTTTGATTTTTATTTTTTAATTGGTGAATAATTAAGATGGCAGTGTAAAGGTGTAAACAAATAAATGCAGTATAAGCCTCTAGGAAAGACAGAGGATTCCCAGTCCCTGTTGCCAAGCCAGCCAGAGATGGGATCAGGAATTGGTCTGCTAATCACTTTCTTGTCTAGGCCAAAGCAAAGGCTACCAACAAAAATAGTTTACATTTACTGTTTATATTTGCAAGGTAATAATTTGAACAGAAATAAATGGCATCTACCATACAATTGCAAACAAATGTAAACATTCACTCTGTCTTGTTTTATTTAATGCACCTGTAATCTATGCCCAGATGAACTCTAAAATACATCTGTCAAATAACCTAGCAGGTGTGAAAGTACCTCAGCTCAGAGAGAGTCAGGGGGCATGTGTGATTGTGTGTTTATATGTAAAAGCATACACATATATGCACATATATTTCCTGTGTACATACACATACTAAATGAGCACTCAAAATAAAAAAATGACTAGATGGAATATTGTTTATTTTGGCATATTGAACCACACACCCCCTTTGGAAGGTGATCACAGGACACACGGATCTGTGGAAGACATAAAGCAGCAGCATCTGGCTTCTCAAATATCTCCACAGGCACTTGTAATGACATCTTTGAAGTTGTCTGTGCATCTGTCATATGTTTAGGCTGCTTACTGACTGCCCCAGCTGAGCACCATTTTCATAGAATCATAGAATCATAGAAACACAAGGTTGGAAAGGACCTACAAGATCGTCTAGTCCAACTGTCCTCTTATCACCAGTACTACCCACTAAGTTATTAACTTATATCTCATAGCACCTTCTCCAGGCACTTCTTGGACACTGCCAGGGACGGTGACTCCACCACCTCCCTCGGCAGGCCATTCCAGCACCTGAACACTCTCTGAGAAAAAAAGTTTTTCCTAATATGTAATCTAAATCTACCTAGGCGTAACTTGTGGTAACTTGTATTTCCTAGAGTCCTAGCATTAGTTATCTAAGAGAAGAGGCTGACCCCTTCCTCATCACAACCTCCCTTCTGGAAGTTCTAGAGTGCAATGAGGTCTCCCCTGGGCCTCCTCTTCTGAGACTAAACAACTGCAGCTCTGTCAGCCGCTCCTCATAAGTCTCGTGCTCCACACCCCTCACTAGTTTTGTTGCTCTTCTCTGAATATGCTCCAGGGTCTCCATGTCCTTCTTGCCATGAGGGGCCCAAAACTGACCACAGTCCTTGAGATGCAGCCTCACCATAGCCGAGTACAGGGGGATGATCACCTCCGTGCTGCTGCTGGCTGCACTATTTCTAATATAGGCCAGGATGCCATTGGCCTTCTTGGCCACTTGGGCACACTGCCGGCTCATGTTCAGCTCCACTCAATCCATCAACACTCTCAGGTCCCCTTCTTCTTCACAGTCTTCTAGCTATTCTGTCCCAAGTATCGTGGTTATTGTGGCCAAAGTGCAGGAATTGCCACTTGGCCTTGTTGAACCTCATCCCATTCACCTCAGCCCAGCAGTCCAGCCTATACAGATCCCTCTGAAGGGCCACCTACCCTCAGGCAGATCAACACTACCTCCAAACTTGATGTCGTCTGCAAATTTACTGACGGTACACTCAATCCCCTCATCCAGGTCATCAATGAAGATATTAAACAAGAAACCATACCAACCCCTGGGGGACGCCACTTGTAACAGGATGTCAGCTGGACTTAACTCCATTAACCACAACCCACTGGGCATGGCCCTCCAGCCAGTTTTTTACCCAGATAAGAGTATACCTGTCCAGGCCACAGGCAGTCAGTTTCCCCAGGAGAATACTGTGGGAGACTGTGTCAAAGGCACAGAATTCACAGCTACAGAATGAGACTTTTTTCTTTATTTTTTTTCCCTTGCTATTTCATTATTCAAAGTCCTTCTGAAAATTAATTCTGATTTAACAAAATAGATCATCAAATATCATCTATTGATGATCTTTTGAGAACAATCATAATATGTTGGTATAAAATATGAACATTTTAGCCCTGGTTGTGACCTTAAAATATCCCACAACACACTTTCATCTCATACACTTTCATCTGATTCCTTTTAGATCTGTGACAAACAAACTAGTACAGTGGTGGTGAACTTAGAGATACTTTCTTCGTCTAAAACAGCTCGGATATTCATGGTTTAGAATTAGCCTACACTTTAGTTAACTGATGGACAAATTTGACCAGTTTTTTCAAAGTGGCAGAATGCAGCAGGAGCTGCTGTTCTTTGTGGCAGAATTTCAGTGGCTGGGCACTGAAAAATCTCAGTATGATTGAGTTATTTTTAAGTGGAAATCAGAAGAAAAAAGAAAAAGAAAAAGAAAAAGAAAAAGAAAAAGAAAAAGAAAAAGAAAAAGAAAAAGAAAAAGAAAAAGAAAAAGAAAAAGAAAAAGAAAAAAAAAAAAAAAAAGGTTGCACTTTAATAATGTGTAAAGCTCCCTTGAACCATAATTCCAAATTATAAGATATGGGTTTTCTACAGAAGTCCTCTCAAACAGTAAGTAATGAAGGAAAAGCAGCAGAAGGAAAGAAGAAGAATATCTATTGAGAGAAATAAAGATGCCATTGGAAAAGCATCTTTTGTTCTGTGCTAACTTAATGGGATTTAGCAATCTAGGGGGAGAAAAAGAAAGTAGCCACATGTTCACATGCTATAATTTAGTTTAGCAACCTGTATTTAAGGAAAACAGACTTCTCCACAGGATCCTGAAGTCCTGATTTAAAAGAATGCAAGTACAATACACTAAATGGGTGGCCTAAACAACAGCCCTGCCCAGGTATATAAGCCTTTGTATAATTTTTAGGAAATCTGTCACCTCATAACAATAGTTTGGAAAAGGAAGGTAATTCTCCTCCTACTAAACATTCATATAATTTCAGTGTTTTTTGTTTTTTTTTTTTTAATACTAAAAAGGCAACTATATTTCTGTAAAATACAACAAATTTCAAAATACCCAAAATGGAGTAAAAATAATTTACAAGTGCCTACTCTGGCTTCTTTACGGGAAAATGTATCATTGGTCTTCTAATTTATGTCTTCTTACCAATAAATAACTATTTACAGATTTATGAACTTATTTAAGGAGACTAAAACTCTTTTTCTCCTACAAAGAAGCTGAATAAAGTAGTGTTAAGCATAACTGCTGCTACCACCTAAGGCCTTCTATGGTATTCTATCCAGAAATACCTAGAAGTTAGGAAAATTGGCTATAGAGTGTAAACACAACGTGAGGTTTGGGACAAGCTACCTCAAGTACAGCAAACTGAACAGAAACTCACATATGGCTCTTTGCCCAACCTAATATACTCCAGCTCTAAGGTGAGATACTTTGAACTGGATACCACAATAACAAGGCTGTACAGGTTTCAGAACCTGTGCATATCTCCTTCACGCTGTGCAGAAGATACTGTAAAGCTCATGACAGTGTATGTCCAGTGCCTCGCCACCCTCAGAGTGAAGAATTTCCTTTGTATGTCTAATATAAATCTATCATCTTTCAGTTTAAAGCCATTACTCCTTATCCTGTCACTCCACTCCCTGACAGAGTCCCTCCCCAGCTTTCCTGTAGGCCCCTTTAGGTCCTGAAAGGCCGCTGCGACATCTCCCTGGAGCCTTCTCTTCTACAGGCTGAACAACCCCAAATCCCTCAGCCTGTCTTTATAAAAGAGGTGCTCCAGCCCCTTGGTCATCCTCCTGGCCTCCTCTGGACCCACTCTAACAAGTCTCAATCCTTCTTGTGCTGGGGACCCCAGAGCTGAGTGCAGGGCTCCAGGTGGGGTCTCACAAGAGCAGAGCAGAGGGGAACAATCCCCTCCCTCGCCCTGCTGCCCTCGCTGCTGTTGGTGCAGCCCAGGGTATGCTTGGCTTTCTGGGTTGCAAGCACACATTGCTGGCTCATATTGAGCTTCTCATCAACCACCACCCCCAAGTTCTTCTCCTCAGGGCTGCTCTCAATGCTTTCTTCCCCTAGCCTGTTTGTGCTTAGGATTGCCCCAGCCCAGGTGCAGGACCTTGCATTCGGCCTTGTTGCACCTCATGAAGTTCTCAGAGGCCAACCTCTCAGGCCTATCAAGGTCCCTCTGGATGGCATCCCTTCTGTGCAGCATACCAACCACACCACACAGCTTGGTGGCATCAGCAAACTTGCTGGGGGTACACTCGACCCCACTGTCCATTGTCACCAACTTTGTGTTAAATAATACTGCTGCATGTACTTGTCTTGTCCTATCACACACACAATTTTCTGCATTCACATTTTTCCCCCACATCCATCCTGCAGATAAGGACAGAATGTAGCTACTCAGGTTGGAGAGAACCTTAGGGTGTCTCAAGTCCAACCTCTCTCTCAAAGCAGAACCATCTATGAGATGAGACCAGGTTGTTCAGACCTTTGTCCAGTCAGGACTTGAATGCTTACATGGACAGAGGCTGCAGCTGCTTTGATGCCTGACTGCCCTCATGGTGAAATGATATCTTGTCCTACTGCCATGCACCACTGTGCAGAGTGGTGAAGAGCCTCTCTTGTTTATTTTTTGATAACTTTCTCATAATTATGAACAGTCTCCAGAGTCATCTCTTCTCTGGGCTGAACAAACACCTTTACTTCGGCCTCTCCTCTCAGGGCAAGTGCTCCAGCACCTGACCTGAATTCTGGTGATTCCCTGATGAATAGCTTTCTCATAATGTGGGCTCCAAATTGGTCACAGTATCTAATGAGTAAAAGGGGATAATCACTGCCATCAACTGACTGTTGCACTCCTGTCAACACAGCCCAGGTTGCTCTTAGCTTTGTTTGTGGATAAGATATGCTGCTGGCTCATGTTCAGCTTGATGTTTAACAAGATCTCCAGATTCTTTCCACCAAAGCTGCACACTAGATAATCAGCCTTCAGCCTGTAAAATTGCAAGTACTAGTAATGAAGCTAATAATGAATAATGTGTATTGACAGATTATATTGTATGCATATGAACTATAGTATAAAAGGGTATAAAATACTTCAGCAGTACTCCAGAGATAGCAATGGCTATTCCCATCATCCTCTGGAGTCTTTCCACACTTAAAGAAGGAGGCACAGTTTCTCATTAGTGTTACAAGATAAAAGATACTTACTCTTTTATTTACTTTGATCAATTTTCTCTGTGGTTGGGTGGTACATTTTAGGAAAACATAAACCTTGATTGTAAAGTGATTCCAAAGTTTATTCTTTTCTGAAGAGTAAGGAAAAGCACATACAATCTCATAAATTTGTTCAGTCAGATAATGACAAGGGGGAATGGTTTTAAACTGAAAGAGGGGAGATTTAGATGAGATGTTTGGAGCAAATTCTTTACTCAGAGGGTGGTGAGACACTGGAACAGGTTGTCCAGAGAAGTTGTGGATGCCTCAAGACCAGATTGGATGAGGCTCTGGGCAACCTGATGTAGTGGGTGGTATCCTTGCTCATGGCAAGGAGGTTGGAACTGGATAACCTTTAAGGTCCCTTCCAATCCAAGCCATTATATAATTCTATGATTCTACGAAATAGGAAAAGGAAGATCTACAAGGTCCCATTATCTCAAGGCCTCCAGTTATTACAGATCTTCTATGTTCTAGGGCAAAGAATATTTCTTATATTGTAAATATCTAATCCTTGCTTTTGAGCAGATGAACTCTGTCAAAGGAAAAACATCCAACTGATCTCACTATCATACCAATGAAAAATCTCCAAATAACCAAGCTGTGCATGATCTTTTGCCATGCCCTTAGAAACAATGGTGAAGTGGAAGAGTGATAAATTATTTAAGGTCTCTGATTTTATGCAAGTTATTAAGAGTACTTATGCTTGAATGAATTTACTGTTTATCATATCACTCATATAGAAAAAAAAAAAACTTTCACAGAAAAGTTAAAGCATGTAATATGCATTTAGTTCTAGAAGTAATTAAAAACAAAATATCTGTACAAGTACTCTGACACTGCTTTTCTCTTTTAACCTTATATGTTGTAAAAGCATATAACAGTTCCGTTCAATTGTCATTAACATCCCACCTTAAACACTATGCCTGATACCTCACTGAAAAGCAAAGCCTGTATAGACAGATGTACTCTGTGATGCTACTTTGTATGTCAATAAAACTGACAGAACAAAGGAAGACGGAGAACATGTAATCCATTTGTCTTACAGGACCTCTACAGAGAAGACACAGCACCTGTTATTGAATCTTATTCAAATAACAAGGAAGCATTTAATAACTAGTGTCATGCTCAGCACAAAACATGAATGTAGTCTACATCTATCGTGGGCAGCCGATGCCAGTGCAAACACTCTTGATGAGCACACAGCTGACCTGCTCCATCCAGGAGTTACAGCACAGCCTTTTACAGAGATAATAGCTCCGGTCAGCGAACAGCACAGCTGCACAACCACAGCAGTCAGGGATGCTCTTGAGAGACGACAACTTCCTGCTCATCGTGTATTATTGCCCTCAGACTAATTGCACATTTGAGAGTGAGGAAATTTCATCTACAACAAACCTATTGTTGACCTGCATTAATATTGGAGGAATAAGGCTTCCATTGTCTGTCTCTTTCTCTTTTCCTTTCTCTTATCTGTCCAGATTAAAACCTCACAGTATTTAGCTGCAGAGGGCCTTTATTCATTATGGCAATGATGGATATAATTGCAATAACTTTACTAGAAGCAACTCATTTATTTATTGAAATAACCTTTCCTAACAGATGCTCTGCATTGTTTCTGTATCAAAAGATGGGAATTTTCCCTACTGTACGTGTGAAAGGTCACACACTGTTAGCTGGAAAGCCAAAAAGAAAATAAACAAAAAGAAAGAAAGTCTACCCCTATTTTCTGAGTGAGAAACTAAACAACATTTTCAGGGCAAGTTCATCCATCTTACGTGTGTGCCTCAGGTTGATTTAGAAACTGAAGTATCCAATGAAGGACCACTATGGAAGAGAAAGAGAAATTCAACTTATTCTTCAAATACTTCTGAAATTTCATTAAGGAAAAGAGTAGTGCACACAAGCTTCTAAGAGGTGGGTTTTTTTTTGTTTTTGTTTTTGTTTTTTCCTGCCTGGGAAGTTCACCTTGAATAATGCAACCAGTGAACACCTGGCTGTGGAATGGCCATTTCCACTCTGTGTCATTATTTGCTTCAAAAGCTTGAAAGGAAAATTGGCCATGGGTTAAAGCACTACAGCAGACACAGTATTGCAAAGAGGATGAAAAAGGTCCGCGGGAAATCATCTAGTCCAATTCCCCAACTCCCTCCTCAAAGTAGGAACACCTACAGCAGGTTGCCCAGCACTGTCTCAATTCAGACTTTGAATATCTTCAAGGACTGTGACTTCTAATTCTCATTAGGCAACCATTTCAATCCATTTCACATTACAGAAGTGTTTTCTTATGTTTAAATTGATTATTTTTTCTTTATTTTATTTTGTGTCCAATCAAGAGGCAGAGTTTCAATTTTCTGTTGTGCCAGAATTTCTCTGTGAATCCCTTTCTAAGACAAACTCCTTGTGAAACAGCAATAATAATATCTACTATCTTGCACCTGTGCTACAGGATACATCTATTAAAGATTTTAAAGTACTCAAGATGCTATGAAAAGCAGTTTAAATGAAGAGTTTTAATGAGATAATAAAGAAAGCTATGACATCCTTTGCTTCCAGGAAACTAGGTTTCAAAGGAGATCATAACAACGGTTCATAAGACCAGTATCAAAACAAAATTCACTCTCCGGTAGATATTTAACTTGCTCTATATTTTAAGAACTATATATATATATATATATAATTTTAATTCTATGTGCAAGGAAATCTGACCATATATGCACTTTGTGTAAATACAGAGAAAATACACTAATTCTCTAAACAGGAAGAGATACTGTAGCCTCCTTTGACATCTCCTCCTCCAATAATCATTCTGTCCTTACTTTGAAATATCTTTGTAATGCTATTGAGGCTATCCAGAAAGTTACAGCAGTTAATGATCCAAGATCAGCTAAAGCTGGTGGATCCCACTCTGTGGCCATTCCCTGACCTGTGGCCTGAATCAGGATGGCATTAGCTCCCTGTTAAGCAAGTAAGTCAAGAGATACAACCCTGATAAACTCATCATTTCTTCCCCTAATTGGATACTAGTAGCAACATAAAAGCATTTGTTGTTGGAATTGCTTTTTTTCCTTTTTGGCCAGAACAGGTCAAAATGCCCTGAGATCTACCTGAGGTGAAGTAAAATGATAGCAGTCAAGGCAAACCAACCAACTTACGATCAGTGCTACCACTGCTACATCCCAACTGTTTAAATTTCCAATTTAAATGAAATATGTTTGGGACAGTTAGGATTACGTGTGGCACAATTCTAGAATAAAGTTGAAAGTTATACTCCTGGATTTTTATCAAGTCTTTCATTTTGGCTTTCCAGTCATTTCAGCCTCCCAGTTGCATGTATGTGCACATAAAACAGCTTTTACTTGTGGGAATGGAAGAAACCAAATCATTGAAGAATACAGGCAACACAAAAAAGATAATTTGTATGTGAAATATCATGATATAAGCTACAGATAACTACAATCACATGATTTTTTCTATTTTGGGCTGAGGATTTTCATGCAAAAAATAAGATTTTAATTAAATGTCACTGCTTCATCCAAACTAGATTTATATACCTCAAGTGACGAAGCTTCTGTGAATAGATTCAAGGTGAAACGATGCCAGTTTTATTGATGAAATGGTGAAATTTTGCTATCAGACAGATGGAAAAGCAGCTTCTCACTAAAAAAAAAAAAAAAAAAAAAAAAAAACAAAACAAAAAAAAACACTAAAAATGTGAGGTGAAACCATAAAATGATTAGATATTTTTGAAAATGGTAAAAATGTGATTGTTGTTGCTTGTTTAGCTTGAGTTTCACCAGCAAAGTTCACACTTCTGCTGAAACAGTTATACTATACCATCTCTGGGAATTATATCAGTGTCTGTGCTTCCAGAATAACCCCCATATTGTTTCCATCATAAAACATGAACTTGAGTTGTTGCCTTTTACTCAAATGCGGAGTGTTTTAATCTGAGCACTCCTATCAAAATGAATGGCCAAGTAAAGTATTTATCAAAGTGGGAAAAAAAAAAAAAAAAAACAAAACAAAAAAAAAAAAAAAAAAACAGGATTTGACATTTGCCAGATGTTATCATTGCACATAAGAAGCTAGACAGACAGACAATAATTTTGAAAGTTATGGAGGCACCTTAGAGGGTTGTTTTTTTTTTTTTTTTTTTGGTAATCTTATTAAAAATCAAATTCACAACATCAATAGATCCTTCCTGTGCTATGTAATTACATTACAGGCATATTTAATTGAAACTAAATAGAAATGAAACTTTGCCTAGCATAGACATGTTCTGATGCTAGAAACTCAGCAGGAGGGTGCTAGCTTATTAAAGATGTTCTTCATCTGTGTAGCACTTCAGGAAATAAATATATGTTTTCTTTTGAAGTATTCTTTGTCATTTGAAAACATTCTAGTGACAAAACTAAGATTTTTCAGTTAAATATATTAACAAAGAAGTTGCATTTCACCAATATGATCAATTGAATTAAAAAGATGAAATGAATGGTTATCATTGAAAGTTTTCAGGTAAAAAAAAAAAAAAAAAAAAAAACAACAACAAAACAACAACAACAAAACATACAGAGACATAATTCAGTTGCTGGCTAGTGAAGCAACTGGCTTTACTTATATTACTATGAAACATATCATCTGCAAAAATCAACTCCTCTCTTTGGAGGATAATTTGATATATTGCTTGGGGGAAGCAATTTTAAATGTTCTGAACCATCTTGAAAACACCACTGCACACTCCCCTTCCAGAGAGTATGTTAAGTGGTTCCTGTAAGCAGGACTTGGGATGGGGGGGAGTTTCACAAAGAAGGTTTTCCGGTAACAAATGTTCAGTATCAACTTTTGATGAGTGAT
The DNA here is from genome assembly GCF_009819795.1 of Aythya fuligula. NCBI lineage: Eukaryota > Metazoa > Chordata > Aves > Anseriformes > Anatidae > Aythya > Aythya fuligula. The sequence continues at coordinate 82,390,846 of NC_045593.1, read as the reverse complement.
GTGAATTTACTTACTGAGTTTTTTAGAATCATAGAATCATAGAATATCCTGAGTTGGAAGGGACCCTTAAGGATCATCAAGTCCAACTCTTGACACCGCACAGGTCTACCCAAAAGTTCAGACCATGTGCCTAAGTTCACAGTCCAATCTCTTCTTAAATTCAGACAGGCTCGGTGCAGTGACCACTTCCCTGGGGAGCCTGTTCCAGTGTGCAACCACCCTCTCTGTGAAGAACCCCCTCCTTTTGTTTTGTTTTGTTTTAATAAGACTACCCCAGCAACGCTCAGCAGTCCAAGTCACAATTAATTCAATTTTTATTTAGTTCTTATTCCTTTGATTATCTGCAATTGAACAATAATAATAATTAAAAAAAAAAAAAAAAAAAAAAAAAAAAAAAAAAAAGCTTGATTTTAAGGAATTATCTAGTGTTATACCTATATGCCTATATGACATACTAACATTCACCAAAGGCATTACTAGCTAAAAAAGAAAACTTCTTATAACGGCCAATCAGTTAATAATAAAATCTATTCTTGGGGACACTGAAGCCATGCTCTCACACATTGCATGCAAGAGCAGAAAGACTGATCGTTAGGTTCCCATGAGCAATGTCAGGAAGGGGTTAAGCAAAGGGCTAAATTTCAGAGCAAAGTACAGCAATGTTGCTGAAGTAAGAGATCTCTCCTGAGGAGGCAACATATAGACTGCACCATTTACTTGACAATTAATACAAGGAGATACATTGACATTAGTTCCAGAAGGAGATGCTTGCCTGCCCACTTGCCTAGAGGTAAAAGATAGGTTCGCAGCAACCAAACAGCAGGACAGAGGGAATAAATGGGGGAAGAAATTAGGAAAAAGAATTTAAGGATTTTTTTCCCACACTTTTCTTGAGAAAGAGACCCCGATGTCAAGCAGCTATCTTATATAGTACAATGCAAATGAGCTTCATTTATCACCAATAAATAAATAAATAAATAAATAAAAATAAAAATAAAAATAAAGCCTTAAAAATTTTAGCTTCTCTTATAGGAAGATAGACTAATCCAATGCCTAAAAAAGTGGGTTTATCCTAACAAAATAATGATGAGTCACTGCATGCATCTTGACAAAAAGAAAAACAAATATACTTCCACTGCATGTAAGATATTGATACATATGCATTTATATTTGGACATGCTTGCTTGTTTAAAACCTTGTAAGAAGCATTTCAATGATGTAAAATCTTATCGGACCCCATCTGGTGTGCTGTGTTCAGCTCTGGGGGCCCCAGCACAAGAAGGATATGGAAGTATTGGAACAAGTGCAGAGGAGGGCTACAGAGATGATCAAGAGGATGGAGCATCTCTCCTATGAAGACAAGCTGAGGGAGTTGAGATTGAGAAGAGAAGGCCTCAGGGAGACCTCACAGTGGCCTGCCAATGCCTAAAGAGGGCTGCAGGAAAGCTGGGGAGGGACTCTCCAGCTTTCAGGGAGCATAGGGATAGGACAGAGAGTAAGGGCTTTAAACTAAAAGAGGGGAGATTTAGATTAGATGTGAGGAAGAAATTCTTTACTCAGTGGGTGGTGAGGGCCAGGCCCAGGCTGCCCAGAGGAGCTGTGACTGCCTCATCCCTGGCAGTGCCCAAGGCCAGGCTGGATGGGGCCCTGTGCAATGTGATCTAATGGGTGGCAGGGGGTTTGTACTGGATGATATTAACCCAAACCATTCTATGGTTCTGTGAAAATGTGTCATATAGTCTTTGCAGAATTTGAAGCAGACCACATTTTCATATCCTAGTTGAAATGGTTCCAAGCATTTGAAACAAGTAACAATATTATACCCAAGGTGCATGGTTTGATGCTCAGTAGCAGAGGTAGGTTTTGCTGCTCACTGCCATTTTTCTTCATACTCAGAGCTCAAGCTCCTCTACAGCCTTTAGTGCAGGACTATACAGTTACTGCATTGCTTCACTAAACAACAAACTAATTTTATTAGCTCAGGTGCAGTGCTGGCAATTTGTTACACCTCAGCTACATGTTTGTTGGCTAGCCTCACTATGGGAACTCACAGAAATCAAGAGAAATCAAGTGCTCATTGGACACATCATGGGCACAAGACCAGATATTGTAAAATGGAAACTCTGAAAGATAACAGGAAGAGAGACGAGTAAAGGGTGTGGTAGAGCAACAGAGTAGACAGATAAGGCACTGCTGGTGTCTTGGGTACCTTGCAGGTGAGTAAAGCCAGCACAGCTCAAGAAAAACTAATTAATTCAGTCTCTACTGCAGCTCACCTGAGGCTGTCTCTCTGGTTCAGAAATACCTTTGTGCTTCTGGAACAGAAGGGAAAATCTCTTTCCATGCAGCCTCCATGGAGCACTGTGTGAAAAGAGTTCATTTGGAGCTATTTAGAAGGAGCCACATCCAGTAGACCTCCCTGATGGGTGAGGCACCAACAAAGAACATAACTGCTGCAGTGTAAACATGTCTTCCTACCTATAGAAAGAACGAAAGAAAGAACGAAAGAACGAAAGAAAGAAAAGGACAAATCATTTCTTTACCTTCCATTCTATGCACATTGTACAGCCACTTATTTTTGGTACCTCTTTAAGGAAGGGTCAAAGTTACTTTCAACTGTTCTATGAGCTTTCTTAAAATTTTTGGAACCCTCCAGGGACTAATCTCATTTATTTTTATTCAGACAAAATTTCTATGCCAAGTTAAAGTTTTCTTGAATAAGAAGAACAGGATTAGCAGGACAAACTACAACTTAACTACTTGTACTTTGTGAAATTCACTGCTGACTTAATAAAATGATGGTTTTATATCTACAAATATATATATAGTATATATTTATATATAAAATACAAATATATATATATAGTATATATTTATATATAATATATAAATATCTTTTATATATTTAATATATAATATAATATATATATTATATATATTTAATATATAATATATATAATTATATTTTATATATTTAGTATATATATTATTTATAAAATTGTATATATTATATATAAAAATATAAATATATATTTAGCAGCAACTCTTTATTACTCAGTTATTATTTTTCTTCTTACTGAGAATGCTGCATTAATATTTCTGCTTTTGCATCTTGTCATATACAGTGTACAGTGTTAAATGAAAAATGATACACATTGCCATTTTCAATGCCCAGCAGAGTCATTTAAACTTTTTATTGATCCAATGGTTACCACACACAGGCATTAAAAAGATTCAATTTCTCCTGGCCTCCCAAAGCTGCAACACTTCCAAGTCAGTTTTGTGATTTCTATAAACCACAAAGAGCAATTGTTCCAAGGCCTCTCACCTCCACAGATGGTCCCAGGGTCCCGTGTATACTGGGGTGAAATAATGGTGAAAGAGACTGAATCTTCTTGCAACAGCTGTCAGAGCTGCCAGTGGGGCAAGCCACAGAAACCTGGACAACGTAAGAGCAGGTTGAAAGTGTTAAAAACACCACTAGAGTGGGAACAACCTGAAAAGGCAAAGGCAAAAGAGCTTGATCATGTTCCTAAAAACACATGAGATTTTGGCTAAACAAAGCATAACACCCCAACACCTCCTCAAAAATCTACCCTAAAAATCTTCAAAAAATCCCATAGAATCATGCCAGGTGTTGTTAGTTTATATGCAAGGCCAAAGATATAACACATGGGCATTTTGAAAGAAAAGTTAAATCTGGTTTTGTATCTGGAGAATCAGTCATCTTTTGGAATTGTGTCATCTGTTGCAGAGTTTATAACCGTACTGTATATCACATAGAAAAAGTGAACATTCAGCAGTTTTTACTTTTTTCCTTTCTTTACATATTTTTATGTATATGAAGAGTTATTGCAAAGAAAAACATCTTTGCTTTTATTGCTATTGCTGCACACCATCCATTAGCAAACAAGTCTCACTACAAAACTGCATATTTCTATTTTAGATGCATTGCTGCATCCTGCCTTCAAAATTACTCAATAACCATGCTAAACAGCTTAGCTTTATTTTTCTAAGAATAGGATAATTTGTAAATGTGACAAACAGTAATCATCTTACATTTAAGATGAGTCAAACAGACATTCTCCTTCAGCTGAACTTTCTGATGACAACCTTTGAAATTGACAGATTAGTAGTGATTCGTAGCTGTCAGAACTGTATAGCTTGCTGCACAAAATATGCATAAAAACTTTACAGATGACTGTCTTTGGGCTTACATGGCAGGTTATCTTCTTATACCCACTGCCAGTTAAATTAATAGTGCCATAATCTATCTTCTGTGTCAGGTGTAAATGACTTTAGCACATCAATAACTAGTTTACAATGATGTCCCTCCAATATTTAAGACTGTATATTGATTTCATAGTTCAAACAGAATAGCACATATACCATCCCCATATTTTGTTGTAAGTTGGAATTTCAAGTATACAAAACATTTACAGTCTTTGGAAAAAGTAATAAAAATTGAAGGCCTTGGCAGTTACCAAGATATCCAATAACAAATTCCTTTAAGACTACAACATTTACTAGTAATGATCCTATGCTGGTTTTCAGCTGAGGGAAATCATGTTACAATTAATGATCTTTATAGCATTCTCAGTTTACTATTTTGCCCCTTAAATTGTCTCTATAAAGTGACAGTCAATGAAAAATAAATGCTGCCCAAGAAACAAAAACAGGTGTCACGAAATTTAGATTACAACTATAATAATTGGAAATTGTTTGTTTGTTCTGCCATTTTATATATATACTTATACACATAGATATACAAACATATATACACATGCATTATGCATTTATACTTATGTATTTTCTATATGTGTGTATGTGTTTAAGTTGGAAAACAGGATGAAACCAATGTGATACTGGTTTGAACTGTCAGAGTGCCTTACTGTTAGGTGCTTTCACCCTATTTCTGTAGACCAGTGTGTTCAGTGTACCCTCTGTAAGTCATGCAGGGTTGGAATTTGTGCACCGGAGAAGCATCCTGTGCCACAGCATAGCTGTGCAGATCTTCTCCCTGCCCCATACAGAAACATTACTGATAGTATCACACTATACTTAAAAAAATAAATAAATAAAAATAAAAAAAAATAGTCATGTCCGAGCTTAGAGATCAAAGTCTTCACATTCAGAAATCAAATAAATCTTCAGGATACTTCTGTCCACACCTTTGTTTTCTTTCTAACTGCGCATCTGTTACTAAAATGCAAATCCAGGAGCAACCCTGAAAGGCATATGAAATGCATCTACTTCTAACTGCTGTTGAGCATTGCTTCAAAATGTATTGAGCACTCATTTAATTTCTAGTAAGACAGAATAACTAAACCATCAGCAAAGCCCTAGCAAAAATAAATTTAGGAAAGTGATTTTCCCTCTCATTTTATGAGTTCATTTGAGACACAAATTTATTATGAATGTCACCATAAAACAAGCTAACTCAACAAAACGACCGCCTCAGGAATCCCAGTGTTCTTTCTGCACCTTAACAAGCTAACAAAAGCTTGTGATTAGAAATCAGAACTGCATTGCATCCCATACTGAATTTTCATGCACTTCTAGATCAGTTTGTGTGTTTGTAGCAGCTCCATGAAAACTAATCAGTTTCCCTATTCCATCCCCTTATTCAGATCTCCATCCTAAGAAGTCCATAATAACTGCAGGAAGAATTTTCATACTCTCAAAAAATATCCAAGAACAACAGTCTTATCTGAAGGGGAAAAAAAGCTTGCATATGTGCACACACACCACTACCAACCAACTACAATCTGTAGAATGTTGGTTGATAGAATCCATGAACTGTGGATTACCAAAGGCATCTTAAAATACCTCTCTAAAAGATGTGGTTTATTTATTTTCATAAGTGGTAGTGCAGAGCATCAGAGAAGTTTCAGCAACAGCTATTCTCAATTTCTTAAAAGAACTTTAACCAAAGTTTGAACAATCAATATTTTTCTCATTTAATAGTTTATGTTTTCCAAGAAAATCCTTTGGTTAATTCAGTTGTTTTACAAAGCCTGCTTGTGCTTATAGCATGTTTAGCAAAACCTGATATAAGGCTTCTCAGCTTCACAGTGTAACTTCTGGGGAAAAGCAGAAAAGATGCCCAATTATAAATAAATAAATAAATAGTTATTATAGTGTTCATATTAAACTCTGCAAATTAAGGTTCACCTTTCTTAGCCTTTATTACATGAGTCTTGAGGAGAAATAGAGGTCTAGAACAGAATCTATTTGGACATACCAGTTGCACCACATAAAATTCCAAAAATATGCCCTCTTCAAGGTATGAAAGTAAACACATATGGTGCAGATTAACTGTGTTATCCATTTTTGCTCCAAAATAAAAATCTGATCTTTTCCTCTTTCTGTCTGGCCAAGGGAGAGGTACCACAAAGAGTCCATTGCATTCCTACCGATGCACTGCAGAAATTCAATGCATCTTGGGCCACAGAGAGTAGATGATACTCAATAAACAGAAGCAGACAAATTAATAATGGCACCAAAGACAAAACAGTACTGTTTCATGTTTATATATAATAACAGCTTGTTCATTTCTATTCTGTTTTGTTCAATTAGATATGATTTCACAGGGTATAAAATTCATCCATTTCTCTACATGCCTGTAAGATGTGCATGTGAAGGTAAGACTGATTTTGTAATTGATCTGTCATTTCTGATGTGTGACTAATTTGTACCACCCAAGGTCATTAGTGAAATGATGTTATACTTGCTTTTGGATTTTGAATATATATACTGTTGCAGAAGGAAAGATGCTACATGTCTTCTAGGTTGAACAAGTAAAGGAGCAAAACAGCTAACCAAGAACAAGATTTGACAGTGTCTGATTACCTCCTCATTGTATTCTGTTAGTACTCCTATACTCAAAAAGTTTTATTAAGTACTATTAAGTATTATATAAGCTTAAGCCTAAACAGAAGATAGTTGCTTCAAATCCCATTTTTACCCCAATCTGTACGTTCTTCTTCTGATATATTTTATTTTTGTAAAATGGAGAAAGGGAGGAAGGGGTGTCATCATTGCTCACCTTGTTCTGCAAATAACAGGTCTTTATTCCTAAAGGTTTCACTAAATGACATGCTGGACTGTTCATCTGTTTGTATCAATGAAGCTATGAATGAAACAGTAGTTCCGATGCACACCTGTATGAAGTATGAGGGAAAGAACTAAATGCTAAATGCTATCTTATTGGAACTGCTAATCCAACAAAACAGAAACAAAATTTTGCTTCTATGAATGCAAATCTATCAGTATCATTACAAATGACTACATGAGACAGACAGTCATCATTTTTGGAAAAGAAGGTTCAGCTCCATCTTACAAAACACAAAATGGAGAGCTGAGACATTCTCATTAAGCTCTACAATATATTATTTTTACATTTCTAGAGTTACATTGTCTTGAGCAGGTGACCAGTTAGAAAAGACCTGCATATAGTTAAGAGTTATCTTCACTCAAAATATTTTTACTGTTTAGTAAACATAAGTAAATTCAAATATTAACTACACCATCTTGATCATTCCATTCTTTTAACTGCTACTTGATGCTGTAGCTTGAAGCCATCCCTATTTAATGTTCAGATACAATGATCAAGGAAACATGTACACCTTCTCTTAAAGATTTTAAACAAGGTCTATTTTTAAGAATATTTAATGCCTATGTACCTGAATACTGCTTAAAAATCACCATAAACAAACAATAAACAAACAAACAAAAAAAAACCACAACTATATGAAGATCAGTAAATCAAACATCCATTAGTTTGCATGATAAAATACAAAACAAGCATCTCAAATAATTTAACACTGCCCTCTGGAGGTGTTATTTCTTTCACTAATAGCCGCTTAGGAAAATTAAACCTATTCACTTACTAAAAACAAATATTTCCCAAGTTAGGTATCTAGGTAACATTGAGATGCAGGGAAAAAATAAATAAATAAATAAAAATAATAAGACAGACTTCTGAAACCTAAAATATTTTATAAAAATATTGTATAAATTAATTCTGTAGAATTTTGGTTACTTTGATCAATAAACAACCTAAAATGTGTGACTAAATACGTTTTATTTTTTCTGTTATATTTGGAGAACAATTCATAACACTGTAGCTCCACTTCGAACGTGGAAACTCTGGAGTTTTAGCTATCCTAGTAAATGCAAAACCTTAGCTTAAACCTTTATATATAAGGCCTTATCTTTGTCTGGAAAGTGTAGTTGTATTTCTGTGCCTTTTTTTTTTGAGGACAAAGCAACTATTATTCAGAAATGAAATGCAATGCCTGTTTTCTGCAAGAGGAGAAGAATCCAAACATGTTTGTATTTAAAATGTTGATTGCTATCGATATAACATCATAAATTACTAACTCTAAGGAGTTATATGCAGCCATTTAAAGAAAAGAAACTGCTCACTGAAATAAATTGCTATATGATTATCTGAAAAATAAATTACTTCAACTCATTTCTCCATCTTGTTTTTACTCCAAACTTCTTTTCCACAAAGAGGGATCCTATTTTTTTTTTCCTATGTCAGCATTTTCTTTAGCCTAAAATGTAATTGTAGAAGCAGTTATTCAAAAGGAAATTCTTTTTAAAAAGCAACTTTTTTGGTGTTTTTCTTCATATGCTACCAGTTGTTCTCATGTGAAAATGGTTTGTGCATTCCTACACTTGTAGCATCAAAATAAAAAATGATAATAAATAATAATAAATATGAAGCAATGAAAAAAATATGCATTTGGAACACTACATAAAGTAAAGTATTTTTTCTTGAAACTGGCCTTCCAGATGGAGGTAAGTAATGAATTGTGTTCCTCAGAGGTTGGTATTGCAACCATTATTATTTAACGTATTTGTTGGTGATATGGACAATGAGATCGAGTTCACCCTCAGCAGGTTTGCAGATGACACTAAGCAGTGTGGTGCAGTCAACATGCTGAAGGGATGCTGTTCAGAGAGACTTTGAGGGGTGTGCAAACCTCATGAAGATCAATAAGGCCAAGTGCAAGGTCATGTGTCTGGATCATGGCAATCCCAAGCACAGATACAGGCTGAGCAGAAAAAGGATGAAGACTAGTTCTGAGGAGCAGGACTTGTCTGTTCTGGTGGATTAAAAACTGAACATGAGCCAGCAATGTGTGCTTGCAGCCCAAAAAGGCACCCGTACCCTGGGCTTCACCAACAGCAGCGTGGGCAGCAGGGTGAGGGAGGGGATTGTCCCCTTCTGCTCTGCTTTTGTGAGACCCCACATGGAGCCTTGTGCTCAGCTCTGGGATCCCCAGCACACAGAGGACAGGAACCTGTTAGAGCAAATACAGAGGAGGCCCACAAGGGTGATCATAGCACCGGAGCACCTCACCACCTCCTGGAGCCGCGATGAGGGAGCTGGTTGTTGTTCAAGCCTCACAGCAGCCTGCCAATGCCTAAAGGGGGCTGCAGGAAAGCTGGGGAGGAGCTCTGTGTCAGAGGATGTAGGGATAGGACAGGGAGTAAGGACTTTAAACTAAAAGACATATGGAAAAAATCCTTCATTCAGAGGGTGGTGAGGGCCAGGCCCAGGCTGCCCAAAGGAGCTGTGGCTGCCCCATCCCTGGCAGTGCCCAAGACCAGGCTAGACGGGGCTGGGGGCAGCCTGGGCTGGTGGGAGGTGTCACTGCTCATGGCAGGGGGGTGGAATTAGGTGGTCTTTAAGGCCCCTTCCAACCTAAACTATTCTGTGATTCAGAGAGAGAGAGAGAAAAAAAAAAAAAAGAAAAAAAAAAAAGAGAGAGAGAGAAATATGTTTAAACTCTGATTATATCCTGTCTACCTTAAAATATGTCCAACTTTATGTTCTACTGAATCTACTCCATGATCAGCTTAGTTTAGATATTCAGTCCATATTGCTTGATCTAGCTTGATCAGAGTCAGTCTTTGTCAATAGCTAAGTATCTAATAACCAGCTTCCAGCATAGCTAGTGATTTCTGAAACAAAAATATTCAGCTTTTTTTACTGGAATATTACCCAAATCAGATACTTTTTTCTTTCTGAAACACCAGCTATTTTTCTTCTTCAGCATCTTCCTCCTCACAGTGATGAGGAATTTCCAGCTTTTTCAGTGCTTTAATTAACTTGTGAAGAAATTTCCTTTCCACCTTTCCCACTACCACCTTCTTTTACTTCTGAGACACAGGAGTCTCATTCCTTACTATTCACATACTTTGAATAGTTTTCTTTTTAACCTAATAAATCTACACTTTCTTTTTCTCAAAATCTCAGTTGCTGCTCAGGTTGTACACTAGAGCCTATTATGGCACGTAAGTTAACAGCATCAGGTTAAGTTTGCAAAAGCTATGAGAAATTAATTTCACACAGTTCTAGCTGAATAGATTAATTCACCTTGTTGTTAAAAATAAAGCTTGCGTATTAGAATGCATTTCTTATCTCATCTGTGCCAGGGCAAGGGATGCTGATATGTGGCAGAAGGCTTATACTCTCTCATCACCTTCTTCAATCCAAAAATTACAGTAGGAAATATTTTCCACGGAAGTTTCAAGTAATAAATAAATAAATGAATAGTAATATCATAACAGAAGAGCTTGACTGTGCAGAACTTTACTACTTCCCAAGGCAAGAGCAAAAACCATAAAGATTTAGCTGTGCATCTTCAGCCATATCAGCCAGTACCCCTATACTAATGTACCACAGTGATCTTAGTTGATATGGATCCAGTACAACTGACAATTTTACTGGTGGAAATCAGAACTGGCCATTGTTCTGGCCTTGTGATGTCAAACCAGCAGCAAAACAGTGGTAAAAAGATCACATAAAAGATAATTAAGAAGTTAAGTGAAATGTTGAACAGAAAGGCTATTTGTCTTTGCATGTGCATCATGCAGCTGGCCAGCCTCTGAGTTTTTTGGTGGTGGTGGTGGTGGTGTTTTTTAACCTAGATTAATCAATCACACCTGCTTCAAGTACTCAAATTCATTCTGTGGTTCGTATTACTAAATAAATTGACAAGGCTTTTCAGTATGTCTAGCTTAACATAAAGTCTGCTACTCAAAGACAGATATACAGACGTTCTTTATGAATCCCATTATTTTTAAGGGTACTTGTTTGTACACATGATCTTTTATGATTGGCAACAATAATGTAAGTGAGACATGTGGAAAAAGAATTTTCAGTTCTATGTAATACCTCCAAATTTGTTTTGACACACCATATTGAATCTTTATTTTCAGAACAAAAACTGATTATAGGTTGACAATAACTTCCATTTGTGAAATTTCTTCAACTGGAATATTTAATCATCTTAAAATGAGGACAATAGCAAGACTGAGAAAGAATTACTGATGGCAGTCACAAAACAATAAGTATGATGGACCTATTCTGATTCACAGTTTAAAACTTTTTTTTTTTTTTTTTTAATTTTGAATTGAAACTACTTGAACCTGACTGCATAAATGGACAGTTGTAACTGCACTGGGATTAACTTCATTGGCAACCAAATGCTTGATTAATTTTTAAAAAATAACTAATAATAGTCCATATTTCCTTCTTTCTAAGTCCATTGTAAGCTCACTACAAATGAAAACAAACAGGCAAACAAGCCTTACACTGAAAGTGGTACTTGCTGTAATATAGAGCCATACCAGGACTTCACAGTAACAGAATAGACTTGATCAATTAATTTCCTAGCTCCCAATAAATACATGGTACCATTCCTTATGGATTTTCAAATAAGCAAAACCAACAAAAATTGTTTTATATCTCTACAAAAAAAGTGAACTTGAATGTACCTATCAAATGGAAATTAAGAAATCTTCCCATGACTGATTTTTCCTTAGCACTGATATAGAATTTATCAAATGAGGTTTATCATCAGGCATTTAAAGTACTCAATTGTTTTGAAGTTTGGATCTAAATGTTTCATCTCCTACCAAGGGCAACAGAAAAAAAATCAGCCTAGTACTACAATAAAAGGAATAGATACCAGTTTGGCTTTATTTTTTTTTTTCCCCATAATCTGGGCAGTCCTTGTCAACTCTCAAGGGATGAGATGTCTCTTAAGGTTCTGTTTCTAACTGTGAAACCTTTAAACTGAGTGAAAAGCAGCAAACAACAGGTACAACTGAGTATGTTGCTAATGGTACATTGTGGAGACTTAACGATTCTCCATCTGCTAAGTGGGCCCAAGATGACCAGGATTTCAGCATCATAAAAACCCACTTGCAAGGGTAGGACCTTATATGTCAAAACTTTTTCTACGGGTCTTATGAATATATATGATAGTATCTGACTCAAACTATTTATTTAAAAAGAAATCTGAACTCCAAATGGAAAAAACAGCAGCTGAGCCACACACTTAAAAAATAAATAAATAAATAAATAAATAAAAAGACAGCAAGCAGTATTATTGGCAATAAAAGAAAGATTTTTACCTGCATCACAATCAGAAGTTGGAAATAAATAAATCTTCAAATTATTGTTGTATACACCATCTGTTATTGCGCACTTTTTCACCTAATTCTTAAGCCAGGACCAGATGCAACAATGTTAAAATAAGAAGATGAATTATTTTCAACCTGGATGAAAAAAACATGAAGCTCTGGAAATCTGTCAAGGAAAGATCCATTCTCATAAAAATTCCATCTCAGTTTTTCTACTAGGAGATCTGACTATAAGTCATCATTTCACATGTTTATCTTATTTGGATTTGAATTAAAAGATCAATTAGAACATTTTCTTCTTTCTCTTCCTTTCAGTGAATGGCAATATCGTTGCAATCATTCTTCTATAATAAGATAAAGACATAGTAATTAAAACAACAACAATAGAAAAACAAAACAAAACAAAGAAACAACAGTATATATAGCCTGTGAAAGAGAGTCAGTTCAGGAAAGGAAAAAAAAAAAAAAAAAAAAAAAAAAAAAAAAAAAAAAAAGTAAGAGAATTGTGGATGTATTGAATTGACCTATTGCATTTACAGGTCAAGTTTCCAGAACTAGCTTCCAAAACTGCATGTATTTGCTGTTTATGCACATAATCTCAAGCACTTGTGCATTCAGATCAGGCTACCAAACGCAGGCAGACTGCAGACGGACAAGAAGTCAGTTTACAATTTTACACTTTTGGTAAAATGTCATTCACAAGGCCTTACTATTAGTAAATATCTCATAAAAAGTGGGTCAACCCAGCCTCATACCTTCATTACAAACAGTGGCAATTATCTTCTCTACAGAGATGTAAAAGGTGTAAAAAAGAGAAACTTGCCTATTTACAAAATTGTCAGAAGTAGCAGAATATTGCCTGAATGTTCCTGAAATTCTGTCCTCTGCTGTAACCATACTTCTCCATCCAAGTCTAAGGTGGACTAAGCACATCTCTAGGCCCTACTGCTTTTAACTTCAAGAGTTACAGTAGTTTGAGGCATACAGCTGCTCCCAGGGCACTGCCATGCTCCTACAACAACATAAGGCCTGGGACTTTGCTTGATGTTTTGGTATGCTTAGCCTTTCCTTCCTCCCAGAAAAGGCAGGTTGGCTTGTGTGCATCTGGGGACCTGGCCATCACTCTGCATCAGCCACTGGCATTCAGCTAGCACAGAGGCATACTGCAAACCCCTACAAATAGACAACTGCATTTACAGCAAATTGGAAGAGAGACAGTGGACCAGCCTGATACTGAATTTCCGTGAAATTGAGAAAGACAACTTTGCTGGAAATGAGAAAGTAATACACTCCTCCCCCTAAGGAGCCAACCCTGAATTCTTCAGTTTCCTGGTGAAGGATGCTTGATCTGTTCTGCATTTTTTGTCTTGTATTCATAATGCATTTTGTTCTCTTCTCCCAACCCATAAGCCACGTCTGTTCTTATTGTTCCCCTCTGTTGATATCCTAATACACAGGTGCTTTGGATCAGAGTATATCCAAAGGCTTTGCAGAAAATACTTCTGATGGCAAGAGAGCAAAACAAAAACTCATACATTCAGAATGCATAGTCCAGCCCCTCAAAAATACTATGTTCTCCCTAGACACATTTAGACCTATTGTTAATTGTAATTTAAAACATAAGGAAGGTAAATTGTTAGTATTGGAAGTGAAGCATGAATAGTCCTTCTCACAGCAGGTGTGGACAGCTTGTACAGTACTTGTCCTTGTGGATCTAGGGAAAGTGATTCCAGTAAGCATCAACAAGAATGTTATCTTTGCTACTGTAAGCTTTCCCTAGTAGATCAATATAATATTTTTTTCTCCCCTTCAATGTCTACCTGTCACTGCTCTTCAATTCCTTTCTCAAATGAAAAGCAGAACTTTCCTTTTAAGAAACTAAATCACTTGTTATTTTCAAGCCATTATGACTACAAAGTACTGTTGAAAACTCACACTAAAGACACACTTGTAGGTGGACAGCTGACATTGAAGTCCATCCTAACCAGAAGTACCAGCACTCGGATTTTTCTCTTCTTCTCTTAAAGAAGAGGTCATTTTTAACACCTGCCCTTTCTGTACACTATTTCATGCATTTGCTGCACAGGTGTCATGACATGTTGCATTATTATAAATGACTAGTGAGAGCTTTCAGCAATATAGCTGTGAGTTTCATTTGTAAATGCTTGGGAAGAAGTTTGTAAGGTGCCATGTAGGCAGCTATTACTGCCTGACACTTAAGAGGAATGGAAGAAAGAAGTGGCAAGAAAAGGCAGCACAGAGTCAAAATATCTTATGTTCTTTCTGAGAAGTGTCTTCATTTTATTTACCAGTTGTATCTAAAAATTTGCGTTGTGAAGTGAGGATCTCGAGAAGAGATTTACATTAACAAATGTTTCTTTTATTTCTCAACCTAGCTTTCCTCCTTAAACTACAGAGAAAGGTTAGCAAAATCAGACATGATATGATATTTTTTTTTTTTTCAAATTAATTTAGTGACGGCAGTCTCAGAGAGACATAGGTAATGAAAATGTTTCATGAGTGTGCATGTGACAAAAAAAGCATGTGCTCCAAGCCAAACTTGCTTTTCAATTGCTCTTTTGTCACATCAGATGTTTTCATACAAAAACATAGACTGTCCATGTATTCACCACATCTGGTGTCCCAGTTTGGGTTTTTAGTGAAAACATACAAGAATGTGACAAACTTTGATTGATTAGCTAAAGTGAGTGACAGCTTCTTTCTAAGTGCCTAAACCTGAAAGAATGCACCAGCACAGAAGAAGCTGAAACATAGGTGTCAGCCGAGTGCAGCAGTGGCTCACGCTAATTTTCACCAGGAGTTCCAACCTTCACATCCTGTTCACATAGACACTTGAAGCTGAGCTCTAGGTTATTCCAGAAAATTGTCAGAGCCTGACTTTTATTAAAGCTCGCTTTGGCTGACAAAATGCTGACACTTTCAGAGAAAATGCCTGTAATGTTATACAGTGTGAAAATGTTAACCAGTAGGCAGTGAGTAATCTTTAAAAAAATATATACTGTTTGGAAACTAATGTAATCTTCATAATATCAGTAAAAAATAGAATGTTAAATATGTAGAGAGAAAAGCATATTGAGTAAGATCTTTGGTGCACAGGCCGAGTACGTAGCCTTTCTTTGTGCAGAGATCATCCAATCTAACAAAGCAGACCTCTATCTGGTCACAACAACAATATCTGAGATATACACAATTTATACATAAAAACATGAAGTAATTTTATAGGTCTGACCATTCTAAAATCAGCCCGGTTTCATGGAAAAGTTATGTACATTTTTCTAAGCAGAAAACAAGGCCAATTTCATCTCATATTTTCTAAAGTGTTGCTAGAAGATGTTGGCAGCATGTTCTCCCTTTCTGGCAGGACTGAGGGTGAAGAATGAAGGTTCACTCCTCGAGAGTGTGAAAGAGATGTTCATATTTTCTGTTAAAAAATGAGACCCTCAAAATGAAATTAGAGATGGGCAGAAATGGTTTTGGGGAACAAAAAAAATAAAACATCCTATTCTGCAGTGGGTTGAAATAGTCAGAGAACCAGTAAGCTCAAAATATGCAGCAGCATTTTGGGTTCTGAATTCCCTAGAAAAAAAAAAAAAAAAAAACAACTCACGTCATGCACTTGTCCTGCCTCGTTTGGGAGGAATATCAGTAACATTCAGAGGCAAGTACTGGACAATTGGCTGCAGTGGAAAATCTTTCATTTCATGTGCAGCTGCATGCAGACCAAGGTAAACGAACAGAAAATCAGATACAGTCGAGCTTTTACAATTTTATTATTATATATATATTTTGCCAATCCATGTTTTCTAATAAAAAAAAATATTTCTGCATAACTTCCACTTTTCATATCTAGTTGTCTGCTGTTGTGCATTGGAACTGTTCAGGTGCTGTTGTGCACCTGTACTGTTCAGTTGTCAGAACAGGTACAACTCGCCTAAGCAGCACCTGTGCCAAGGACCAAAACAGGCTGCACGAGGCCATTCACTTCAAACATTTTCCCACCAGAGCTGTCAGCTGCTCCCTGGACTCCACTCCAGAATATTTGATTTCCTGGGATATATTTAGCCATAAGACTGGATTCTTTCCTGTCTCAAAACATAACACAATCATTATCATAGGAAATTAGGAGATCGACTCCCAATTGATTAAATTAATTTACCTGCCACAGCCGTGTCACTGCAACCTAATTTACCAAGGATGTATTTAATCTCTGTGAAACCATAGATCAGCAGATAATTACAAGCACTGTCCACCAATACTTCTGACTGGGAAGGGCAAGACAGAGATGGACAGAACATATTTTTCTTTGCAAAGAAATCTTTCAGCTGGTTCATCTGTGAAGATGAACATCATTCAAATGGCGTCAAGCAGATGTTATGCAAGCTGGGGTCAATGACAGACATTACAGAACTTACATAAATGCAAAAAAACTCATAGCCCTTACATTAACAGTATTCTGACTGTGAATATATCTCATTTTCATAAACTCTTTTTTTTTTTTTTTTTCCCGAAGCAGGAGAAACATTCGCAAATCTAAGCTAAATACTTTTAAAATTCAATGAGTGTTTCAAATCCAGACATACATTCATTTCCACACTTTACAGATGTTCCCTCTCTATATAACAGTCATGCAACAGGCCTGGCTGTTGGATGCTTTCAGTGCTCACATTCTCATTTTGCACTTGAGCCCAGATTTCAGTCTTCTATGCATATACTTTGCTGCCTCTCGAATTTTCCTGCAAATGACATATCCCAAGCAGCTGGCTATGTAATTGCATAAACCAAGCATACACCAACTCATCAGCTGGAAACAACCAGATCCCCTTCTGTTCCTCCTTTGCACTAGTTGATCACAGGCTGACTAAGACACCAATATGATGCAGCCATGAAAAAAGCAAACGTAATCCTAAAACGTATTCCTGTTAGACCCTAGGAAATATTAATATCACTGCTCCAAATACTGGTGGCTTTCATCTGGAGTACTGTATGCCATTCTAGTCATGCATTTCAGGAGAGATTAATCCAACGAGGAACATATGCAGAAAGCAACTATTAAAATGATCAGAAGAAGAAGGAACCTCTTTTACAAGAGGCAGCAATTATGTGGCTTGTTAAGCTTAATTAAAACCAAACAAAACCCATGGAGTGAGGGGAGAGAGTAGGAAAAGGCTTATACATATATCAGAAGAGTGGAGAGAGAGAAACTGTAAGGAAAAATTATTTACCCTGCACAAGAATACAGGAAGAATACAAATGGGATTAATTAAATAAAAATGGGACATAAATAAATTCAGACTGAAAGCAAGTTTCCCAGCCATCACAGAGGCATGTCTAGGAACAACCTTCAGATTATAAAAGCAAGTATACAAACCTTCAAATAAACATGACAAAAACGCTACTTGGAAGACCAGGCTTTATAAGTGTGTTTAGTTAGTACCTCATGAAGGACATGATCAGACACAAAGACACAAAAAAATATCACCTCTTATTCATGTTTATCACTTAGACTCTATGCCTAAATGTTATCATTTTAACAGCCAGGACCTTTAGCTGTCAGCTCCTAAATATGAATCAAAAGGATCTGGCCAGATTTTGCAGGTGTACAAATAAGAAAGATGTCCCTAGCTGAATATATGTAAGTGAACAGAAATGCTATTTTTAGACACACTAGTACTGATTTAGGAAAGGAAAATACGTACAAAAATATAGTTTTGTTTTGTTTTCAGTGAACAACTGAAATTCAAGGAAAGAGCAATCACAAGGCTTGAGTTGTTCACTGAGTTACACCTCAAAATCCTCTCTCCCAGTTTGTACTCATTTAACTTCAATTAAGCAAACAGGGAATAGGAAAACTGATCCCACAGGGAGAGAGAAGAATGCATATATAAGTACTTTCCAGTGAGATTGCCTTTTTTCCTTTCTTTTTTTTTTTTTTCTTTTTTTTTTCTCTTGCAAGCAACTTTTTTGTTCTTTTTTTTTTTTTTTCCAAGTTTTTAGCTAACAGAAAAATTGTAAAGATATTACTTTGTGATCATCTCTTAAAGTGTAGAGTAAATCAAAACTCATTTTGACAATTTGTAAGCTGTTGCAGTTCAGATATAATGAAGACATAAGATCTCACACACTATCTAGCAAACTATGCATGCAGAATTATGCAAAGTAAAGATATATCAGTCTAAGTCAAAATTCCACTATTAAAGATTTTTTCCCCGTGTGCCTTCTAACAGCTTTCTTTTAGTGTACATTTTCGTATTCATTTTATTGATCAACCTCTATAGATTTGATGTCTTAGTTATAGTTTTCTGATTTTGTTCTTTAAGTGTCTCTGTTGGGAACTTTAAGTGTTTAGTTCAACAACTCATACCAAAACCCACTAAATTCTTACCTATGGAGATTTTTTCCTCTGAATGCAAAGCCAATACTGATGTCGTAGTTCAATATCAGGATATCATCCACAGACTTTTTGCTGTGAATACTATGCTGTGAATGACTCACCGATGTCAGTAGGGGTTATACACCCATAAATCAAGACGTGTTTAAGGCCTTCATGTGGATTCAGTCCCTTAAAATTGATTGCACTTAACATCATGTTTAGGTTACTAGTGTCATTATCAACGAGCATACAGGTTAAATATCTCATTCATCAAATCACTGTAATAAAATGTATGGAAATGTGAGGATTTCTGTTTTTTCTGAAGCAGAAAGATCATTTCAGTAAAGCAACAATAAGAGACATGAGAAAATGCTGACAAGGTTTTCCTTTTTGAAACATAACAAATTCTATACTATCTGTATCAAAATATAAAGCAAGTTTCTGTATGCATTTCAAGTATACAATTCTAAGTGAGAATATATGTATTTCTACATAAAATAGATCTTCAAAAGATAGAAGACACAGAAGAAATAGAAAATTAGTTTCAAACTTGGAAGAAGAAAAGGAAGTACAGGCACATCATCCTCAGCAACTCTACTGCTTAAGGTCTGGGAAAAAAATAACTTTATTACTACAGTACTAGTGGGAACCTTACCTGTCCCATCAGTGTGTGGGGCATCTAATCTTGAGTCAAAAAAGATTGAGGGTAAATCCTTTCCTACTTTTGTCAACTGAGTGGTTTAAATGGAAGCTGATATCACGAAATGGGGGGGAGGGGGGGAGGGCAAGGGGGAGAGAGGGGTGAAGAGGAAAATAGGAAGAAGATAGGAAAGAAAAGGGAAAAGGAAAGGGAAAGGGGGAGGGAGAGGGGAAGGGAACATGTAGCACAGCTGTTTGTATAAAGATTTCATCATTTCTTTACTTGCTAACACAAGCCACTCCAGTGCATGGACTTACACATGTCAAGTGTAGAGCATTCATCTGTTGTGCTTTGTGCTGCATGCACAAACAAAAGCTTTTGCACACCTTTTGGATATCTGTACTTCTAGGAAAAGGACCCTGAGTAGGGAACAATGTCGAAAAAAAAAGAGCACAAGTAAAATGAGGCAATAAGCAGACATTCATCAGTTGCATAATACAACAGTAAAAATTAGGTGAAAATTTTGCCTGGTGACAGGACGAGGGGGAATGGGCTAAAGTTGCACCAGAGGAGTTTTAGGTTGGATGTTAGGAAGAACTTCTTTACTGAAAGGGTTGTGGTGCATTGGAACGGGCTGCCCAGGGAAGTGGTGGAGTCACCATCCCTGGAGGTCTTTAAAAGATGTTTAGATGTTGAACTTAGCGATACGGTTTAGTGGAGGACTGTTAGTGTTAGGTCAGAGGTTGGACTCGATGATCTTGAGGTCTCTTCCAACCTAGAAATTCTGTGATTCTGTGATTCTGTAATTTATAACTGTGAAAAAGAATCCTTCCCCCACAAAGACCAACCCCTTTCTACCTTATTGCCTTCCCTTTCTTGCTGTAGTCTCCTGCCTCAGTGTATTCCTGTTTTAGTGCCCCTGGACCTTCTCCAGATCAGCTTTCACTATGGACCTCAGCTACACCCTTTTGCCAGGGCTGCAGGTTTTTTGCAGCAGTTGTTGCTAAAATGTCTGGGAAGGTCACAGCTGGCAGAGGTAGCAGGGTCTCACCTAAGCTCCCCCATGTCCACTGGTGTGCAGGGTGCCTTCGCTGGAACACAAAATTGGAATCAGACCTTGCCATAGGTCAAGGATGGGAAATCTGGGATTTCAGCCCAACTCAATATGCTTGTAAGCACTTATTTTTTATTTTTTAAGAGACAGAGAATTACACAGAGATTGCATCTGAGATTTTATATAAAGTCCCTGATATAAAAGCAGGTACATTCAGACATCAGAACAAGTTCACAAAGGAGGGGACACTTCCCATGTCAGCTGCTAATGACAGTGGGTGCAGACCACAGAGAGGGACTACCATGCTCATAAGCCCATTGAATGGCCACTTACCTTCCCAGTTGTGCTTAAAATCACAGGTGTCTCTAGGCACTTTGTTCAACAGCGGCATACAAGAGCTTCTTTCCTGAGGCCATGCCATGGTGTTGACAATTATGCTGACTTTCCATTTTGCATGGTGCCTGGGTTGTGCATTTCTGTCCTGTGCAGGAGCACCAGGGAAGCACACCTGACACCTGGGGTGTTGGGGATGCAGTCTGGTGGGTCCTCCTGCCAGCCCTCTGCTTCCAGCCAGGCATTGCCACTCAGCAGCAAAGATGTACTGAGACCTTCAGCCACAATTTAGTGATCTCTTCCCTACCAACACCACGCATTATGTTGAATTAAATGCAATCAAGGAACCCTATCCTTAAAATTAATTACCCATATCTAAGTCACCAACTGCTGAAACAAAATACCTTTGTAAATTTTTGGAAATTGAAGATGATGTCTTCTGATGACAGCTTTCTGGAGTGTAAGTGCATTGTAGTAAAGCTGGGCGTTATTTATAGAAATTACTACTTTTATTTTGCAGCACATGCACTTTTGCCTGCATCTGTTCTTCTTCACTTTCTGCAGTGTTTGAGAGCAACTCTGCAAGCCCAAGCACAGCCATTCCTCTGCAGAATGTCTTACCAATACTTGTATAATTAAGTGTAACGAGCTACTTTAGAGATGATTTATACCAGGGCAGTAAATATAAGAAATCAAGGTATTATTTTTAAGGGATTGTGTCCCTCAGCAGGGGAAGAAAATACAGCTTGTAGTTCTAACGGCAGAGCAGCACATCATGCAAGCAAGCTTTTCATCATGAAAATATTATATGATTAGAAGTGTGGAAATATATACAATATTTAGGCAAGGATGTACACAACAGTGAGTGTGCAGTACTTCTGGTCATTGATTTTTTTTCCCATGACTAACAGAATGGAAAGAAAAAAGGGGAAAACCTAAAGCCTCTCCTCAAAAACTGAGTCAGAATCTTTCTCTGATTTTCCATAGTTTGTGGCACAGGCAGTCCAAAATAATAAATAAATAAATAAATAAATAAATAAGGCAGTATCATGCAATTTCAAGGACCTGGCTGATTTGAATGAATCCAGCTAAGAAAATCAAAACATGTACTGCGAAAAGTAGTGGTGACATTTTTGCTGACATCCTGATCTCTCTCTCTAAGCATTTATACCTTGATCATTACTGATAGATAGCCTGGATGATTTTCTGTGCTAACTTCAACATTTTCACACAAATGGCAAATTTAAATAGAGAATGCATTTTCACTGCAGCTATACAACCACAAAAAGCAAACTGTGAGAGTTTCCAATTTTACTGGAAATAGGCTGCCTTCTGGGAACAAGATACAGCCAAAGCATGGTCCTTGTGTCTCTGCAAGGTATAGAATGACCAAAGACAGTGGATAGTTTAATGTAACAGGCATTGTGCAGCTCTGATTTTTTTTCATATTTAGACAATACTGTGACAGAATTTTTACAGTTTGAACAGTGTTGATTCTTTAACCATTATAATGTGCACATTATATAAATTAAAACTGTTCCCAAAAATATAGCTAGAGGATGATAGGGAAGTACACTACTACAAGGGTTATACATGTATACATTGTATTCACTTACATCTTAGTAGTTTAAGCTATTACTTTTATGTATTTGTACAGTAACTTCATTAACAGTTAAATAAAACTTACCCCAGCATTACTGTTAGAATTTCTAAGGACCTATGGATACATACATTGGTGCTATTTTTAAAATATTTATGCAACAGTGCACTTAGAAATTAGCAACTTTTATGTAAATTAAAAAGTGTTAGTAACTTTAATATTGCTAGTTCTTTTATGATTGCTTTTATTTAATTTTCTCCATTCAATAAAAAGATTTCAGTGATGTAGTTGGTGATTTCTCTGCGGGGTTTATTACATTGCTTTGTTAGCATAGCACACTGTTTGTCAGGCAGTTGAGGAATCCTGAAAATGAAAAAAAAAAAATCCTGAAAAGGGAAAATGAAAAAAGAAGAAAGAAAAGAAGAAAGGGAAGGGAAGGGAAGGGAAGGGAAGGGAAGGGAAGGGAAGGGAAGGGAAGGGAAGGGAAGGGAAGGGAAGGGAAGGGAAGGGAAGGGAAGGGAAGGGAAGGGAAGGGAAGGGAAGGGAAGGGAAGGGAAGGGAAGGGAAGGGAAGGGAAGGGAAGGGAAGGGAAGGGAAGGGAAGGGAAGGGAAGGGAAGGGAAGGGAAGGGAAGGGAAGGGAAGGGAAGGGAAGGGAAGGGAAGGGAAGGGAAGGGAAGGGAAGGGAAGGGAAGGGAAGGGAAGGGAAGGGAAGGGAAGGGAAGGGAAGGGAAGGGAAGGGAAGGGAAGGGAAGGGAAGGGAAGGGAAGGGAAGGGAAGGGAAGGGAAGGGAAGAAAGGAAGGAAGGAAGGAAGGAAGGAAGGAAGGAAGGAAGGAAGGAAGGAAGGAAGGAAGGAAGGAAGGAAGGAAGGAAGGAAGGAAGGAAGGAAGGAAGGAAGGAAGGAAGGGAAGGAAGAAAGGAAGAAAGGAAGGAAGGAAGGAAGGAAGGAAGGAAGGAAGGAAGGAAGGAAGGAAGGAAGGAAGGAAGGAAGGAAGGAAGGAAGGAAGGAAGGAAGGAAGGAAGGAAGGAAGGAAGGAAGGAAGGAAGGAAGGAAGGAAGGAAGAAAGAAAGAAAGAAAGAAAGAAAGAAAGAAAGAAAGAAAGAAAGAAAGAAAGAAAGAAAGAAAGAAAGAAAGAAAGAAAGAAAGAAAGAAAGAGAAAAAGAAAGAAAGAAAGAAAGAAAGAAAGAAAGAAAGAAAGAAAGAAAGAAAGAAAGAAAGAAAGAAAGAAAGAAAGAAAGAAAGAAAGAGAGAAAGAAAAAGAAAGAAAGAACAAGAAAAAATCCTCATAACTCCTTGCCTGATAAATGATAGGGAAAGTTTGACAGATCAGAACGATACAAAGCAGCCTAAAACATTTGGCACAATGTGTGTCTGGCATACAGAGACTGCCTGTCAAATGCCTATGACTCCATACAGCAGCTAGGGACCCTATGGAGCAGCAGATGGACCATTAAGGTAGTATTAATGTAGATGCCATCAGTTTTCAGTTCTGACTGGGACATACTCTTTAGAACTATGAGCAGCTGCTGCCATTTATTGTGACAGCTTCCTGCTAACTTTTGCCAACTGGCACAATCTGACTCTTTGTACCTGAGCTATTAAATGTGTGACTTCCACCATTTTATTCCTCCAGAGAACTCCTTTAATAATCCTCTGAAGAAGGAATGAGGCATTTATCACCAAAGTGAATACACATACCATACAGTTCTATTGTCCTTCCACACTGCTGTAGATTTTACATCAGGAGTAAATATAAGCAAGCTTTCTACTTATGTAGTCCCTAAAATAGGTAAAACTGAGTTCTTAAACTGCATTTAAATGTATTACATTTCAAATGCTGTTATGGATTTTGGACTGCTGTCTCACCTTGAAATCTTTGCTCTTTACTAAGTACAGGGAAAAGAAAAAGGAAAAAAATGTATTTCATTTATTTCATTGATGAACTATATTAAAACACACACACCCACACACAAAAAAAAAAAAAAAAAAAAAAAAAAGAAAAGAAAAGAAAAAAGGAAAGCACTTTCTTTTTAGCTACAATTCTTTGCATCAATGAGCATAGGTCAATATTACAATTATAAAGGGATTTTCTGAACACCCGCTGAGCTACTTAGTATCTAAACATTCCTCTTACAGCAAGCAAAGCTGTCCATTCTAGCAATGTCTTTACTGCATAGCAGGAACAATGCATTATAAATGATAAGTGATCATGTATTTGTTATCACCTGCACTATAATTTTAGCAAAATATGCATCAATACTACTGGCAGAAGAAAAAACCCTCTTGTACATGCCTTTGATCCAGCTAGACTTCTAGGGATATATTACATCATTTGATTGTGCCAAACAAGAAAGCTAACAGTACAGCACAGCATAAGGTTTGACATACAATAAGAACTGCAGCAAGTCATTATAAAAAATGGCTGGCAGACATTCATTATGCTGAGCTAACATCTTTTCTGCTTCAAATCTTCCTGCAATCTGACTAATAATGTATGCATGGACTTTTACTGCAGATCTCCATTGCTTGATGCTACACTACTCATGTATACACATATAATCTCCCTTAAAAATAAATAAATAAATAAATAAATCTAAATGAGCCAAAAAAACTTTTAAAAATAGGCTTTGCTGATATGTGCAATGAGAAGCATGCACAATATTGAAGCTACAGAGGATGAAAGGATTGAGCATGCATGTACTGGGAAAATTCTAAATTAAACATAACTAACCATTCATAGAAATCATTTACCTTCTGTATGGGAAGAAAACATCTGAACTAATATTTGCAGCTCTAGCAGAAACTTCCAGAGGAAATAAATCCTGCATATTGGAAGGATTTTACTTCACATTGAAATTACCTTTTATATAAGCATGCCATGGGCACCACACAGTTCTAGTTTTTCCATGTTAGACTTTTCTGTTTTATTTTATGAGACCATTACACATGCTTTAAATCATGGTCACCCTAAAATTGTCAATCTTCTGATTGGTGTCAGAGCTTGAGCAATTGTCAAGAGTGTGCAGAATAATACCAGTCCTAGGAAGTCAGGGACATTTAAGAAAATCTAAGCATTTGGTAGTAGTACGCGCTTACACCCTAATTTTAATAATTTACCCAACAGTGAATAGCAGCAATTTTTAATCTAAAGAAAATCAATGGCCATAGGAAAGATGAACTAGAAAAACATCTTAGTTCAGGGAAGGTCTTTAAGAATATAGTCAGCTGCAAAAAACTGTGCAAGTTCCACTGAAACGTGGTTATTCCAAAACAAAATAAGTAAACAAAAAGTAATGATAAAAAAAAAAAAAAAAAAAAATCCCACAGTAAAGCAAATGCTTAAATGTTGATCTCACCAGATGAAAGCCTGTTGTGGGAAGTGGTGAGGAGAGACGGAGAAATGAAGGCAGTGGAGAGAGGAGGGCAGAAGTCTATGAGAACTTACATGCAGTGAGTACATACACATCACAGGTACTTATTTTACCCAGTTAAGAGCAAGCTAAATGAAATGGTACATAACATTCCATTTAGGTTTATTAAATACCCATTCAATCTTCAGGCACTTAATGTAGCAGATAACTTACATGTATAGCAAACTGCCTGTGCAGTATCAGAGTAATACTGGCACCACTAACGGTATACAGAACAGCCCTTCATAAGCAGTATTATTCATAATCCACACATTCCCACATAAGCCTAGGAAATTTCTTTCTTTCTTTCTTTTCTGTAGCATGCACAAAAATATATGGCAAATTTGTACACAAAGAGTGTTCAAGCCCCTGCTCTGGAGAACTGCACCCTTGAGTCTATGAAAGTACTTGTTTGGAGAAGAAATGATGGTTCAGTTAATGTGGCTTCCAAAGCCAGGAGAAGCTTCATAGAGAAGCTGCACAGGTGGACATGGTTCTTCTGGTAATGTTATAGCATAAACCACATGAGCTGATCTGTCTTCAATTCTCTGTGAGTACATTGCCTTCAGTGCAAGGTAACGTGGCGCTAATTGCTTATAAGTCTTCTACAGGTTACATAAATATTACTTTGCTACTTGATTAGTGCAGTTTCTATATGCTAGGATAAAAGTGACATGTAATAATTCAGTTCAGCTTTTGAACATGAGTATTGAATTATTTCCAAGTTATAGAATTGGTACAAATTACAGAATGCATTGTTGCCATGAAATGTGCATGCAGTCTGGTTTCAGGTCTAAGAAATAAGGAACTTCCTAGTAGAGTTTTACATTTTCAGGTTTTCTAGACAGTGTTTCTTCTACAATGGTAAAAAAAAGAAAGTGTTTGAGTCAAGTTTTGACTTGAGCTGAACAGTCACTCCAAATGAATGGTGCAATAGTTGCATAGGCTTTAATATCAAGAGTAGCATTTTTAGTCTATCAACTTAGACAACATCATATGGCTCATAATTTGGAGGAGGACTGAATTCCTGTTATTTTAAGAAAGTGTAGTTCTCAAAACTTTAGCTGATTTTGGAATGATTTTATTTTAAAAGGAAGAAAAACGTCATGTTCCACCCAAAATCCTAATTTGGTCTTAAATTTTTGATATGTTTAAATATTTAATGCTTGTTTGCTTGGTGATCAGTTGTATTATTATTTCATGGAGCACACTGCTATGAAAGACAATGCAATAGACTAGCAGAAACTTTGGAAACACTTTGAAAGAAAGGCAATATGTATATACTTCCAAGCTTTTTGCAGTTTTTTGCTCATTTTCCTCCTTTCTTTCTTTTTTTTTTTCCTTTTTGCCAATCTGAGTACAAATGTTAAACTGTTTTTTGTTTGTTTGTTTGTTTATTTGTTTGTTTTTCCTAAAGTTATGTTATTATCTAATAGTCTTTAAAATACACTGAGATTACAGTCTCAATTTAACTCTGAATGGAAAAAGCTCACAGCATAAAATTACCATCACAAGTGGCTTGACTTGATGCCCGTATCAGCAATTCCCAGCATGGAAGGCAAGCACTGAACCGTCAGTGGGACAAAACGACCTTCTGGCCTTTCTAGCTCAGAGGTTGAAATATATTGGCAAAGCAGTGTGAAAAAACTCTACAATTGTTAAGTACATGAGAATGGCTGCCCTGTGTCAGGCTAAGAAGGTCCATCTGGACCAGTATCCAAGCTCTCACAGTGGCCAAAAGTAGGTACCTAGGGAAAGAGTAAGGCAAGCACACAAAAGTAATTCCCTTTGTGAACTCACATGGCAGTTGCAGGCAGGGAATACCTGAGACAGAACTTCTCTTTGTCATTGTGCTTAACAGCTCTCAATTAAAATAGCTTCCGTTAATTTGTGTAGTTGCTTTAAAAAAAATCTACATTTCCATGTTATGCTTTGGAAAAAAAATATCTATTTTTATTAATATGTTGAACTGAAAATGCTTTCTCTTTCTCTTTCTCTTTCTCTTTCTCTTTCTCTTTCTCTTTCTCTTTCTCTTTCTCTTTCTCTTTCTCTTTCTCTTTCTCTTTCTCTTTCTCTTTCTCTTTCTCTTTCTCTTTCTCTCTTTCTCTTTCTCTTTCTTTCTCTTTCTCTTGCTTTTTTCTTTTTTTCTTCCTTTTTTTTTTTTTCCTCAGTGCTACTTGCTAATTTTATTTGATTACTCCCACCTTATATATTCAATAAAAATATAATAAATCAGTTTTATTATATTAGTTAAATGTGGTATTTGTGGTTCTGTCATTCCTCCCCAAATTCTTTTCCACTTTAAGGCTGTGACAGTCCCAAACCAAGAAAATGGGTGAATGAAAATAAATGGAAAATTACCAATTTGCAGACGGATAGTCTCCTGCTCCAGCTGACCACACAGCCTTTAAGCACAGCACAAATGCATTGAAGGGTGGTAAATGCTTCGCTGGCTGGGAAAGAGGAAGGACATTCTCTAAACAGCAGAAGTGTTCAACAAATCACGCTGATCAGCACAAAGTAAAGCATGGCTGTTAAAATACTTCTAGGACCCAAAAGGAATTTATTTAGAGCATGTTTCTCTTTGAAAACGGAGCCCATTTGGTTGGAGGAGCAAGATATGGCTTTGGCTCTCAGCCAGGTAAAGCACCTGTTTCCAACAGATGATCAAGGTCTCCACCAGCACACAGGATCAGCTCTGCACTGCTGCACTTAAATGGCTGGAGTGCAAACTTCCTCATGCAAATAACAAACAACACACCTTGCTCTTATTCCACCCACTAGAAACAAATGCATACTGCATCTTTTATTTCCATACTTCCCAAATAGAGTTCAAAGACTTATAGGTGCCTTAAAATATACCTACTTTTCATCAACATGCATATTTTACCAGTTTCAAAAGCATATTAATATCCTTTGTGACTTCTGTTAAAGTAAACAGAAATAATTGGAAAGGTGACAGAAAAATTATTAGAAGACAGTATTTAGGATTTGCAATACAAACTAAGCAGAAAGGAGGGTAGGCATTCTTCACAGATAAATAATTTAAAAGAAAGTAGCGTTTTTACCTCAGCAGGGAAGTTTATTTAGGAGTAAATTTTATGTACATTTAGTTTAAGAACACTATGTCCTCATTTTGTCCTAAGCCACATATGCAACTATTTGTTATGGTCTAAATTTTAACTGACATAATAAATAAATAAATAAATAAACAAATAAATTTAGAGGTTATTGTGTCAAATAGTGAATTAGCTGTCTCTAGCCATTATTAATACCTTTTTTTTTTTTTCCTGTAAGCTATATATTATATCCAGCTCATACTTGTCTCTGTATTAATCACTGTACAGTACAAATCAGACAAAACACGGTTATGTTAAGGTAATCACACAATCCCCAAATAAGTATCATAAATTCCACTAAAATCTTAAGAGTCTTTTTTTCACTTAAACCATATTTTTCCCTGTTAAAAATCCTTTACTTCTTCCAAAGGCAAAGGGTTTTCCTCTCTTTGTGGAGGACCAAACCACCTTTATAATTTTGCTTCTACAATTGAATGGACATATCTAAATGAAACTATCTAAAGGGATAGCAAGTGCATGTAATAGGGCTTTACTAAATAGTAACAATAAAGAATGAGTATTCTGGCACCAATATCAACACATATTCAACAGGAAAATATTTGTGTTAAGCTTAAATAAGCTTCCTGGTTATTTTGTTGCTTGAAGTTATGTCTCTTCCCTCAAACCAAGAACCATATTTTGCAAAGGACATATCTCTTGACATGTATGATAAGGACAGATGGCACAGAAACACCTGGAACAAATAAATAAAATGCATTTCCCTACTCGAGGTAAAATGTCCTATCTCATAACGTGAAAGACTGCAACATGAGTTTGGACACTCTAATGTCACATATTACATATATTATTCCAGGGCTGAGCAGAGCGCTTATCAATTTTGCTTGTTGTCAGAGGCTGCGCTCCAGAAACAAAGACAGTGGGAATGTGCAGAGCTGTGTGACACCTTGGTGGAATACAAGGCATGTCACATACCTGCAGCTTCAGCGGTGGAAAGCCACCAAGCTGTGCCATGTCACTGCTGCCTTCTGCAGCATCCTCAGTTCAAAGAAAAGTGTGTGACATCCTGCCTCTCACTTCAAAGACATGTATGCCACGTGGCAAAAACTGCTGCAAGCCCCTTCTCATGTTTGAATCAGCATTTTATATTTGGGTTTTTGTTCCTTCTCCCACACAGTGCTAATAAATGGAGGAAAATTGTTTCCATTTTATTCACCCTGAAAGCATCAGATTTCAAAAGATCGTGTCAGACCTGTCACCTTGCATGTGTACGTGTTTTTGTCTATTCACACTGAGCCTGGCTTCTGCATTCCATAGTGCTGATCTGGCACTTTGAGAACACACTTTCTCTAAGTACTATAGCACATATGCATGCAGGAGTGTGTGTCATGAGCGCAAATACAGATCTTTATTTTATGAAGATACATTGCATGGTATAACCAAAATCCACAAGGCAATAGAGCAGGTCTCCTACAGGTAACATTATTGAAGCTTATACTAAAAGCAATAAAGCAAAATCGATTTATGTGAATTGAATATCTCACATGATTCTTTGTAATTGTATTTACTGAAAACCTCTAATCAGACTGTATTTACTGGATGGTGCGGACTTTCATGTCTAGAACTTCCTCACAGACATTTTTGCATCTGACATAAAAATGAGATCTCTATACGGACAATTTAGCTGCCATGGAAGATACTCAAGAAACTTAAATAAAAATTTTAGGAAGCAGACTAAGTACTGCATATCTGAGATACACACAAGTGAACTAGAAAAGAGGACAGTATTTTAAAGGACAGAGTATGCATTTTTAAATGGTAATATTTCTTCCTATAATGACTTTCATCCGTCAAACTTCTGTACTGTTTAACAATGTCCAAGAACATCTTAGTTTATCTTCAACACCAAAATTCTTATTTTTTATTTTTTATTTTTTATTTTTAATCCAATAAGTTATTTATTTCCCAAATGGATTATCTTCTGAGATACATTCTCTGGAGATATTCAAAACCTGCCTGAATGCCATCCTGCACAAGGTGCTCTAGGTGATCCTGCTGGGCAGGGGGGTTGGATCTTCAGAGGTCCCTTTCAACCCCACCACTTCTGTGATTCTGCAATACTCATCATGTAATAATGGACAGCCACACGGCACTTTGCATGTTGGTTCTGACAACTTTCCTCAGCAATGTGTAGCTAGCAGAATGGTTTCCAGAAGGCAGACTTCTCAAGAAACAGAGAATTTCAGGTTTCAAAGGAAAAACTTTCCCTTAAAAAGATTTTCAGGGCTGTGCAGAGAAACTAGATTATGTAAATGTTCACACAAACAAGTAGCCATGGGATACTTTCAGCCTCGAGTTATACCAAGATAACCAACCATTTACAAGCTTTTTTTACCCCACCATAATTATAATTTCTTCTACCATATAGTTTCAAGAGCAGTTATTGTGGTTCGCATGATGTGCTGCAGTACTACACTGTTCCATGGTACTCATTTATGTTCTTATATATTAGTGTAAATAAGAAAATTTTTGAAATCAGTTACATTTTGGTCTTCTCCCTGTATGATTTTCTCTTGTCTCATAAGATATTTCTGTATAGAACTTCTAAAATTTTCAAACAATCTGTTTCATTTCGAAAGATCTTTTTCCACAGCGACTTATTGGCTATGTAGCGCTGATTGGACAGTACTGACAACACAATGTACATCAATGAGTTCTAATCCAAGAATGAAAGAAATGAGCAAATTCACTTCAACATGGTGTAAGTACCCTTACCTAAATGAAAATTCTCTCAAGGGTAAAGAGACCTAACTGACACATAGGCAGAGGCCTTTTTCATCTACCATGGACTAGATTGTTGTGCAGAAGATGCTAATCAACCACCAACCAAGAACACTTCAAAATGATAGATGTTATCATTTCTCTGTGTGTATGCAGTTACACACCTCTCTTCTATGACACAGAGATTTGAATACAGATGTATTTGTTTTATTTGTTTGGTTTTAGTAAAGATTTTAATTATAAAAACAGAAGCAAAGCCTACACTTCCTTGGAGCAGGAGCTACTTAGACATGTTGAGGATTTGTTTTACTTCACAGGGGCCAAATCCAACTTTCACATATCTCTGTAAACAGAGATTTTCACTAAACAAGCTGGACAAATTCAATGCCCTTAGGATAGTTACTTTTACATATACAGCTTTAATAACATCAGTTAACTGAAAAACTGCATTCTTTTTGCTCAAGACCTCTCATTAAGGCACATCACTTCTACACAGCCATTCAGAAACACTTATTGCAAGATTTCTGCAATACCTGAAATTTGTATTGTCACAGCTGCAATAGACGTAACCACAAAACTACCATGACATTTTTTTTGGTTCTTAAAAAATAAAATTAATTCTTAATCCTAAATTTTTAATTCTGTCCTTACACACACATACACATACAAATTTACTGAGGAGTAGTACTGTATTGAGTTGATTACAGATTTTGTAAGAGTCAGAACTGTTCAATTTTCCAAAAAGCCTATTTAAGACATCGACTCTGAAACAATTTAAAACTGAGAAGAGCAAAACTTCATCAAGTTCCATTTTTCACTTACTTTTAAAACCATATGGGTAAAAAAACTGATAAAATGGATTTTCAGGGTCCTGAGGGAACTCTCTGATGGGGTTGACAAGCCCCTCTCCACCATATATAAAAAACCCTAGCAGTCAGGTGAAGTTTCTGGTGACTGGAAAAATCGGAAACATCACTCCTATTGCTAAAAAGGATAGAAATGAGAAACCGGGGAACTCCAGAGCAGTGAGCCTCACTTTTCTGTCTGGGAAGATTATGCAACAGATCCTCCTGGAAGCAATGTTGAGGCTCATGCAAGACAAAGAGGTGATCCAAGACAGCCAGCATGGCTTCACCAAGGGTAAATTTTGCCTGACCAACCTGGTGGCCTTCTAGGATGGAATGACTGCATCAATTGACAAGGGAAGACTGATCAATGTCATCTACTTCTGTAAGGACTTTGACATGGTCCCACATGACACCCTGGTCTCCAAATTGGAAAGATATGGATTTGAAGGATGGGTCGTTCAGTGGATAAGGAGTTGGCTTGAAGGCCACACACAGAGAGTGATGGTCAATGGCTCCATATCCAGGCGGAGGGCAGTGGTGAATGGTTTCTCTCAGGGGTCTGTCTTCGGACTGGTACTGTATAATACCTTAACCAATGATATGTACAGTGTGATCAAGCTCACAAGTGACACCAAGCTGAGTGGTGCAGTCAATACAGCAGAAGGAAGGGAAGCCATCCAAAGGGACCTGGACAAGCTTGAGAAGTGGGCCCACATGAACCTAATGAGGCTCAACAACTCCAAGGAAAAGGTGCTGCACCTGGATCAGGGCAATCTCAGACAGGAGTCCAGACTGGGAGAAGAAATCACTGAGAACAGCCCTGCAGAGAAGGACTTGGGGGTTCTGGTGGATGAAAAGCTCGACATGAGCCAGCAGTGTGTGCTTGCAGCCCAGAAAACCAACCATATCCTGGCCTGAATTAATAGAGGAGTGGCTAGCAGGGTGGGGAAGGGGAATGTGCCCCTTTGCTCTACTCTTGTGAGGCCCCACCTGAAGCCCTGTGCACAGGTCTGGGGCCCCCAGCACAAGAAGGATGTAGGGCTGTTACGGAATCCAGAGGAGGGCCATGAAGATGATCAGAGGGCTGGAGGACCTCTCCTATGAAGGAATGCTGAGAGAGCTAAGGATGTTCAGCCTGGAGAAGAGAAGGCTCCAGGGTGACCTCATTGCAGCTTTTCAATACTTAAAGGGGACTTATAAAAAAAAAATGGAGAGCAAATTTTTGCTCAATCAGATAATGACAGGACAAAGGGGAATCTAGTAGGTGGCATCCCTGCTCATGGGAGCTTGGAGTTGGAACTAGATGATCCTTTCCAACCCAAGATGCTCTATGATTCTATGATTTAAGAGTTACCATATACTCACAGAACATAAATATGCAGAAATTACTTTTACAAACACTCTAACATAAAAACAAGTAAGCAATTCTCCACAGAGCAAGAAAGTAGGGAAATATCAACTTAGAGCATCCAAACAGACATAATCATTTATAGAAAGACTTAACTGTAGGCCCAGAATCAGACAAGACTTATGTATATAAAGCTTATCCTAGAGTCCTTGTAACTGCAACCAACTAATCATTCCTGTGAGGCAGAAATCTGACCAGCCTTCTACAGGAAGAATAGTGCTGGGAAAACTACCCATAACCTCACATTCTTTCTCCCAAAATATTCTGAGGCACAAATGAAATTAACAAAAGGACAATCTTCATTACAACTTTGCAGTAATATAAAACCTATTTTCTCCAAAAGCAAAGCAATCATGCCTAGCATCTTAACTATATTCTGTAAGTAAATATGGGCATCCATGTGACATCTTAAACGTATTGCAATTTTTCTTCATTTTCTTCATATATTCCCAAAAGCTGTTACATGCATTTTTTGCCCCTACTAGCACTGAGGAAGCTGGCCAATGTATTTGCCAGGCCATTCAATCATCTCTGAGAAGTCATGTCGACTGGGGTACATTTCTTCCTACCTAAGAAAGACAACAAACATCACCTATATGCTCAAGAAAGGTGAGCAGGAGGATCAGAACTAAAAGCTGATACCTGCAAAGGTGTTGTAGCTAATCCTTCTGTAGGTTGTTTCCAAAAGTATTAAGTAAGTGAAGGTGCTTGGAAGAATTTCTTACTAGTTTATGAAGGAGAAATTATGATTGACCAACCTGATAGACTTCTACAGAAATGGCTGGCTCAGAAGATGAATAAAGAACAGAGATGTTGCCTATCTTGACTTTTAACAAGGCTGCCAACTGTCTTTTATATCATTTTCTAAAACAAACTGATGAAGTAAGTATGGACTAGATAAATGGACAATGAGGTGGCTGAACTGATGAGCTCAGAGTGCTGTGATCAGTAGTACAAAGTCCAGTTCATGGATTTTCACAAAGCAAAATGTGAAAGTCCTGCACATGGGGAGGAATAACCCCAGGCACTCTTACAGGCTGGGAGACAAGTAGATGGAAAGCAGCTTGGCAGAGAATAACTTGGGGATCCTGCTGGACATCAAGTTGACTGTGTCAGAGCAATGTTACCAGAAAAAGCCAACAGCCTCCTAGGCTGCATTAGGCCCAGTAGATCAAGGGAGGTGATCTTTCCTCTCTGCTCAGCACTGGTGAGATATACCTGTAGTACTCTGTTCACTTCTGGGCTTTCCAGTACAAGAGAGACATGGAGAAGAGAGTAAGAGTACACAAGTAGTAAGAGAAGTAAGAGTATACAAGAGTACTAGAGAGAATCCAGAAACCAGACATGAAGATGATGAATGGATTCAAGCACCTCTCCTGTGAGGAGAGGTTGAGAGAGCTGGAAATGTTCAGCCTGGATAAGGATCTTATTAGTGTACACAAATACCTGGTGGCATAGAGACAATAGAGCCAGATACTTGATAGTGCTCGGTGCCAGTACAAGAAGCAACAGGCACAAATTGAAACACAGGAAATTTCACCTGCATGTAAGATTATATATATATATATATATATATATATATATATATATATATATATATATTTATTATTATTATTTATTAATTTATTTATTTTTTTTTTTAACTGAAAGGCTGTTAATAACATTGCGCCAAGTTGCCCAAAGAGTTTCTAGGATGCCCAACTGTGGAGGTAATCAAAACCCGACTAGACATAATCCTGGGCAACCTGCCTGGTTTGAGCAAAGGGTTTGTACTACATGATTTCCAGAGGGCCCTGCTAGCCTGAACCATTCTGTGATTCATATATGTTTGGTACCAGATACTTTTGCTAAATTAGTAGGTATGAGAGAAGAACCAAGAATAAGATGTAGGTATGTATCCAGGCAAAATATTACAGAATAGAAATTAAATGTGTTTTCTATGCATATTCTATAAAAGCAATAAAACCTCTAAAATGTCAAACTCAAGTGGAAAGATGTTTTCTTTTGCACACAGAGTCTGACATAAAATGCAAAATGTATTGTTATCTGTCTAAGTTATGTACACAGGTGAATTTGTTTTTGTTTTGTTTTGTTTTTTACAAGATAAATTATTTTGTACAGTATATGAATATATATTTTAAAGTAGTTAGCAACCTATGTGAATCTGTGATTGGATCTTTGCATTTTATACAGGCAGAAATAAACAGACACCGAGACACTGCACTCTGTTAAGATCTGTCTCTTCAGAACGTAGATAATCTTGTCTTTTGTTCCTGGTAGTTTGGCTCCGTTTCTTAAGTGTACCATTAACTACTGGGAATCCTTTCGTTCTCCACAACTAGTAGGTATCATTATCTTCAAAGTTTCATATAAAGCAACAAAAGGAACGAAGAAAGAAAATACAAGTTTCAATTCATTGAATGAATGACATATTTATAAAATTTACTGTCAATACATCAGAAAACACCAATGTAATGGTGGGGAGCTTTTTTCTTTGAGCATAGTTTGTGCATTATACCTTCATAATCTGCTATACAGAATACGACAGAAACAATTATGCCCTGCAGCTCATTAGTCTAACTTTCTCTTCCAAGCTTATTTTTATTAATACAGCTGAAACGATTAGATCCACCAAGAGAAATGGGCAATGGCTTTTCATACCATATTTTCCATAATGCTTAGTTTCCCGCTGCAAATCATTAAACAGCCAACAGATGCATTTTGTTTTCTGCTTGCACATGTGCAAGAAATTCTTCTTGAAGGGCAAAAGTAAGATTAGTTTGTGCTCCTATTATAGTTCATCATAATGTCATCACAGGAACTCCTGCCTCAAACTAAACGTTGATTTTTTAAAAATTAATTTATTTATTTCTTTATTCTCACTGAGCATCTTTAACTACACTTGCAGCACCACAGTAAGTGGCATTCATCAGATTTAGTGAAGGTGGTTTAAGGTTCACAGTGTGAACAAGACAGTGACAGATTGTTCATAGAAAGCAGCAACATAAGCCCTACAGATGATAAGGTGAGGCCAGAAAATCACACAACCAGTCTTCACTCTGGATCTAAGGCTAACAGCAAGAAAGTTTTTCTTTTCCCCTCCTCCCTCTCTTTTGTTTCAGCAGTGAAACGCAAAGCAAATATACTTCAGTGTCATGATTTTTTTGTTGGCACCTTTCCATAGCCAATTCCATTCATGCAGAAAAGGGATGAAATTCCATCATTCGAGCATGACATCTCAAAATTCAAACTTAATGAGAGCTTTGGCAGCTTCTGTCGAAGGCAGACAGTGATTAACAAAACACTTCAGAGTACAAGGCACAGCAGTGCTCAAAGAAAACAGCGATGATCTCCACTTAATTGTAGAAAAGCCCAAAGCATCTGCCAGCAGAGGAGAGCTCGAGCCATAAGGAGCTATTGCTCAGATAGGCTGTCATCTCCAGAGATCAACAACCATATGCTCAGCTCAAGCGCAAACTCCAGAGAAGTTAATTTTCTGACAAAATACAGGGATAAATATGACATTCAAACAAGTGTGCTCACTCATCCTGAACACACGTTCATCTGCACGTATCAGATTTATGCATCGTTTAAACAGAAGCAAATATAATTTGTTTGGAACACAAACATTACTGTACGAGCACAGGTATAATTAATCTTTGTCTGCTCCACAGGTTCTTGTCTTCCACCAGTTAATGCTTACAGTAAACTTTTGATGAATGAATATGATCACCTGTTGCACAATGCCTCGCTATGTAAAATATCCTTTGTTGTTTTTTTCTGCAATCTAGAATACACACAGTTATTGCCTGCTCAGCCACAGCAATAGAATTTTATCCTGTTTTATGATAATATAAGGTCCATTTCTAAATGCCAAGGACAGGTACTTTGAATAAATTTCACTGGCAAACAAAATTATTCTAATAAAATTATCATCTGAACATGAAATAGGGAAAGCGTTATTAGTATACAAATATATTAAGTCTTTTGTACTTATTTAGTACCTTATAGTCAAGAAATGGAAATACATTATTAAAATGTATATGCCTGGCAGCAAAAAATTAACAGAAGGGAAAAGGTCAATCTGGAAGGGGAATGTGCTAGAAAAATACATGCTGTTGAATATAAAGTTAAATTTACTTTCAGTTTGTCTAGAAAGCTTTTTATCTTTTTTTTTTTTTTTTTTCTTAACAATTACCTCAAATGCCCTTCTGCTATATCAAATATAGAATATTCTGACTTCATTCAAAAATAACTTTCCCAGCACCTAGGAACTCTTGTGTGTGTTAAGATATCTTCAGATAGGTCTAGCTAAAGCAATTCATAAAGCAATTCAAGCTTTTAAGTGCCAGCATGTCACTTGCATCACATCTGCCTGGGTTCAAATTCATTCTAATTCCACTCAGTGCTTACCAGAAAACTACATTCAAACTCACAACTTTCTCTCATCTTGCCTGGTTTGGGGGCATGCTTGAGACTTTCTGAAGCAGCAAGATCCACAATGTGGAGTCTGAAGAAATAGGACATCAATCAGTCATTTGATACAATATTTTCACTTTTTATCTATTTATCTATTTATCTATCTATTTATTTATTTATTTATTTTATTCCTTGGTTTAGGTTAATTTCTGATAAAGACATGCAGAAAGCTTGAGATGGGTAAGCAGCCGTATTCAGCCTCACTAACAAACAGATGTTTGTTTCCTTATTTTTGAGGCAGCCTGGAGCAACCAAAATATTGTGGATATCTAAACCTAGTAACAAAAATAAGGCCTGTCCCCCACAGCACCACAGCACATCTACATGATGTTTCATTGAGAGATTTGTGTCAGATGTAGGACAGCAATGCTGTGAATAGCAACAATACAGAGGAAAATTGTGATCTTAATGTGTTCTTAAGTGATCGGAAGCAGGAGAATTGTATGCAATCATTAACTTTCTCATTTTGGCTGTTTATTTTATTTTATTTTATTTTATTTTATTTTATTTTATTTTATTTTATTTTATTATTGATTCTCAAGCATACATCTTGGTAGGCTGCTAAGATACAGCAGTATCATAAAGCATATGGAAACATCTGAAGACAGAAAAAGATCCCTAAAACTGCAGTAGGATGAGTTGGAGCAGATTTACTTGGTTCTAATGAACCATACACAAACACTCTACCCTACTTAGCAGCACAGAGGCTGAAAATACTAATGATTTGAGAAAGCCCTGGTTGGCCAGTGGTGGACAGGTTTAATAATGGGCTTCTACAAGGCATGATTCAAATGCACAGCTCATACCTCTCCCTTCAGGATAACTGCAAAGCATCCAAGCTTCCTCAGGAATTCCCTGGGAGGCTCTACTTTCCACTGATAGGAAAATAAAATTATGTCTCCATTATTTAGAAAATCATGGGCCATATCTTTTATTTTGACTGAAAATAACATGTAATGTGAGCTTTGTAACACCTTCAACTGCAACACACCCGGGGCTGAGCAGTATCAATAATTCCCTCATTTGGGGGCAGACTGCTTCATGGAAGAACACCAGCAGAGGAAGCAGCACTTAGCAGAGTCACTACTTATAAACAGCTCAGCTGAGAGCATAACAAAGGGCTCTGTTTTGCTATTTCACAGCACTGCCAATAACATGCAAAATGAAAAAAACTCTGCCAAGTGCAGAGAAAATGCAGGCAATGTCACGTCATTGCTCTCACTCGATTGTTTGTTATGGGCAGCTCAACTTACAAGAAGTAGAGACAAAGAAATCAGCCACAGCCCTGAGCACAACAGGAAACACAATTTTGTGCAAAATCCCACTGGTGAAAAAAAAAAAAACAACAAATAAATAAAAATGAAAGGAAGCAATCTTTAAATTTTAGAATGCAGATATTGCTATGTTGACATCTATAGATTGCTTCAGTAGATTGTGAGATAAGAGAAATGTAATCGATCTACTTTTTAAATTATAATATATGGTATTTTTATAAACCAAAAAAAAAAAAATCTCAAAACTCAGTTATATTATTTTCCAGAAGAGATACATTTTTTAAATATAGAGCAGCTAGTAGAGTATCAAAGAGCTATTATAGAACAATAACAATGGATGGGACTTGCAAAATAAATGGAGGAATAGTTGTGTAGGACACAATTCCACAACTTAAACGTGGACTTTATTTTCAGTGCTTAGATATTCTAAATAAAGTGAAAAAGATTTAACACACATTTAAAATGAAATATATGCATTTTTTTCCTGAATTGGAACCTTTATTCTGATTCTGTCACCCATATTTCCAGCGAAGTTAACAAAATAAGCAATTAGCACCTCACACTGCAAATAGTTCTCATCTTTCAACTTGCAGAAGGTGTCAGAGTCTGGTCCCTTAGGTAGCAAATATCACAAAAACTACATATGTGCATGTAATACCAACAAAGCAGCAGTTTTAAAAGCTTTAAAAGCTATTCCACAGAAAACTTCAAGTTTGCACGTGCAGTTGCATAACCTGTATTTGTAAACAATTCGTGAAAAGCCAAGCACCATAAAGGAAGTGTGCACCGCAGATAGCAGGTCTGCAATGGAATTTGGCTGCACATCTGGATCCATTTTAGTCTGGAGTGCAAGAATGTTCTTCATTTTCTACTAGCAGCACCATACAGTATTTGGAGGAGATACATATGCTTACAAAATATTTGCTCAGTGGTATTCCTTAAGTTCCATATGCAACATATATATATATATATTTTAAGTATAGTCTTTGAAAGCTTCTAAATTCAAAGAGAATTGCTAAAGGGAAAGGAAATTGCTTCTACCAGGTAGCAATGTAGGTAAATAAAAATTGCACATGAATAATTTGTGTTACTCCTATCTTCATGCCTGATTGGAATAGTTTAGGAAAAATAAATAAATAAAAAATGTTTGCTTGTTTTATCTCTATATAACTGATTTTACTTATTTATTGTCCTAAAAATGTTGCTGAACCTAAGCAGATTCTACCAATTTGTAACATTTTAAGCATTTTATTGCTTGTAGGAAATGTATTCTTAAATGACATATGCAGTGAATTAAAAACTTGCTTACTTTAAAAAAAAAAAAAAAAAAGGCAAAAAAAAAAAAAAAGCATAATCCACTAAATGCCACTATAACGGCAGCACATATCTAAGGTGTGTTTCCTACTGGACATCAGAAAGCTTGTCATAAATGTTGTAAAGTAACATCCTCCTTATGGATAATGATGATCTTTTTTTGTGCATCTCAGTTGATTAAAGAACATTCCTTAATCACATCGTTTCACACAGCAAAGCACCTTTGTTCAACAGAACAAAGTCTCCTCTAATGAAAGACTAAATCAATACACAAAAAAAGCGAGAAAGATTTCTATGAGAGCTTATGAATATCAGAGTTAATGTTGCAGTAATGATTTTTTGCAATACCAAATGCATTTTCACACATTTTTTCTGAAGCACTACAGATAGTTACATGATGGAAAAACAAGCATTTATAAGTAGTCCTTTCATGGAAACCACCATTGCTGTACCTGTTTTATTGGGTATGTTAATCAAACCCTTGCATTTTGTGCTCAATTTTATAATTTTAAAGAATTTTTATGATTTTAAAGAAAGAAATAATTTAGTACCACTCTGAATTTTTCAGATCACTCAAAGTGAACTTAAAGCACAAGCCAAGGACATGTCTCAATTTCTGTTTAATTGAAATGGAATCCAAATTGCCGTTACTATTGACAACATTAGAGATAGCTATCATTTGACACTGCCCAAAATCTATTCAAATGTTGCAACACACATATTCTGAATTCTTCATTAAAATGCATGAGTAAGAGTTCATACTCCTACCATAGTCCCTAATTATATAACTGCAAAAATAGTTGTATATTTTCTGTAGTGCTGTAAATCTGTGTCCTGTCAGAGCTACACCTGTCAGAAAACAAGTATGTATACGGAGGAAAGAACAGGAAAGTCCTGCCTAAATAATTCACAGGAATTTTACAATTTCCACAGAAATATTTTACCAGGTTCTTTTTAATGCAAAATGAATATGAGTTTTGACCGTCTGCTACAACAAAATTGCCAACTTCACCTTAGTAAGCAACTGACTCAGCCTAAACAGGCAATCAGGTAGAAAGGAATAAAACAATGTTTAGAGAAACAACTATATCACCTGTGAGAAGCTTTTGTATTGACACATAGAGTAATGTCGAATAATTGTGTGCAGGGAAGCTGGCCTATGATTTGATATAGCTATTACATACCTGTTTTGAGCAGACACAACTGTCATTGACCTGCTTCAAGTTACCAATTATATTACCACAGAAACTGTTCAAGACATTTAATAGCATTAACTGCCAATACTGTTCTTTTTTTTTTCTTTAATCTTTTTTTTAATTTAATTTAATTTTTTTTTAATCTTTTTTTTTTCTTTAAAATATTTAGAAGATAAATAAGAGTATATGCATTTTTTTATTATTTTTTTTTTTTAGGTTTATGAAAGAGCCTAATGTCCTAATTTAACTAGGAACATTCATGTAATTCCACAGACTGTAACTGTTTCTGTGAAACCAAACTCTCTGTTCTTAGGTTCTTCAGGTTTGA
Organism: Aythya fuligula; assembly: GCF_009819795.1. Lineage (NCBI taxonomy): Eukaryota > Metazoa > Chordata > Aves > Anseriformes > Anatidae > Aythya > Aythya fuligula. Next base: position 82,348,263 of record NC_045593.1, on the reverse strand, counting down.
ACTACTGAGAAATTTTAAAGCTGTGTTCGTCAACCCAGATTATTTCCAGGAAAGCAAGAAAACAACATTTAGCATTGAAATTTCTTAAGAGTTTAGACACATAACTTTCATATAACTACTTCTACACTAATACTTTATGCTGAAGAATGTACTGAGAGCATTGACACATAGCTCCTGAGCTATAAAATAGCAAACACTTGCATGGAATTCACTTGCACATTACCACAACTCAGGGGTCTCTAGGATGCCAACAAACCTGTGGAAAAATTTTGTAAGCCAGTTATTAGTGTTGCAGGGGTTCAGTAGCACACTGTGACCTGAAAGTAGCTTTATGGGCAAAATTGAAGGGTGTTAAAACAATGGCATCCAGGTAGGAATGAACTAGCAAGTTAAAAACAATTTCAAATTCACCACCAAGAAACACATACATGGAATTTTGGCAGGTAGAATGCAGACAGACTGTTCCACCCTACATCATCTTTATCTATTCCTTAATGATCAGACCACCTGGTGCAAAGGAGCTATGCACAGGTCATTGTATAATGGGACGTTTTCTTTGTGTTCTCCTCTCAGAAGACTCTCTGAGTCACCAGTTACAGGGCATAAAGAAGGGCTGTGCAAATAGGTATCTTTTCTTTCCAAACTCCTGAGTAAGCACAGAGATGATATTAAACTGGGAGAAACTGTTGACTTCATGAGGGTGAAGAGGCCTTGCAGAGAGATCTTAAAGGGCTGGCAATCACCAAAAATAAAAAGCTCAAGAGCAACTGCCAGATTCTGCACCTGGAATGGGGCAACCCTGGCTTTATGTATGAACAGGAGGCTAGAGAGCAGCTGTGCAGAAAGGAACCTGGGGGTTTTAGTTGTCAAAAAGCTGAATGTGAGCCAGCAGTGTGCCCTAGCAGCCAGGACAGCCAACGATGTTCTGGGGTGCATCAGGCACAGAACTGCTGGACAGTCAAGGGAAGGGATTGTCCCGCTTTCTTCTGACTGGTGCAGCCTCACCTTGAGCACTGTGTGCAGTTTTGAACACCACAGTGTAAAAAGGACATTAAGTTATCAGAGAAACTATTAGGTCCTTGGGTTTGTTCAGCCCCGAGCAGAGCAGGCTGAGGGCAGGCCTCATGGCGGCCTGCAGCTCCCTCATGAAGGGAGCAGAGAGGCAGGCGCTGAGCTCTGCTCTCTGGGGACAGTGACAGGACCTGAGGGGATGGCATGGAGCTGGGACAGGGGAGGGTCAGGCTGGGGGTTAGGGAGAGGTTCTGCACCCACAGGTGGTCGGGCGCTGGGACAGGCTGCCCAGGGACATGATCACAACACTGAGCCTGCTCAAGAAGCATTAGGACAACACTCTTGCAGATGTGGTTTGATTTTTGGATTGTCCTGTGTGGACCCGGGAGTTGGATTCAGTGATCCTTGTGGGTTCTTTCAACTCATAATATTCTATGATTCTGATTCTATAAGTCTCTTACGTTGATTTATCCTTTAGTTTGGTATCCAGAGCTTTGTGCTAAAGGCACTGACATGGCAAGAACTGTTCTTGTTTTCTATCTTTGCAATCTCTCATTTAGTGGCTCTTCTGAAGGGCTGTGATTCAAATCAGCTCAGACAAAAGCATCTTGATGCTTTGGGGTAAAAATGAAAGAAGGAGAAAGAAGGAGGTTAACTTATCCATTTTTGTGTAATGACTTATCTAAAAGCTGTATTCTTTGAATGCCTCTCAAATCAAGGACCTGACAATGATGTAGATATAGCTCAACTTTATACGTGTAAGAAAGAAGCTTAATGCCCATCTAGTCCTGCATGTGGGTGCAGACAAGCCTCTGCTTAGGCATCCTGGGAGTTTAGTTGGACAAAAATCCATTGCTTTCAGGGTAAGATGGTAGCTGAGGAAAGGTAACATTGAGTTTTGGACATAACTATATAAAGCCACAAGTAGAACCCAGTTCACTTGGTGTTACTTCCAATAGTTTCTAATGAACATTGGGAGGGAGAAGGGAATAAAAAATTAAAAATTTAAAGGAAGGTGAAAGATTTCAGTCAAACCATAAAAGGAAATGAATTGCTAATCCATAAATAATACCAAAGTGACAACTCGAAAAGTTTCTCTGCAAAAGTCCTTCATACACTTCTGCACTTGCCCTAAGATAGTCTGAAAAATATTTAAATACTAATATTATTTCCATTTGTTTTATATTTTATAATTTATATATATTATAATTTATATATTTATAATAAAGGAGAGCATGCATCTCTTAATTTAAGTCACTATCTAATCGGATGAAATTTTTCTTATACTTTCCTGATTTGCGATTCCTGGATCTAATTTTAGAGATAAGTTACTGTTAAATATGTTAAATATGATTTAGAATGATGAATACTATTACAGCTTCATAACACCTTGACATTTCAGTTTCTCTGCCAGTTCATAACAATTCACCCTGTGATTCACCCTTGTAAGAAATGGCCACATAACCTTAAGCATGACCACAAAACCTCCTCTAGCTATCAACACTATCAATTTCATACAAAGTTCATTTACATAAAAAGCCTTGTTTGCATTGACTCTGATAAAGTATAAAAATTAAAGGTTCTGTCACAGGTATTAGAAAACATCCTGTTGTGAGATAGTATTCCTCTTCAGTAGCAGCCACATAACAAAAATTACTGGATTTCTATTTCACAGCTATATTTAGCCTTACCCTAAAAATCCTCATCTTGATACCTGATCAGACAACAGAGCTAATTTCATAACTGATTAATTTTCAAGAAGGTATAATTATCCAAACTGATTAATAATAATAATAGTAATAATAAAAATAAAAACACGGTTGCTGAGGCCAAAAGCAAATCATTGTCACAAAGAAGCTGTACAGGAGCTAAAAAATTGCTTGGTGGAGCTGAAAAGATTTGGTATCCTAACTGATTCAGTTCTAACCTTTCCTATAGACATTTGCTGTTTCATGGGTATTGTGTTTTATCCCCAGCAGGCAACTCAGCATCACCCAGACAATTGCTCACTCTCCTCTGGTTGGATGGGGGAGAGAATCAGGAAGGTTAAAGTGCAGGAGAACTCATGGGGTGAGATAAAGACAGGTTACCTGGTAAAGCTAAAGCCATGTGCACAAGCAGAGCAAAACAAGGGACTCATTCACTCCTTCTCATTGGAGGCAGGTGTTCAGACATTTCCAGCATTGCAGGGCTCCCCACACATAATGGTTTCTGGGGAAGACAAACACCATCACTCTGAATGTCCCTCCTAACTCCTTCTTTATCCCAGCCTTTATTGCTCAGCATGACGCCACGTGCTATGGGACATCCCCTTGGTCAGTTTGGGTCAGCTGTACTGGCTGTGTCTCCCCCAGCTCCTTGTGTAGCTGCAGCCTACTTGGTGGCAGGGCAGCATGAGAAGTAGAAAAGTCTTTGGCTCTTTGTGAGCACTGCTCAGTAACAACTGGAAAGTGACAATGTTATTACCACTATTTTCATAAAAAAATCCAAAACACAGACCATATGAGCCTCTATGAATAAAATTAACTCTGTCCCAGCCAAAACCATGATATTGTGTTGGAGCATTTATGTGAATCTTTGTTATTTATCTGCCTGTGAGTGCTACAGAAGAGCTGTGTCTTGTGTATTTATCTTGTAATAAAATTAATATAAATAAACAATCAAGTGTTTTGGTCAAACTTTGGACAAAAAGAACAGAGCACAGGATAGTGTCCTTTCTGTTGGACAAAGAAAACGGACCTTTCAGTATTTTTTCTACTTTTTTGTCTTCTCAGAAATCTGTGATGTGTGAAAAGTTACCCCAAGGTATAAAAGGCAAAGATCCAAAGACTCCTCAGGTCAGTACAGCACTTTATCATAAGAAAATATCATTACTGACATTTTGAAAAGATCAGGTGTAATAGTCTGACAATAGTAAGTATGCATTACCTTTGTTTCAGCTTCTATTTAAATACTATCTCCTTTAACCCAGTATGAAATCTATTTCTTAGAACACCTTGATTCCATGTACCAAAGTAGAAACTCACTACCTGCCTGTGTACTGCCTGAAGGACTCAATCCCTATGTTTTTGCCATGTTTATCTTTTTACAAGATCAGAACTGTTGCACATTATTTTCAAGTCTTGTTTGCAAAATCACCATAAATGAAAAGAGAGACAGAGAAGAAATAAAATAGCCATGCCAGTTCTTATTTATATTGTTATTTTACCCCTATTATTGTGGAGAGGGGAGGAAGGAAGAGCGGGTTAGTCTCCAATTGAAAGAAAATAATATGATGCTCTAATAACTTAGAGCATACAATTTTGACAGAAGTTCAGAAAAAAAAAAAAAAAAGAAAAAAAAAAAAAGGAAATGTCATGCTGAAAGCACCTGAGGGATTGCACACGAATGTTCTTATTTCTGAAACATTATCTACAGACCCTCAAAACAGCTGTTTTGTCTTTCTCCACAGGTGCTGTCATTAACGATGGGGTTTCCCCAATTACAGGAGGGTTCCAGTGTCAAAGAGAGGGCAACTGCAGAAACCTGGTCAAAACCTGTGGTGAAAGGTGTGTTAGACAGCTTTGGCATACTCAAATAGATGTGCCTGAAGACCCAAAGATGCAGTTCACAGCCATAATATCTATGTTCAGCAGAGTCCATGGAGTACCACTTCATAAATTTCCCCTTAATTGACAAATAGGATAAGATGTAACATAAGCATTACTTTTTAATATCATCAAACTAACACAAAGTAGGATTTCTGAACAAATTAATTAGTATTCAGAATATTTCCAGAATTCACTTTAAATATTTCTTTCCTTCAAGCACATGGTTAAGCACTTTAATATGATTCAGTGTAATATGACTAACAGAATTCATTAACATGGTATTTAATTATTTGGCTGTGAAATTTTAGTTTCCCCATCTAATTGTAAACATCTAAAATACAGACTGCAGTGACTGCCTGACACCCCTCTCATAGGAGAGGGTGGAAAATGGTAGACAAGTAATGAAAGGAGAGAGGTTTTTGTTTTCTGAAGAACAAAGTTGCAAGAAGTGGTTGGAGTAAGCTTGTACAGCTTGACCAACTTCAGCAGAGTGGCCAGAGAGACCATTGTTAGACATTGTTAGACTGAGTTGCATCTTTGTCCCAACACACTGTAAGCTGCAAAAAAATTGGGAGATATAGGGCAGGGGTGCGAGACTGATGTCAGTGTTATCATCAGCAAACCACTTCCAATTGCACAGGAAGCATAAGAGGCGATGACTTGAAGTGCTACACAGAAGACAGTGATATAGCAGCTGCAACAAGCTGCCAGTTAAAACCAGGTCATGCAACCAAACTGTTCTGTCACCTTTCCAACTTGTATCATCTACTGTATTGGCACTTATAAACAACACAGTTCATGGGATCAGCACCCTGAGGCTACAGATCAATTTTTTCTTGAGTAGCATACTTCATCATTATAGACCTGGGATTTCTTGTGGTTCTGTTTTCCCTTTAACCATTTACTCTTGTTCCAACACCATCAACAGTGGTTGTTTTTGACAGTCTTAGCAAGTCTGCTTTAGCTAGTCACACTTACGGTGAATAGCTTTGCGTGAGTAGGATGGATTTGCATATGCTAATGTGACATCTGGCCATTGTGCAATTTCTTATTTCTGTAACCCTTGAGTAGAAGACGATCTTCCTAGAAGATAAGTTAACAATAATCACCACTTGAACACTCAATTTAAGTCTTTTTCGCTATAGGTGTCAATCTTAATCAAAAGATCGATTATATGTAAGTCAGAAGGCAGACCAAAGTAAGCCACTTAAAATACCAGAAGGATATTCCATGTTCATTCAGAAATAGCTGGTTTGCTTCTACATAGTCAGAACTTTGAAATGAAGAATCAGAATTTAACCAAACTTGGATATTACAAGTTTTATCTGTCCCAAGCTGAGAGTTAATTCAGATGTAGACCAATATATAATACAATTACCCAACGACAAAATCTGCATTGTGGTTAGCGGTAGTATTATAAAGACAAATGTAATTTATATGACAGCTTAACAAAGGTCACAATGTAACCAGCAGGGAAATAAAATATGACTTTTTAGCTAGAATCAATACTGATGGTGTGTTTTACAAATATCTTCTTTCACCAACTACATTTAGGGTTTTCAAACGTAATCTCAGAAGGAATTTTAGACCCCTGCAAAAGAGTGCTTTAAGTAAAGGAACATCATTAGTTCAAACCTTTGAAGTTCAGAAACTATAATCTCATAGGTAATTAAGCATTTCAGTTTGATTCCAGAAATTTCCATGACAGACATAAGATTATTTTAAAGGGTGCTGTCCAACTATATTTGGGCCAAAAATATGATTTTAATAAAAATGAGCTTTAAAACAAATTGCAAATATGTTCATGTTATTTTTATTAATTGAGCAAAAACTCTCTGAACAAATACATATGTTCTTGAATCACTTGTAATCCAAGACAAGTGCATCAATAATGGTAACTATTATAATGACAAGTATGCAAAAAGTACTGTGGTTAAAATAAATCTCTTTTTTTTTTGCCTTCTTGTAGAGAAAACCACTTAAATTTTGGTGAGATTCAGATCACCTATGTTGTCCCCACTCAGACGGCATTAGGAAAATAATCTCAGTAAGTAATTTGAACTGTGATCTCTCAAATGAAAGCCAGCTGAGGAGTTATCTATGATTTGTACATGATTTGTACATCTATTCTGGACAAAAAAAAAAAAAAAAAAAAAAAAGTCATTTAATCTGTGTTTAAGATTCAGCCTGTACACAGAAGCAACCTCACTGGAAATGCAGGCATTTAAGTCTGAAAGCAACAGCAGGAGAAAGCCTTTCCAAGAATAAATATTCAGATGCTTGTTGTAATCTTGCTGTAGTTGTAGAATTAGTATTAGATGTAGGAAGTCAGTTCTACACTTCTAGACAGGATTTACCAGCACACGTATCATCGAATGTAGATGCAGGGACACCCTCTCAGAAGCAGGAGAGCTGCAACCTACAGTGTTTGTAGCATAGTATATCTTGAAATCCCATCGCGTGTCATGGAGCACTTCTAACTGACTGAGTTTGAGGTATTCTGAGCAAAACCATTGTAGGCACTTCCTGTTGAGTCTGGACTACTATGCACGTGGAGAGCAGCAGTCACAAGTCCAAAGGAGAAGAGCCCATAGCTCCAGCACAGCAGCTAAGGCATCCAGCTGAATACAGCAGACTCAGTACCTTGATCTCTTGCTTTGGTAGTCTGAAGTATTTGAAACTAGACAACTACGGTTGCAAATAATTGAAAATGCCATTTTTAATAGGAATTATACATATATATTTATATGTAGTGATTTCCACCAAAGATATTTTGCATATTAATAAGGTGGAAATAAATTTCAATTTTTAAAAGTCAGCTGGAATGCATCTTTAAAAGATACATTGCATTTGTGAGAAAAAAAAGAAATATTTTTCTTTGTAGAGAAAAAAAGAAGCTTTTTGTCAAAATTATGAATGAATAATTTCAATAATATTTAAAGGCAACATAACACTAAAATTAACCCATTTATGACATACATGCTCCCGTTGCTTGTGATTGCAATTCCAGTTCAAGGAACCCAATAGGAGAAGCAGTGGGAAAGGACCACGGAAGAAGGGTCTGGAATAGTAGAAACCCATGGTCACTTCTGAAAATATAGAAATACTTTTTCATTAGATTGTGTCCAATTATTGTAGTACATTTACAGAGCCATAATTACACTGGATCACTAGAGCAGCTTCTAAACCTTTTCAAATGTAATGTTCTGTTGATATAACTATAACACATTTTTGCATTATACATATTTCTTTTGATTCATATAATATTGTTAGCCAAAAGTATACTAAAATTTTAATCTGGGGTGTGTAAAAGACAAATAAAACATTTAAATATATTTCCAAAATAAACTAAATCTACAGTACAAATGATGCACTTATCAATTGTAATACATTATGTTTTCTGTCTCATTTCAGAAGGTATTATGGTAATAATTTTGGATTTTAGCCAAGTGCTCAGCAGAGGATTTTAAACATCCTCTGAATAGACACATTTAATAGCTTTTAACCGTACAGAGCACTGCTCTTATCAGTGAGTAACAGGAAAGTGATTAATATACTTTGGGTAAACTTACACTTGGCCTTCTTTAGGTGGAGAAGGAGGCATCACTAAGGGCTGAAATCTCTAATTATATAAGAGGATATAAAAGACAGCAACTCACAGACATCAGATGCATATTCTGTAGGTCTACACAACAGATGGTGGTGTCTGGCAGTGACTTTTCTTTTAAACAGAAAAATATTGTTATAAAAATATTCAGAATACATTTTTAGTTACTTAACCAAATGTGTGGATGAATTAGTGGGAAATGAAAGTCATGATGTGGTGCAGGCAGGAACAAGAATTTTCTATGAAATCTCCTTAGTTAGGATTCTTCCACTCTTAAACTGCTTTCAGCTTTAAGACACACTGGTGTGTTCACGTCCTTGGTACTACCTATTTAAATGCATCCAAAACCCAAGCATTTCTGTTACATTTAATTTGTATGGCAGTGCATTGGGATATCCTGAATACCATGTTTTTACCCCTTCCCAATCCATTACTGTTAAAAAGAATCACTATTATCAGCCACAAAGAGAATTTTCCTTTGCAACCAAAGTTCTCTGAAGGGAGAATCCTCTGCAGACCTACAATTTGAGTGACAAGTTCTTATGTGTGTCTCATTATGAGTGGGTTAAATTAACATATATTCTGCCAAGCTGAAGAAAATAGCTGTGGCTAATAAGGGAACATGCAGGAAATAGTCTGTAAATCTGACTATGATGAATTTTATCAAGGTGATCCAATACTTCTGGGGGTCAGGTAAAAATGTTCAAATCTAAGTTATGTTCAAATCTAAGCAAATCCAATGCATCTGGGCTGCTTTTCTGTTGGAACAGGTATTTCAAACTCTTCTCCAAAGAGATCAGCTCTTTCCCCTGCAGTGCCAAAGAGTGAGTTAGAGTGAAAGTGGTCACACTGGCTCCTAAGCCACAATTACAGAGCTCTACACATAGTCAGATGTCCAAAACCTGCAGGGAGACTTAAATGAATGAACATGTTCTGCTGAAAGGCTTTTCTCAGTTCCGAAATTGCTTCTTTTTGTAAAATTGAATGTGACTACCTAATCCCCTTAAACAATAGACGTAGGAAGATGGCACTCATACCTTGAAATGGACGTTATAGAAGGAGGAATGAAAATACAAGTTTTTCTGAAATGTTTTTTTTTTTATTATTTTTTTTCTGCACACATGCTTCCACACTGGTGGAAGGTTTTAAGCAAGGTTTTACTCTGGTGGGCTGTTAAATTCCACCACAACCTGTCTCTCACTCCTCCTTCTCAAAGTAAAAATGATAAGAAAATACAATGGAAAAGACTCAAGGGCTGAGATAAGGACAGGGAGATCACTCACAAACTATCATCACAGGCAAAACAGCCTAAGCATAGGGAGATTAATGTAATTTAGTGCCTATCACTTGTGGACCAGAACAATGAAAAGCTAAAAGCAAACTAAAAACACCTTCCACCCACCCACTTCCTCTGTCCTACCCCTGAGCAGTGCAGGGGAACAGGGACTGGGGGCTGCAGTCAGTCCCTGACTCTTCTTTGCCACTTCTTAGTGGCATAGGCTGCACCGATGGGCTGAGGTCAACTGCATGAAGTTTAACAAGGCCAAGTGCCGGGTCCTGCACCTGGGGCGCAATAACCCCAAGCAGAGCTACAGGCTGGGAGAGGAATGGTTGGAAAGCTGCCAGGCAGAGAAGGACCTGGGAGTGATGGTGGACAGTCGGCTGAATATGAGCCAGCAGTGTGCTCAGGTGGCCAAGAAGGCCAACGGCATCCTGGCTTGTATTAGGAACAGTGTGGCCAGCAGGGCTAGGGAGGTGATCGTCCCCCTGTACTCAGCTCTGGTGAGGCCGCACCTCGAGTACTGTGTTCAGTTTTGGGCCCCTCGCTACAAGAAGGACATCGAGGTGCTTGAGCGGGTGCAGAGAAGGGCGACGAAGCTGGTGAGGGGCCTGGAGAACAAGTCCTACGAGGAGCGGCTGAGGGAGCTGGGCTTGTTCAGCCTGGAGAAGAGGAGGCTCAGGGGCGACCTTATCGCTCTTTTTAGGTACCTCAAGGGAGGCTGTAGCGAGGTGGGGGTTGGCCTGTTCTCCCACGTGCCTGGTGACAGGACGAGGGGGAATGGGTTTAAGTTGAGCCAGGGGAGTTTTAGGCTGGATGTTAGGAAGAACTTCTTCACTGAAAGGGTTGTGAGGCATTGGAACAGGCTGCCCAGGAAAGTGGTGGAGTCACCATCCTTGGAAGTCTTCAAAAGACGTTTAGATGTAGAGCTTAGGGATATGGTTTAGTGGAGGGCTGTTAGAGTTAGGTTGGAGGTTGGACTCGATGACCTTGAGGTCTCTTCCAACCTAGAAAATTCTGTGATTCTGTGATTCTTTATGGTCCCTCTCTGCCCCTGCTCCCCGTGGGGACCCTCCCATGGGATGCCATCCTTCCTGAACTGAGCCTGCCCGAACTGAACAGGCAGCAGCTCTTCAGGAACTGCTCCCACATGGCTCTGTCCCATGGAGTCCATCCATCCCTCAGGAGCAAACTGCACAGATCCCCCACGGGTGGGTGGCAGCACCCCACAGACCCCCTGCTCCTGCGTGGGCTCCTCTCCACGGGCTGCAGCTCCGGCCCAGGGCCTGCTCCTGCGGGGGCTCTCCATGGGCCACAGCCTTCTCCAGGCCACATCCACCTGCTCCACCGGGGGCTCCTCCACCCATGGGGGGGCTGCAGCGTGGAGATCTGCTCCATGTGGGACCCATGGGCTGCAGGGGGACAGCCTGCTCCACCAGGGGCCACTCCCTGCACAGCCCGCAGGGGAACTGCTGCTGCCTGCCTGCAGCACCTCCTGCCCTCCTGCTGCACTCACCTGGGGGCTGCAGGGCTGCTTCACACTCCTCTCTGCCAGAGTCACTCACAGCCCAGCTCTGGGCAGCAGTGGATTCCTTCTGGAGCAGCTGGAGCTGGCGCCTCTCTGACATGAGGCAGCTGCTGGGCTCTGCTCACAGAAGCTGCCCCTGCAGTCCCTCTGATACCCCAACTTTGTTATGTAAACCCAGTACACATGGTAAGCAATCTGGAGATTTTCTGGAACAAAGATACTCAGCAGAATGATATCACCCTTCCCAGTTCTTATTGTCACTGGAATGTTTTGATGTGGACAATTAAAATTCATTTAAAGTAACAGTTGAGACAAAACCACCAGTTTCCAACAGGCAAAATCATAATCAAAGAAATATTTCATAATGCTAGACACAGCATTTCAAGAACAGCAGATCTCCATGACGTCTCCAGTCAGACTTGCTCATCCTGTAAAGAACCTTCGATCTATTGAGATGGAAAGAGGTGTCAATCCATTACGGTCTTTATTTAAAAGACCTGAAAATACGAGACAAAAAGAAAACACTAGACAATGATGATTCTGAAATGAATCATCAAATCTTCCAAAACATTTCCCACAGGTGTTTAATATTACTCACTATAAAAATAAATAAATAAATATTTTTCACTAGAAAAATAAATAAATAAATTCTACAGTATTTAGTGATATCTATTAAAGTCTGACTGTTATTTGATAAACCTGTAATATATTCTAAAGCAGCTTCCACCAAGTGACACTTATATGAGGTACAAAAACAAATGATCAAATTAACCAAAACAAATGAGATCATACTGGTGGCAAACCCTGCTAGCAAACCTCAGCACAAGAGAGATCCAGCAACTCACCATAACCAAGCCTCTTCTTTGTTTCCCTCACCCCTTCCTACAAGCATTCACACTGTGTGCCCTAAAAGACAGCCATGCATCATACCACCTCTGATCAAACATGGACAGCCCTTTCCAAATGTGGCCCCACATAGGGAATGCCCTATCACACAGGAATTCTTCCTTCAAATAAGGCGATTCCAGTGTGAGTACAGCTCCTGATCTCAGCTGCAGTAACATCATAAAGTTAGAGAAGCGATCTTAGACAGGGAGGTCTTAAGCTGTTCAGGACTTAATCAATAGCAACAGGCATTCAGGGCAGAAGAAAGCCCATATAGCACTATCTCACCAAGGAAAAGCCAATTAATAAGCACTCTGTGTTGAAACAAATAAATGTATTTTTTTTTTATTTGTATTTATTTATTTATTTATTGTCTATGTCAATAAGCTATACAGGGATTATTTGATTACTTTTTTAATCACTACTTGAAATAAAAAATCACAATAGGGAAGGTAGAATTTGTAACCTTAATAAAAATAGTATGCCTTCCTTGTACTGAAGTATGACAAGCAGTCTATAGTTTTGAGTTATTCTTTATACTTTCCACCGACAGAGGAACCAAAGGAACTAATAGTTCTATAAAAACAGTTTACCCAGTTTGTAATTCACAAGCCTTAGATCAGAGTTAGTTCAAGCTAAACATATTAACATTCCTAAAAATGGATCTTTTCTCCTAATGCACTTGATCAATGTGCAGAGCTTTGATCAGAGAACAACTTAAAGGTGCCTTCATATTTCATACCTGTTACTTTTATATCCAAGGAATGGGTACTGCCACTTCAGAACAAAACCATGAAAGCCTTTGCAACACTTTCATTAAAAAAAAAAAAAAAAAAAGTTCAAAAGGAAAAAAAAAAAACAATACTTTTGCATCTCGTACTCAAGAACAAAGGTGGTGTATAATAGTTCAATATCTCTTTCAGGTCATAGGTGTATTAAGAAAAACATCAAGGATGATTCTGTCTAGATTTTTAAGTAAGCTAAAAGACACATACTGCACTTTAATCTTCTTTTGATGCATACACTTGACAGGAGCTACAAAGGTACAATATAAAGCTTTTGAGTATTTTCCCATATATCTTGTTCAAGATGGAGGAACACATCTTCTTCCATAAAATATAAATACTTATAGCTGTACATTATGTATGTGAGGTTATACAAATGAATAAGTTCCCTAAAATGTACCAGAGCTGAACTGCAACAAGGATGTATGGGTTATTGAAAGAAAATGAGCCTTGTCCACTAACAATAACAAAATGAAACCCTTTCTCAGTGTGCACCTGATCAGTTGTCCTGATGCAACTCCAAAAACTTAATTTGACACTCTGGAGTCATGCTGTTTTAACTAATACCATATCCTGACAAATTCTCTTTTATATTAATTTATTTTTTGTACTGGTTGGTTTATTTACTTTGCTATATTCTGGTATTTCAGGTGTGTCATGACAAGCCACTCAGAAAGTTACACAAACTCAAAAAAAAAGTAAAAAAATTAATCAACATTTGTTACATTTTTTAAATTACATTTGTTTACCTAGAATTGGACTTTACATATGTCTTTACATATGGACTTTACAACGTCATTGGACTTTACAATGTCTTTACATAGCAATAAATAAAAAACTATATTTACTATGTTAATTACAGAATAACTCATGTTATAGATATTACATCTGATTTTAACAGTTGTAACTCTCCTTTTCAAAGATTTTTTTTCTGTTATCAGTGGTATTCTTTATGTAAGAAACTATAGACTTGTGAGAGATTAGTTATCAGCACACAAAATTGCAGTGAAATAACTGTAAACAATTCATATCATCTTATTGAAAGGAATTAATTCTAGGATGAGGTTGATATGTCTGTAATGCCTCATGCCTCAAACACTGGTCTCTTAAAAACCTTACAAAACTGAATTTCAGGAGGACTGCTACACTAATACTCAAAATATACATAAAAATAGACTTCAGTGAGATCAATTGTATGTGTCTTCTGATTAGATCAATTCTATTAAAAAAATACATACTCTGAAACCTTCCCCAGGAAAAAGATGCACATATTCAGTTTAATAATATGCTTTCATAGATGCAAGAATAGAAATAATTTAATGGTGAATTTATTTAGTTCTTTTAGAAGAAAATGCTCAGAAAAAGAGTGGGATTTGTTAAGGTGGGGTGTAAGTTACCACTGACACTATCAAGATAAAAGATTTATATGAATACAGCAAGGAAGGCAAAATATGTCGTAGGATCTCTTTGGAAGAAAAATGGTAAACAACATCCAAAGACAACTTTTACAGATTGCCAGCTACTTGATAGCCAACAGATAGCCAACAGATAGCCAAATCATGATTTTCATATCAATTCTGGGGTATTTTCTTAAGAACAGGAAAGCATTTCACCTGTATTTCACCTGTATTTCAACGGCTATGGCCATACATAAAACTGCTTTATTGGAATAGACATGTATGGTTATGTTATTTCAGTGGAAGTTTGTCATATTTCATGAAAAGTTATATTCTATGGAAAGAATAGTAGAATAGAATAGAGAGTCAGTGTTTCTGTTTTGGTTTGGCTTGGTTTCATTTGCTTGATTTGGTGATTTTAAATGCTCATGTTTGTTTTATATTTGAAGGGAAAAGGCTATCTTTTAATATATTTTCATGTTTGGCAAACTAAAAATCATTCTGACATTACCATGCCAATTCTAGAAAAAGAAAGAAAAATGAAGTAAAATAGGAAATAGACTTACATCACCTGTTTCTATTGTGTTAATATACACATATTTTTCTGAAGAAGGAAGCTTATTTTTTTCAGCTGCTATTTAAATTTTCAGACACAAAACATTTTCAGTACTATATATATATATAAAATAAAATACTTAGATCTTCATAGCTCCAATAAACCTCTAGTTATCATAAAAAGTTGGGCTGGAAGGAACTTCAAGAAGTCATCTAGTCAACCATCCGTACTTCATGTTCTGAAACATACATACTACAACTTATTTATGTACTAGTAATTACCCAACAAGTTGATTATATTTTACCAAATGCAGCAGAATTTCAATCCTTCAGCCAATATTACATTGTGGTTAAGCCAAAAAGAATGCAGCAGCAATAATATAAACACGCACTATGGCACCTTCTAAAGTCTCTGGTCCACTACAATTTGTACAAACACTAGTCTCTTAAAAACCTTACAAAACTGAATTTCAGGAGGACTGCTACACTAATACTCAAAACATATTTCTCAGCTTTTCACGGTTTCATGCTCTATTGTTCCTCTTTTCTGGTACTCCTTCAGGAATTCTTGCTTTATAAAATGCTATCATGAAGGATTGAAGGATTTTTTTCCTCCCACTTGTATACTGTCAGGGGATGCTTTTTGAAGACCTCCCTTTCACCATCAAGAGCTAGGGAGGCAGACCTGATGGCCTTGTGGGATTTAATTAGAGTTCACCAAGTTAGAATCTCCAAGCTCTCAAAGCCCTAATTTAAATACAAGTTCAGTCACTCTTCAACTGTTCCTTAGGTCCTTATTAAAATTTCAAGTTATTAAAGAGAATATTTGAAGTTTTTTTTTTTTTTGCAATAGATATAAACTAAACTAGAAATGTGCCTCACTCAAGCCACCATTCTGTGTTAAAACTCTTGCCTATTGCTTGTGACAAAACTGTCTCAAAAAGAAAAGAATCAGCAAAAACACATTTACACTATTCAGTGACCAACCGGAGAGCTGGAGAGACACCTGCATGGCCAGAATGAGCTGATATTGGAAAACATGCACATATCAAAGGCACTTGTTCTGGGGGTATCTGACCTAATGTAGTCTTGCAGTAATAACAAGCACTATTGCTCCCATTCTGTGTGATTGGTGTAATATTTTTTCCGTTAAGATGTCATTCAAAAGGCTCATTTTACACTGATGACACATCAGATCCATTTAGAATAAACTTTCTTGTCAATCAAAGCTTTACAACATGTGGCTATGCTGAAGGAACTATATATAACCAGGTTTATGACTGACAATGTGGCTACACAGCAATTTTAAAAAATACAAAACACACTGCATTTTTAAATGATATGCTGGCAGCAGCATTCACACCCCAAGAAAAAATGACTCCACAGAAAAGTCAGGTTAAAAAATGGCAGTCAGAAGAGAAAGAGCTACTCTGATCTTGGGGAAATTAAGCAGAAAGGAGAAGGTGTAGCACAGGACAGCAGAAAATTGTCTGGCTCCCCACTCCTTCATGGAGAGTTGGCAGGTGCAGCATCTCATAGCATTTTCTCTATTTTATCTTGCTTGTGATTTGAAACAGTCTCACTGATTCCTAAAATTATAGCCAAGATCACAAAGCTTCCCACTGTGCTTTTCATTGTTTCCATGTAAGTATCAAATCACTTGAGTTCAGGTTTGTATGGTTCACAGTGATGTCAGCAAGAAGTAATGGGTAGAACATGATCACGAACACCTCTCGTTTGTCTGATTTACTTTAATTCTGCAGTTGTTGCATTGACAGTCTCACAATTCATATATACTAATTTAAAAGTACCTGGGTTTGGGACTAAAAGGCATCTGGAAATTAACCGGAAGAGGATTAAATAATGTTAAATGATTTGGGTGTACTTCTGGTAAAATTTCTATTAATACTGATTTTATTTTATTTTTTTAATAAAAAGAAGTCAATCTAATATTTGTATGCTGAGCAGATTAATCACATATTGCCAGAAATATATGTCAAAGTTAAATTGCAAATGTAAAGGGAAAAATTTCCTGCCTGGACTTTCACTGATTTCATTGCAGATATAATTGAGGTTACTCTAAAAATATACACTTATCATTCAAATTTTGCACATATTAGAAATGAACTCAGGCAGTTAAATTTAGATTTGGTTAAAAGTTTGAATTTTCTCTCTTTTGAGAACTTTTGAGAAAGTGTTGGAATAGGATGAGGAGATTGGAGCCAGTGTTTGGTTTTGACTTGACTTCCAGACTACACACACAATAAATAAATAAATAAATAAGTAAAATAAACCAAATGAAAACAAAACAGATTACAGGTCATAAATTAAATATCATCATGTATTAATTCCCAGTGTCTAGGCAGCCATTTACACAAGGTTCACAAAAAGAAGTGCACTTTCTGTATTTGTAATCTTAAGTGAATTTTCAGACGCATTGCTCACAGGGACACAGAGTGCCTTCCCAGCTTTCCTGCAGCCCCTTTTAGGCAGTCACTGTGAGGTCTTCCTGGAGCCTTCTCTTCTCCAGGCTGAACAACCTCAGCCTGTCTTCACAGGAGAGGTGTTCCAGCCTTCTGGTCAAATTCATGGCCCTCCTCTGGACTCGCTTTAATAGGACCATGTCCTCCTTGTGGGCAATCAGATTCAAGGAGCACTCATAGAGCAAGTTATGCATATCTAAATTTCCAGTATTGATTGTATGCTCCTATTTCTCAAAAGCTTTTCAAGAAAATATAGACTAGGAAAGAAGTTTAATATGTAGGAAAGTTGAGAAAAGCAAGTTAAACTGGAAGGTTTAACATTCTGGGCAAATATATTGTAGGTAGGTGAATTTCAGATTTCTGCATGGGGATCTAGTTAATTGATTAACAATGGGTATTGCAGATCTGAATGTTGACATAATTGTCCAAGGGAAAAAAATTAATTGAAAATGTCCTGCTAATAGGAAAAAAAAAATATATATATATATATATATATATATATGTAACATATGTTAACAGCACAAAAAGTCATTAACAAGCTGATATATTAAAGACTTATAAGGACAACCTGTTGTCTACAGTTATAATGCAAAGAAAGATGAGCTTGAGTTTCTGACAGCTATTCAAACTATCTTTAAGAGAACTAACAGGGCTGGCAAAATCATGGTCTCCTTTTTCCATTTTCCACATTTGTAACATTTGTCATCTTTTACTATCACCATTATTTTATTATCATCACCATTTCACTATCATCATCTTCTTGGTAATTCATTTGTAAGAAATAACTATGTCTTGTGCTGGAACCTCATATATATATCAATAAATAAAAAACCTTCCATAGTAGGGTATAGCAATTTCATCACATTTTCTGTTAGTTAGGTTGTTAGTTTTGGGGCCAGAACAATACCTTTAAAAGTAGACAAACACAGTTGCTCTTGCTAATATTAACAAAAGATAGGAAACACTAGGGTTATCATTTTTAAAAAACATGCACACATATATGTGTGTGTGCAAACATATAACTCTTTCTCCATATCATCTGAAAATAAATAAGAAATAATAAAGAAATAATAATCTTGATTTTGACTAAAAACTGATTCAGAAAGCATCATACTGTCAATAAACTCTGATTTTATTTTATATTTTTTGATTAGCTCCTTTCAATACAGAGAAAATATTTTTCTTCAGTTTTGCATAGTTCCCCTTTAGAGGGGGAAGAAGTGAATTAAAACTATGAGACCACTAGATTCAATTCTGTCAATTAGTCAATTCTTCCTACTAATGTGCAGAAGAAATATTCCTCACTTGCTGTAAGAGACACAAAGTACACACACACATGCACACAAAGAGTTAAAGGGGAATGTAATTTTTTAAGCCCAAAACCAAGCAAGCAAACAAACAAAACACCTTGCTGCCTAGTTGCAAGTGACAGGAAAGCAAGGAATTAATGACAGTGAAGATATGAGACATGAGTACTGGTCTCCACTTAAAATATCTTCTTAAGACAAAGATCAGGACCAAAAGGTATAAGATATGATCAACATGTACTTTCAAATGGAAGGAAATAATTGTTTATGGTATGTAGTGTTCATAGTTCACTTTGTCTCAAGGGTTACAAAGGACGTAGGAATTTCCAATATTGCACATGTAGTGGATTATTTTTCAGCATGTAGTCTAACCTTCATTCTTAAAATAAAATTCCTACTATTTTCAAAGGTGATTTGCCACTCTGTGCTGTTTTGTTAATGCCAGAAATTGCTGTAGAAAGTAAAAGAATTTATCCAAGACAACCATAAGCATTTTCTACAGCAACAATTAAAAAAATATTGCAAGGTCCTCCTCCTTGTAGAAACTGCAATGCCCATGGCATCTTTCTTACGCAGACCTTCTATTTCATCCTAGATTTTTGGCAGCCTTCCATTCAGTTTCTCCTTCCTTATTAAATCTATATTGTTATCTCATTCCTCAGGATCTTCATGCCTACAGTTATGCCATGCTTTCTCTAAATCTGTCATATTTGAGTAAAGTCATTGTCTTGCATTTATGTGTCAAGGTTTTGGTAGCAGAGGGGCTGCAGGGGTGGCCTCCATGAGCAGAGTCCAGCACTGCCCCATGTCAGAGAGGAGCCAGCTCCAGCTGCTCCAAAAGGGACGTGCTGCTGGGTGGGAAGGTGGGTGGAAGGTGTTTTTTGTTTGCTTTTAGCTTTTCACTGTTCCAGTCCACTAGTGATAGGCAATAAATTACATTAATCTCCCTATGCTGATCCTGTTTCACCCATGATGATAATTGTTGAATGACCTCCCTGTCCTTATCTCAACCCTTGAGCCCTTTCCAGGGTATTTTCTGCCCTTATTTTCTTTGAGGAAGTGGAGTGAGAGCGAGGTAGTGGTGGAGTTCAGCTGCGCAGCAGGTAAAAGTGGTATTTATGAATTAGAGAAGATGTGGGCTAAAGCCAAGAAACAGTTCAGTCAATAGGCTGTAAAAGTAGAAAGAAACGGGAATACTATTCATTTAATTAATTAATTAATTAATTGGTCTCAACTATGAGGACACTTTTGATGCAGGTGCTCTATAGAAAGACTGGAGAGAGAAAGAGGGATGGGACCTTAATTTTTTATTTATTTTTTTCCCTGTGAAATTGACATCAAAGGTTACTACTTAAAAACATGAAAAGAACCTGGACGGTAAGTGGAAGATTTAAAAGAAACTGCTAGGAGTTCAATGCAGAAGTACTTCAAGAAGCTTAATGATATCTAATAATTTCTCCAAGTGACTGTCACTGAAGATAGTTTACACAATGCCTGTAGGGGAGTCAAAGCTGTAAAACTTTTAGAAAGAACATACAAGCAGATGAGAGCTTGTGGGAATGAGCACTGGCAGCTTACCATGACCCTCCTTTTCCCTGTATCAAAGTCCATGTTTCATATTATGAGTACCTAAGTGCTACTGCCCTTTAAGAAAAGCCATTCCAGACAAAGTAAAGGATCAGCCAAATGCATTATTTTGTGTCTGGCAGTTTTCAAATTACATCCATACAGAGTAGTCTGAAAGCAGAACAAGCTTTTAGTGATACATCCCCAAACACTGTCCCAATCTTCAACAATTTGTGGATCAAGAACATCACAAGTCAGTGGCGATACTTTCTTAAAGAATGTATACATTTATTTATACATATATATACAGAGAGAAATTTTAAAATTATAAGTAGAATTTGACTGACATAGCTTAGCAAATACTGTTACAGTGTCCTTGAGTCTATCACACGTTCTATGATTGTACTGCTCCATCTGCAGCAGTTTCCAAGTCTGTAAAACAAAAACAAAACAAAACAAAACAAAACAAAAAGAAAAAAAAAAAAGAAAAAAAAAGAAAAAAAAAGAAAAAAAAATAGGTGCTCATAGCTAAAACCTTTTGTCTTAACCAGGATTCCACAGGGAGTTTTGCAAAGTATCTGCTCCAGCACTGCAACCCCACAGCACTGACCAGTGCTATGCCAGAAGTTAAGTTTTGCCAGTACACAAAATTAATCCTATCTGCTCAATAACATACATCTGAGATGGTATATTGTTTTTACAAGAGTTTCCCAAAATAAGGTGTGGGCTTTTTTTTTTTCAAGTGATAGCTAAATATTTTTGTGTCATAGAGAAATGGTCCTGTGTATGGTTTTGGAAGATGCTCATTATCTTTTTACAGGAAACATGATAAATTTTCTGTTTGTTAAAGGAGGGAAAAACAGGAGGAAGTTTTTTAGTGATTTCTCATGTAAAGTCTGCAATGCATTGAGTAGTATTTTGTCTCTAGCACCTATGAGCTTTCTCCTTTTCTGACAGGCAAATGGTTAGAATCAGTTAAAGGGATATTGTTAAAGTGTACAGCAAAGCATATACAATTGAATAACTGCCATTGAAAGTGGCATTTTGATTAAAATTTCCTAAGCGTTTATTATAAAACATCTGTTGCTATTTATTTATTTACCTATTCCAATTCAATATTCTTTCACATTGCAGTGGTGCATTAGTGTCTTTCTCTGTTGATTATTAAAAAAAAAAAAAAAAAAAAAAAAAAAAAAAAGTTAATTGATTAAAAATGCTTATAGATAAAAGTTATTTCCCTACTCTAACTTAAATGATGATGTGAAATATTAAGTGAAATTTTTTAATGGGAAGACATGACCACAAAACAGGAATACAAAATGCTTCAACAAAAATGTTCATACATGTACAAACGAATTAGCTTTAAACTAGCTCGCTTGGGTACAAAACCAGCGTACTTGTCCTACCTCAATGCATCCTTGTTTAAATCTGTTGAAGACAGTACATTCACTGTGACTACAATATGGACATAATAACAACTGGAGGAATTTTTTTCTTCTATCACTTTGAATCGTCAGTGCAGAATGAGGAAAATTTAATGTATTATATTGAAGCCTGTGGGGCAGTAGGGGGGAATTGCAGGGTTTTGTTTGTTTGTTTGTATGTTTTGCTTTCCAAATGTTTAACTCTTTAAAGAGCTAAAATATAGTGGTCAAATCTGTCTGCCACCATCTCTGTGCAGGGAATGATTCCAAACTGCATGTGGCTTGTTCAGCACAGCCAAGCAAAGGAGATTTAAGGTCAAGGAAGTTCATAATTTTTCTTTCCTTTATTTTTTTCACTGCAAGTCTAGAAAACTAAATTTAATCACTAAAAAACTGGCATCTTTTGCCAGTAGGGATATTTTCATACACTCTAATGGATTATTTTTGCTCTGCTTGGCAGGGGACCTTTTCCTCCATATGCAACAACATCACACATTGAAAGTTATATTAGATGAGTAGAGACTGGATACCCATTTTACATTTCTGCAGTTCACCCTTTGAAATCCACAGTCTTTGTTCTTTACACAGTATTCCTGTGCTGCTGACCTTCCAAATGTTTCTTTAATTTCTGTTCCCTGCTGCACTGCAGGAGTTTTATGAGGGTGAACATAGAATTAGTAGTCCATTTCCATTAGTAGTAAATCTGCTTTTGCCCTTGCAGGGGAACCTTTGCTTCAGTGTCTGTACTTTTGCAAAAATAATGAATTCATGCAAGAGGTTACCCGGATAACAGCAAACCAGGGTTTAAAATCTAACCTGGTATGCCACTGCCTCAGGGCTAAATTCTGAGCTCATTTAAACAGGAGAGATGGGCTACAAACATCCCAACAGCCCCCTGGCTGCTCCAACCACCAAAACACATGCAGAAGCTAATGATCCTTTAATTTAACTGTGCTGTGAGTACTCTGTTTTCAAGAAAACAAAAAAGACCTTTAATCAGGATTTCCGCCCCCCTTTCATTCATTTACCTGAATGGTGCTTGAGCTGCTTTAGTTCTGGTAAGTCCCTGCACCCCAGATCATCTTCAGAAATAGATTAAATGGTTTTATTTATTTTTATATTTCATGATTATGAATTTGCTATTTTTGCTATAATTTCAACAGTGCTCTAGAAAACTGTTTATGTTGTAAAGTCCACATCCAAATTACAGCATCAACTTTTAATGAATTTCTCCAGCTGCTTTTAAATGAGAAGAAATGAGATATATAGCTTGAGGTTCCAAAATAGCACAAAGATCATCATTACATTTTTGAAACATTTTTCACAGGACACAGAAAGTGCAAGACAAGGCTTAAATATGTAATTACCACACCCAGAAGTATAATAAAACTGAAAAAAAAAAAAAAAAAAGAGAGAGAGAGAGAAATAAAGAAAGAGACAGAGAGAGAGAGAAGGAAAAGAAAGGAAGGAAGGAAGGAAGGAAGGAAGGAAGGAAGGAAGGAAGGAAGGAAGGAAGGAAGGAAGGAAGGAAGGAAGGAAGGAAGGAAGGAAGGAAGGAAGGAAGGAAGGGAAAGAGAGAGAAAAAAAAAGGAAGGAAATAACGTATAATTAATTGAATAGCTTTAATGTATTTGTATCATTTTGAAATTAGGATGTATTTTATCTTTCATGGTGAGCTAAAAATTTGGCCATTCTATTTAAATATATATTATCAGGAAAAATAATTATTATTATTTATCAGGAAAATGCTCCTGTACAAGTATTGTACTTTCATTATATTAAAATAACTAGAAATATAAATGTAAATACCCAATGACTGCATTATTTGTTTTATTTTTTTATCAGTGACAATAATGTCTAAACAGCATTATTGACATGCATTACCAGAAAGAGAAAGGGGAGAGGGAGAGGGAGAGGGAGAGGGAGAGAGAAAGGGGAGAGGGAGAGGGAGAGAGAGAGGGAGAAGAAGAGGAAAGCAAGGCACCTGATCTTTCATAAGAAAGCAGCTGCCTAAATGAGTGTTTTGTCTGAGGCTGAACACCAGACCCCTGAATAACGTAGAAAAGCCAGAATTGTCAATAACTTGCTCCACTGAGCAGCTCACAAGAATGACAGAACAGCACTAGAACAACTTCCCTAAGCAGAAGTTTATCTAATCAGTCACTTCCATTTCAGTGCAGGAGTTTTACATATTTTGAGGAGCAACTACAAAATATTTTTTCCGCTGGATTTGAATATTTAAAAGTTAATATGAAGAATTTCTTAATACTGATCTACTTATGAGTGAAACAATTAATATTAGAGTGTTAGGGAGGTTGGAATTAGCCTAAGGATATAATCTCTGTTGAGTTCAAGGCTGGATGGCTTGTGGAAAAAAGAAACCTATAAGCACTATAAAGACCCATTTTCCCAGCTCAATAAAACAGGCCGGAATCTGGTCTGATGGTTCACTCCTTACCAGGTGGAGTGCTTGAAAGACGGTTCCAGTTATTCTCCTCCTGCACTTAAATTCAAGTGGAAAGATAGCTCCCGCTCTTTTTGTGTTTAATCAGGTCTACAATCGGTTAATGAGACACAAATAATGACATTTTTGTAAATATATCTCCATGTGCATTCTCATCTGACTATCCAAGGCTCCAATATTTGAACTTTCCAAAGATGTGGAAAGACATAGAAAAGAGGGATATTTTGATTAATTAACTGAAACAAAACCGAACATATTTATTTTTGTTATATAAAACAAATGACCCGTGTATTCTGATTTACTAAATAAGACTCCCAGCCCTTTTCCCAGATCTTTGTTCTGTTCTGCCATAAAACATGACTAGCTGTAACCTAGACATATTTTGGGGGAATGAGAAAGCATCAGAGAGCCAACCATTTCAGCAGTATCCAACTCTCCAAAATGTTTCTCATTGCAGAACAGTCATAGCTGCTCACAGTTGTAATCTCTTTGTCAATATAAATCTGAATTTCTTACTTTCTAAATCAAATGTTTATAATGTAGTTTAGCAAAACTGCAAAGTAGTCAGGAATGCTAACATTTTAAAATAGAAATGGCTAAGAATATGAATAGGATTTAAAAAAATAATAATAATAATAAAAAAAGTGGGTTACTTCAGGCAACTTTCCACATAATAACATAGTAGGAAGAGAGCATCAGAGAACAAGATTTTCCAGCTAAAGTGGGCAAAGAAAACTTTCGGGATTATCAAAGTGAAAGCATAATTGTGTTGGTAAGGAAAGGTCTGAAGAAAATGTCTTCCTAATATGACAAACAACTCAGTATATGCAACGGATGAAAAGTGAATATTATCTACCTTTGAGTGGATGAAAGAAAATAGAAAGCAACTGAAAATGTACATTTCTTAGATATCTGTTTCTGCATGTTTGTTGTGTTTAATAAATAAAAAATGTGAAATTATTGTAAAATTAGATGCAACGTTTGAAACACATTTAATTTGAAATATTTTGAACATTTGAAACTCTTGAAATATGAAAACATTTGCATTTTAATGTTGTGTTTCTGATAAGAGAAAAGCCTTTCTTTTTGTAACTGATTGTCCTGGTCATATATTTCTCCTAATATTTGGAACTGGCAGCTGCCAGATGAGGTTAACTTCTGGTGCAAATGTGCATAGTAATTTAATTATTTGGAGAAGTTTCTCTTTTACAAGAAATTTTCAATTCTTGCTATTTAAGAACTATGTAAACTGGTGGTTGAAGTCACTTGCTCTTCATACTAATGACTTGTAATATCTGTGTAGCAAGACATATTTTGAACATCCAGATATGTATCAACATAGAGCTTCTCTGAGGGATAAATTGAAAACTCCATACTCCACACTTTTCAGAAGGCTTATAAATATTACATAAATCCTTTAGAAATAGCCCAGCTATAATTAATTGTGCTGATAATGAGATCAAGTTTTCCAGACCTTTTCCCTACATGAGGTTATAATAGAAACTAGAAGTAAAGATGCACATCCTGGGATGAAAGTTACGATTTGCATGTTTTATAAATCAGTAATTTTTTTTTTTTTTTTTTTTTTTTTTTTTTTAACAGAAAGAAAATTCTGAAGGAAAGTAAAGCCAGACTTTGCCATGTTACTGCATTTTTCCGACCTTGATTGGTAGGACCTATTGCACAACATCAAGTTTCTCACGTGCTTTAATTAAGTGTCTGTTGGGATGTTTTGCTGAGGGAGGCTTATGCTGCTGTACAATGCAAATAAGGGTGGCTGAACCTAACCCTTAAGGCCTCAGTCACGCTTAATAAGAGACTTGCTATTGATTTCCACAGGCTTTGTATCAGGATCTTAGATTCTAGGAAGCAGATCCTTAAAACCAGAGGGAGGATGTAAAGGTAACACAAAGGGGGAAGTTGGTCTTCCTCTCATGGGACATATCCACAACAAGGACATGAGATAACTACAGCTTTCAGCAATGACTGCTAAATTCAAGTCATACATGCTTGGGTGTTTTGTTCTGACATCTCTCCTACTCAGCACCCATGGGCTGAAGTGGCAACCGCCATATAAATAAACCCAGTTGTGAGTTAAGACTAGTTATTAAGCATCTTCAAATACATCACAGCATCATATGCATTAGTTAAAGAGTACATTTTTCCTTCTCAGCAATACTATTTTGAATAGGAAAAATGCTATTTGCATTATGTAAAATGGGAAGAAAAAAAAAAAAGAAGAAAAAAAAGCACATCCTCAGAGAGTTGTATTTTACTGTAATTGAAGGAAACAAAGTACCCTGCAACAATTAAGGGTGTTACAGGGTACCCTGTAACATTTAATAGTCTCTTTCATTAATACAGTATTAGGCACAAGCATAATAACCATTTCTTAAAGTTAAATAATCCTCCTCCCTCCCCCCAAAATAAACAAACAAACCAAAAACAAACCAAAAAAAAAAAAAAAAGAATTTTGTTAATTTAATCTGCTAAAAACATTTAAGTGCCCTGCAAATTTTCTGATGAAAATTTCTGAGCACTGCCATAGATAAGGATGGAAAAAAATAAATAATTGCAACTATTCCAAATTTTATTTCTCTGTAAGCAATATCATCTCACTCCCTGCAATGGTAGTCCTCTTTTTTCCCATCCAAAAATAAAAATGGTGATCTTGTTTTAAAGGATAATCTAATTTATTGTTAATGGTTTGAATCATTCAGGGGGTCAAAGGCATCTTTTACATCAATTTGCAAAAGCAAATTAATGTTTTGAAGGAAATGTAAAAGTCAAGTTGCTTGGGAGTACATTAAATTATATGCTAGTTAATGGTGTTAGAGAGATGGTTTAAAAATAAATTGCCCATAATACCTTTTAATAAAGGAGCTAAATGCATTTTTGTTCACTGCTAAAAGCAGATGCCTATTTGGCACTGTTTTGAATCCCATTTGCCATGTATATTTTGATTAATACTATGCTGGGTAATCTGCACTACGTGGTCTAGGTTCAGTAACCTCACTGTAAAATAATGAGCCTTCAAGAATAAAAAATACGTTCACTATAAAGTTGTATATTCTGAGGGGCTCTGAACATATTCAAATGAAATGGAAAAAAAAAAAAAAAAAAAAAAAACGTTTTACCCAGTAAATTGTAAATTTGCTCACAAGTGCATTTGTATTCGATTTGTATTTAGCTTTCCATCTGAACTCCGAAAACTGGACATCAGTGTTTCACATATGTTTTCTATACTTATTCTTTGAGTCAGCTGCCACAAGACCCTGAGAAGCACCAGTTTTAAGGGAGCTTAAGGCACCTGGGATGCAGCCAATAGCAATGAGTTCACTCACTAAGTAGTGTCTTCAGAAAAAGGTCCAGCACTCATATTTTATGAAATATGTAACATGATTTACCCAAGGTTGTCAAAAGAGATGAATTTCAGCCAAATGCAAGGTAATAAATAGTAATATGTGCTGCATATAGTTGACTTATAACCCTTGGCATTTTGAAACGAAATTCTCTTGAAGAATTCATTTTATACGTCATAAACTTTCCTATTGTTTTTCCTGTTTTGACTGTCTTTGTCATCAGATTTCTTGTGAAAAGTGTTTCTCAAAACTGTAAATGAAGCAATATTTTCAAGAATAGTTATATAGGTCTCTATTTCCATGGTATTCTTGGAATAAGAAAGTTAGTAGTGTAGAAAAATGGTCTATTTCATTAAATCAGAACCTAGGGGGAAAAAGAGGCAATAAGGTAATGTATATGTGAGCTTTTTTATTATTATTTATTTAATGATTATAGAAAAACCTTTTCCAAGGTTGAATGTTATTTGTTTTCATGACATACTCATGTTATTTGGATGAAAAGAATAATTTACGGTTTCTTTATGATTGTTATTAATCAATTTTGTGATAGAATGGAAAGTGCATTGATCCAACCATTTACACAGGAAAAACAAACATCTTTAAAGTAAGTGTAATTGAAAATGTGTATTATATTCTGATGTGTCCACTTTAAATCTGCTGGCATAAACTGTATATATGTGGCTATAAGCCCTCAAATATGAGTGAAATGCACGTCTTTTACTGCCACCCCACGCATCTGAATTCAGGCTTCTGTACCACTACCAGCCTCAAAGTAACAAGGCATTGGCAGGGTGTCCTTACTGCACGTGAACCCTAAAACGGGTTTGTGGACTTCCAGACCTCCTGTTTTAGAACATACGTAAACTTTTAAAAAATCTCCCAGAATTGTGAAGTGTGCTGGCTGATTCACCTCCCCAGCCACAGCAGGAGCACACAGTGTGTGCTCTTCACAGAGCCTCTGAGCTCTGTAAACATGCAGTGAAGTTTCCCCAAAACACTGCCCCAGCCTCCAGCAATCCATGATTTAGACCACAACCAGTCAACCAGGACTGGCATCTGAGCTATCATATGCTGTAGGTAAAGTCTCAGACTCAGGACATAGGTATGGATATACCAGAGCAAGATTTCTAAAAATATCCAAAATAAAATTTAAAATAAAATAAAATATAAAGCAATAATAATAATAATAATAATAACAATGACAAACCAACAGTGGACAATCTGGCTTTTCACCTATTTAACTTATATGCAGAAAGAGAACTGATCCATGTAATTATCTACTTTTCTATATAGAAAGTCCTTTCTCAAAAACTTTTGAACAATTGTCTTTCTTGTCATGTTAAGGCAGGAACTATAAATATGAACCAACTGGGGAGGAAATCCCCCTAATTGAATTTTAGGATCTAGTTAAAGAATGTTCAAACGTTATGGAATAGAAACAAAAATTATGAGTATCTGAACAGAGTGGTTTCTCAGTAGTGTTTGTAACCATTGCTCAAGTAATACATTAACAGATTTAATCTCATCTTGCCACAATAAGCTCCAATGACAGTCAAGGAATCATAGAAGCACTCTTAGGGTACAAGTCTTGAATTCTAGATATTTTTCCATGAGTCATAAAATGGGGATAGAGGACCAGTTCAGATGAAGAAGTCTGCAGTACTTCCCCACCAACAACATATTAAGAAAAAATATTGATCCACTCCAGAACCTTTTATTTCTTTATTGTTCTAGTATAAATTGCAATGAGCTGTTGGAAAGAAGCCAAGAAGCTGTTGGAAAGAAACCAACTTGTTCAAGTACAACCTTAAAAAATTGATAGGAAATGAAAAATACTTTTCAAAGTTTGGAAAGGTACATAGGTGCTCCTCTAGTGAAGGAAGCAAACTTGTCCCAGGCATGCTCTTCAGATATAGTAAATACTAAAACCCAACTTCCTCTGTGGCTTCCATTTTGTGCTTTTGTGCACACCATAGAGAAAGAGGCAAACAATATATTAGAATTTTTGTGTGCGCTTTTAAAAAATAAGCATCTTGTAAGCATAATCTATAAGTAATTGGAAACTATTGATTATGAAACAGAATTGTGTTGGGCTTGGAAAGCAAGTGATGTTCAAGATGGAATTTGGCAGTGATCTCACACTGCCAAATTCCACGTTTGGGGAAATAGAGGATATGTCTCATGGCTTGCTTTGCATGTGGCCCTGAGGCAGTATGCTCACCCTTCACCTGTAACCCTGCTCAGGCAATAACCGTCAGTGGTGGCCATGAGACCTCCGTCTGGTTGTGATGGCTCAACCAAGCTCAAGGTAGATTTGGTGGAGATAGACCCAAGGGCTAACGGAACATGTCCAAATACGTCTGGTATGCAGATATGACTAGTAGTCAAATCATCTTACCCCATAAACAGAGGACAGCTCAGAGCCTGTTGAGCTCTCCTGCACTGCAGTGGGTTGTATGCCTGGATCTTCCCCTTGAGCAGGGACGCCTCTCAGAATTACTTCTCGAGGTCAAATAATTCTTTACCTGCAACAGATACAGAAGTGATTAATAGCTAGCTTGTTGGAACTTTGCAAGTAATTTGCTATGCATTCTAAAACTTTGTAATCTTATCTAAGTGATACAAAGGATTATAATCCTTTGCATATAATCCTTCAGGAATACACCATTAATTCCTTTTGCAACAGGTCCAGCGTATATAGTAGGTTTTCTGAGGTAGGCTTTAATTTGAATGTTTAAATAGACTTCCTTATAAATTTATGGAAATGCTGTTTCTTAAAATGTGAATCTCCACAGGAGGGGTTCAACACAGAGTTGTTTCAGAGTTGATCTAGCCCATTAAGTGAATCATAAAGTTTTGTCCTCAGATGAAAGCATAGGTCTTCAAGAAAGCTGACTGAATAAATAAATTATAAAAACTGCCTTCTGTAACAGAGAATTGGGGGAAAAAAAAATGCACCTACTTTTATTTCCAAGTGATTTATTTTTCCTCATCAAGAGGAAATAAATATAAGTGTTTTGCATATATTTCTTGCTATCAGTTCTAAAAATTAAAATGTTTGAAAACTTTGCAGGAGTCTCATGTCTCCTGAAATTTAAAATTTCACACCAATATTAAGGACTCTCATACAGAATTTTTTAAATTAGCAGAAAGTGGATTATGAATTTAAGAAATATTTCAACCACAAGCTCTGCCCAAACTCACTCATTCTGTTGGAAGAAATGTAAAGACCAGAGTTTACTAGGTTATGTCTGGTGCTTAATATCCATTAGAAGAATATGAACATTTATTTATATAAATATGCATACATACATATATAATGTATGTGTAAACTTATGGATTTTAAATTATATATGTAATCTATAAATACATGTATTGTGTTGACACATTGTGATGTACATACAAATATATGTGTACTCACTAATACATATACAATTTCTAATTTGAAATTTGCAAAAAGAGTGGAAACCACTAACCTGTGTTTTCAGAGGTGATTTCAGGACGATATTCTACTATTTGATTTCTTTAAGTGGCCTCCTGCCAGCACAGACTTTGAAAAGCAAAAGAAGACAATAAATTATAAGAAAGGACAACTTGGCTTGTCAAAAAGACCCTCTGCTCTATAACCAAATACATGTGAAAAGTCAGGCTATGTAACTTTATTATTATTATTTAAAAGAAGCATCCTAGTGCTACTTTTTTAAAGCAAAATTCTTACCAGTGAACCGATTTAACTAAATTAAGTATCACTTTCATTTTGTGAAACTCTTAAAATGGGAGATTTACAAGGACAAGACAAGAGGACTGGCAGATGTTCTTTGATTCATTCATTTGAAGGGAAGGGCATTTGGAAATGGCACTGGCACAGAATGACATTTGGAATAATGGCCTGTGATTCTGTTGGCACTTTTAGTGTTAAGCAAGTGATCTGCAAGGTAAAGTGGATTCACAGTTAGAGTCAGCACCAGTGCACAGGTCGCCCGTAAAAATAGAAGATTCCATTATTCTTCAGGCTCCCTAGAGGGAGCAAGGTCTCCAGCATCATTACCAGGACTAAATCTGACTTTTCTACCTCCCCTAATTTCCTCCTAGTAATTATAGGTCAAGCACTCTTTTGTAAATTATAAAACCTTTGTTCTTATCAAAAAATGAATAGCTGAAGAAAAAAAAAAAAAATATATATATATATATATATATATATATATAAAGAGAGTTCGAGGAAAAAAATTTTCAATTAGAAAACCAAGCTAATTTGGTATGACCAAAGACTGTCAGGCATACTGACAGTGCTCTATTATGCAGTCATTTGGGCTCTTTCAAATTAGTTATGTTAATGTCCTGTGAGTGAATGTAACACTTGGATGGGACAAGATTTCTGCAATTAATTTCTGCAGTCAGTGGAGAGACAAGCAAATTTATTTTCTCCCTCTCTGGGAATTGGTAGTGGAGGGTGTGAGGTAGAGGAAGTGCATTTAGGAACAGAGTACAAGCTAAACACAAGCCCTAAATAAAGCAGAAACAATGGGAGCCAATGCCTCCTCATTCATTCAATTGACAATGTTTTGCAGCTTAAACCTGTTTTATTAATTATGTTTGACATTTCCTTAATTAGTTTCATTTACACCAAATCAATCCCTACTGCTGTATGGCATCATTTATCATTTTGAAAAATTTGCATACTGAGTGCTGACTTTTTCTACTTAATTATACATTAAAAGTGTCAAGCGTGCTTGCTGCCTGGCATTATCTGCGCCAGAAAGGTTTGTGGCTGGACTGTGATGGTATTAATCATTAAGAGCCCCCAAGTGCTGCTGGGTAATATCTGGGGAGTCGAGTGGCTCTCATATTAACGCTAGAGAGCAGAAGTGCTTCTGTAAAATGACCCAGAGCAAAAACAAAATAAATGACCTAAAACACCCGGTCTACTGTAATACTTTGCACTTTCCATGGAAATATGCTCTGGGAAAAAAATAATAATAAATAATAATAAAATATAAAAAGGTATTTATTGTTAACTATTAGCCTCCTGCACGTTGAAGCTGCAAAGACAGTTCGTTGGGATAGCTGGTGTTTTGTCTGATCGGGAAACACGCTGCTTCAGTTAAGTGCATATTGATGGCTGAGTAATAGACCAACCAACGCACACATATGTGCATTTCTGGGGTTTACTGACTGTTACTTTTTACTATACAGTATTTAAGATAAAACACAACCAGGCGCTAACATCTATTTTCTGAAAACCCAAATATTACATGACACCTCATGAGAAATAATCAGGCATTCCTTAAACCCGTAAAGTGCTTGTGACACATCCTTCAAGTTGTTACACAAGAACATGGCTCCATCCACAAGTGATTCCCAAGTGGAGAACTGAAGGAATACACTGCATGCAGCACTGATAGTCTCCCCCATAAGGACTGATGTTCTGGTACAGGTATTTCTGCGACAAATTAGCTGCGAGGCTGACGACTCACAGGTGCACTTCCACATCCAAAGCAGCAGCTGCTTTTGCACAGCTTTAAGTACTTATCAGCAGCCCCTTTCAGAGAAGCTCTTCCCCTCCCAATAGTTATGCCCATCATTTAGCTCTTTCTGAGACCCTGCAAAGACTGCTGCCCAGTCTGACCTTTCATTTTAGGAAAAATTGAATCCATTACATGTACCCTGTTCTCTCTTCTTCCATATGCCTACTTAGGATCTGGGCCAAAATTAACATTTTTGGCTTGCCCAAGGTTATCCACAGCCAGTTTGATTCCTGCCTTTAACATCCATTTGCAAAACCTGTTTTGATGCTCTATCAGAACAAATACAAAAACCTAAGAGCTGTAGTAACTGTTATTAAATATTTCCAGAGCCATGTCAGATATGTCATTTTACTACTCCTTTGCCCTTTACTCATCAGAACAAAACTCAAGCAGAGAGTCAAGCTGGGGATTGCAGTTGGGAAGAGGTGAAAAGGCTAACTCTGAGGGAAAACAGGACATCACCACAAAGTGGGCATCTATCCTCAGTTTCTTGTTCCTACATTTGAATAGATCATTTGCAAAATCTGTGATACTGAAAAAGAAACAGATATTGTTTTGCCCTCTC
Organism: Aythya fuligula; assembly: GCF_009819795.1. Classification (NCBI taxonomy): domain Eukaryota; kingdom Metazoa; phylum Chordata; class Aves; order Anseriformes; family Anatidae; genus Aythya; species Aythya fuligula. Next base: position 82,314,930 of record NC_045593.1, on the reverse strand, counting down.
CTCCCCCCAATAACAACCAAAAATAAAAAATAAAAAGGCATGTTGTGTGTCCATTAATAGCTCAAATTTGACTTATGTTTTCTCTTTGATTTTTTTTTTTTTTCACACCTCAACAGCAGCATTTGCATCCTAGGCATGGCTGTTGTCCCCACACTTGCCATCTGGAGATGCCAAGTGAAAAAAATAAATAAAACAAAAACTTGATGCTTGTTTTAAATTGAAAGTTTTTGTTTCAGGAGGAGAGAAAGCAATAAAGAAAGAGCTCAGTAATGCACATATATTATAAGGAAAGGCAACAAATTTCTGAGGGGGAGCAGAGAGGTACTTTGTAGTCTATGAACCAGTGTCTCATGGCTCAGTGCCTGCTCAGAGAACTGTGGAAGAGAAGAGGTACAGCTGTTTAGACATGTAAAGGAAAAAGTCCACAGGTATCATGGACTCACAGCCATGAGAAGATCATCTCAAGTCGTGTGTTGGTGTCAGGTGATCCACTCCCACCAGGTGATCTGCTCCCATACAAGCACGTGGGGCTGGGGAAATATCATGAACGTGTGACTTTCTGTGTGCTCCACTTGAAAAGCTTGGTGATGGTTCCACGCATGCTCTGCAGAGCAAAGCCCATCACTTCTGAGTTCTGCATACCAGAATTTCTGAAGATGTAAGTGTGGACATGCTCAGTGGTGTCATTTGCAGGGGGTCTCTGGAGATCTGGTCTCATCACCTGCTCAAATCAATGTCAGCTCTGTAGACATACTGGTGTAGTCAGGGCCTCACTCAGTGTGGCTTTGTGTATCTCCAAGGATGGAGAGTGACGTGCCCTCCCTGTGCGATGTGCAGCAGAACTTCCCAGGGAAAGCAGTCAGCACTCGGGATGGAGGAGCAGATCCCTGTTTATTCCATGTAATTCTAATGGCTCTTGGCTGATGGCAAATAAAACGGCTAAGCATGTGTCTACCCCTATTATACAGTTCAGAAACTGCTTAAAAACTGGCCAAAAGCCGATGACACATCTGACATACTGAGAATGAGAGTACATAATATGCTTGTTAGTCTTTCACATCTCAGTCATGATTACAGCTGTGATAGATGCCTCCACCACAAAGTGAGCAATCACCAGTGAACCATATGTGGCTCGTGTGGCCAATTTCCAGAGAGCTGTGCACACCACTTCTGTGCACCTCCTGGAGGATGCGCAGGGTTGCTGCAAAAACAGAGGCAGCTCATCTCACAGGATTATTAGCAGTAAAGTCTGCGGCACTTGAGCTTATTTTAGCCAACAGAGCACAACACAGCTGACTTAGAAATGCACTGATGTGGAGGAACATGGGATGAGCTGTGGGATTTGACATGACAGAAACTAGACTTTAATAGCAATGCAGATGGTTGTCTGATATTTCATACATAATTGTGTATTTTGACATAGACAGTATCATACTCTGTAAGATACCTGAAAGAGTTAAAAAAGAGTCTATTTTCTATGCTATATACCAACCATGCCTGCATTCATGTCAGAACCCAAACTTACTATGTTTAATATTCAAGTTCATTTTCAAATTCCTGTCCATTAACATAATATATGCTATTTTGCAAGCCTGGTCAGAGAAATCTGTAACTAAATAATTTTCAAGTTTCCTTCATATCCAATGCATTATATGCAGTGTGAAATTATTTCCCCACTCTGTCCTTCATAGAAAAGTAGAAGAGAGATACACAACGTACATGATACTGTTATAAAATGTATTACAGGCTTCAAAAGTTACTATATGAGTATGGACATTGGCAATAACAAATCCTAAATGACCATTTAATTGTGTATTTTAAGCCATACCTGATATGCCATTATAATGTGAGCATTCAGAACTAGAAGAACACAAAAAATGTCTGTGTTAAAATTATTTTTATAAAAACCTTCTCTTTCTTGCAGTGCTGCAGCATAATATTTCTTAGTCCAAATCCTCTTGTGAGCATACCCATACAGAATGTCAAAATTGTGAGAAGCATAAATATAAAAGAAGCTAAGAATTTAGGCCATGCCTAATTCATAAGTATTTTTTGTTTACACAAAAATTTCTAATAAAAATTTAATGAGAAAATCAAAGATGGAGAGTCTGAGAAATTCATGCAACAAAGCTGGGAGTCACCCAATCATATCTGTGCTGGATTAGAAACTCAAAACTCAGGTGGGCTTATAAAAGAGCAGGACCAGCCAACTGCTCCAAGCAGACCAGTCTGTGTGTGGAAACTGAGCACAAAATCTCCAGCTCTAACTGAATTATCTCTGAGATTTCAAGAGATACGATATGAAGAATGTCAATAACTAATGATGCTGCTTTAGGTATGCCACCACCTAAAAATGAACAAATCTAATGCTTTAAATACAAACCTTTAGTCTTCAAACTTATATGTGTTTATACTGATAATGATTTTGAATCTCTTAAGGATTCACATATATAAAATTCCACAAATTTCCACTATTGAATGCACACTAATAAAGTCTTATTTACTTACTTTACTTACTCATATGACCAGCATTCACATCAACAAAAATCAAGATTTCTACATATTCAATCTTCAAAAACTGTTGTGTCTATTTTTACCAGTTCAATGTAATTTTTTCATTATTTTTATTTTTTTATTTTTTACAATGACATTCAAATGAACTACACATACCAAGAGAAACTTGTAATAAATATGTTACAGGTACTTTTTGATCACACTGACATAAGAATAACCATGCCAGTATTTACATTCAGTGCACGGCATTTCAGATATGCACATTATTGAGCCCAGATATAAAATATTATGTAATTCTACTCATCTATTCATAACAAAATACAGTGATTTTCAAACTAAAATATAATCCTAGATCCCACTACACACTTAAGCTCAAGATTAATTTAAAGAACTTCAGTAGTTCCACTGTACCATTACACAGGACTTTAAATGTAAAAACATATAGTACAATTGGCTTCAGTAGAGCTACTCACAATGGTAAGCCTTCAGAAGATCAGTCTCTAAAATTCTTTAAATACATTAAACCATTTGTCCCCACTGAGCATTAAATCTCTTGTCAGTTGAGTATTTTTAATGAATATACTTTTGAGTTTTGTCATTATTTGAATGACTCAATTAGCAGAAAGTCACCTCCCCCACCTTTACATACCAGTAAATTCCAAAGAAGTCCAGAGAAATAATCTTGCCAGGTCCTGCTAAAAAGTCCTCAAGACTGGAATAAGCACAAGAATTTTGACAGAAATTTACTTCCTTCAAAAATTTATGAGAGTATTCTTCATGATTTCCCAAAAAAAAAGTAGCCATTAAAAAAATAATAATAATTAAAAAAAAAAAAAGTTAGTTCAGACTGGAGATGATATAGTTCTTGCCTTATACTTTATTCTTAAACAGCTTATTCCCAGAATACATCAATTTAAAATTTAGTTAAGATATATGTCAATTAGTCATACAGTATTTTGTATTTTCCTTTTGGATAATTTTTGTAAAAAAATCAATTCTATCCCAAAAACTCAGTTTATAAATATTTATAAAATACAAATTTTGAAATGTGTTTTACAAGTATGCCTTCAAGTTATCCTTTTGCATGTGTTATACTATTTCAGTAATTGTTTTTCAGATTTTCCCCAAAATACAAATTAAAAGAAAGAAAAGTTGATACTTTTTACTATCTATGTGAATGTTCAATGCTTATGATTTTTTTATTTTAGTAATTTTGTCTTGCAACTTTGTTAAAGAAAGAATTGTTTCATACATTCCTCCTTTTAATTTCTAGTACTAGTCACCCATCTCTGAATGCATAATTTCCCACACATTAGTGCTGCAGATATTTCTCACTTAATGTAATCAAATGATATACAGAATGAACTTTTCAGAGTCCTTGTATCACTGCTATAATTTTACCATAGGCATCATCATTGTGGAGTGGAATAGCAAAATTTCACATATTTCCACTTGCCTTATGTAATCTCTGTCAACATAATGACAACCTCATCGGTACTCTATATAGAGGGCTATTGTGTAAAAGTATTGAGATGATCATTATGGTAACGGCAGGAATTCTGCTGAAAAACTAAATGCAGTCACCTGCTTTCTTTTCAGGGCTGTGGATGTGTAGGAAGTTGCCTCTCTATAGCGATGGGTGAAGCATCTTGGAGAAGATGAATTCCTTCTCAGCTCGAGGCAATGCCCTTCCTCACTGGGGCCCTGTGAGAGAGGGAGATGGTGGTGGTGCCACTGGTGGCACCAGATGGACAGATGACTCAAGAGGGGACTCCAAAGAAGAGCCACCACTGAAGACCTGCCCGTGAGGGACACCTTATGAATCCTGAGGGGCCCAGGTGTAAGCTAAATACACTCAAGTCTTTTAAAGATGCCTGTTAAGCACCAGAATGAAATATCATACCATTCATAGACTACATTCTAAAATATAACGTGGCCTTATGATTCAAAGCAAAAAAAAAAATGAAGGACAGAGCTGTTACAGTACAATGGTTTTCAGAGAGTTAAGGAGAATTCTCAGCTTTAAGGTCTGCAAGACACGGACTGTAGGGTTTTCTAAAAATGTATCACAAACTCTGTATATCAAGAGGCAGGATTGACCTGGGGCTGCCTACCAGCATTTCTTCTGCTGTAGGAGACTGATCCTTTACTTGACTTCTTTATGGCAATCCCAGGGGAGGGGACAGGGGGGGTAAAGCAAAATGTAGAAAGACATATTTTAATAAAGTTATTTTTTTCCTAACTTTTTGGTTTAAAAATAAATAGATAAAGCTAATAGAAAAGGTATAAATAGCCTATTGAGTAAGTTTTTTCTCTTTTGCAGATAGAGGAGAAGGATTTTAGAATAGTGTTAAAGAAATAAAACAGAAATTTCACAGAAATAATAGTCAAATCCTGTTTGCTTTGCTAAAGTGAGCTCTCCCACTAACAATGGAACTACTTATGGATGATTTCTTTCTTTTTTTTTTTTTTTTTACACCGTGCAAAGATACAAAGTGTATGCACCAAATATTCTCTGACTTCAAAATGGGAGTGACTGAACCTCTGCTAGGGGTAAAATTCAGTCTGTATGAAAGTGAATTGGAAGTTGATGACGGATCCCCAGCCTCACAAAGTTATTTGCTTCTTTGTTGCATCAAGACCCATGAAGGTCCAGGAGGTAGATAAAAGTGCATTAAAACCAACTACAACAACAGCAAATGTAAGAGCAATCCCTTTCACTTTTAAAGGGACACTAGAATAACTTTTGTGTCAAGGTTTCTACCATCAATGAAATGCTGCAAGACTAGTTTCAAGTAGGTGAAATTTGCTTAAGAAGTCATAACAATAAGACTTCGAATTTTGAATAAAGTATTAGGGAGTAATTTTCAAATTGACTCATTATCAAACTATACAGTTAAAAGAAGACTATAGATCTGTGCTTATTCACTTAAACACATGGTCTGATTTTCTAAACTGATCTTATTGTTTTGAATTCAGCAGGAAGTTGAAACATGCCCAAATAATTAGCTTGCTTAAACAACCTGTTTGTGGATATTTTGTGCTTGTGCAAAATTTTAGGTATTTTTCTGTCATGTAAATTAACTAACCCAACCTTTAAGACTCTCAAAGTGCATCAAGATTTCATCCTTAGCAAAGGTTCAGTGGTATCAGCAAAAAAATTTCCCTTGACCTTTTCTTTGTGTATTTTGCACAAAGAATAAAGTTTAACTGAGTTTTCACCTCTGTCAATGAGCCTTACAACATTTCATATTGGGTGTACGGTTAACTTGGTTCTGACATCCCACAGAAAGAATTGACAAACACTGACTTTACTTAGTAAGGTCTCTCAAGGCTATATATATACTCACATTCTTACCTGATATAAGTAAAACAAACAAACAACATCAAAAATGCACACACACACACACAAAAATTGTTTTCAGTATTGCAGTGCTGCCTTTTTGGATGACTCATAAAACCATAATCTGTGATGTTGAGAAATTAAATTCTGTTATAGGCTTCACGCAGACACAGAGACACTTTTTCTAGCTTTCATCCACGCTGATCTTTCAAGCCAATCCCCACTGGAAACACTGTTTAGGGACACTACATTTTTGTTGAACACCTGTCTTTATAAACCTGTATTTCAAGTCTTCATAACTGAATGTTAAACAATAGAGTTTTCCACAATGAAATTGCCCACTCTACAGCCTCAGTTATCCTTTGACAAATTCAAAACCACTCTGCTTTTTCCTTGTGCTTTCTGCTTGAGGCTACCTGTCTTAGAAGTTTTATTCTTCAGGAATGTGACATCAGATCAGTCTTCAGTCAGCCATGGAAGGACATTTTGATACTTTAATCTGTTAAAATGATCCTTGAGAATTTTTAAAAGTAATTTCTCTTTTTCTTACTCCAGTAGTATCAAAGAGGTAAAATCTCAATTTTTTTTTTTTTCATTTACATTTAGGGTTTAATTTAAAGAGTTATTCCTCCGCCTCCTCTTTAGAAAATTTTACATGGAAGTTTACTGCTTGTTATTGAGACCCAGCTAAGTAAATATATATATGTCAGTATATGACTACCATATACACAAAACATATAGCTATGTATATTATAATTGAATATTATATAGAAACAAGAGGGCTTGTATTTTATCTGTGCACCAGATAGTAGAGGAGTATAGGAGTCACACTGATACTAGCTGTAGGTAAGTAGCCAGTAGGAGTGAGGATGAGGAAACACAGATTTCAGAACAGATCAACAATAGGAGCACACTTCCAAGATTCGCTGCAAGCTTATGCAGCTTGGTAAAGTATGTGCTGCCGTATCTTCTACTTCTACTAATAATATTAACTACATTATTGGAACATGGTTATGTCTACTTGTAATGCAATCCTGCTATTATTAGACTTAGTGAGTACATCTAAAGAGACAACAGAAATAATAGGAGAAACTGATATGAATATTACAGAGGACTACTGGAGTTTAGCATGTTTTATGTACTCTATTCAAAAACAATAATAATGTTAGAATTGGAAGAGATATATTATGCAATCTTTATAACAGAATGTTGAGTTTCATTCAATTAATTTGATTTTGGATTTCATGACACTTCCCAAGTTATATTAACATTTTACAAAGATATGCTAAGTATCACAGTCAACCAAAGGCCATCTTAGACAGATATGGCTTCATTTCATCCATTCATGGCATATTTTATCTGATATAAACATTTAATATACCCTAGTATTTTCATCTCCATTTGGATATACTTTACAAACTCAGATTCCAAAGAAAAATTAGGGTCTGCAAATGTACATTAGCTGAGGCCGAAAGCTGATGTTCTCAGGAACCCCCATTAATCAAAACTGCTATGTACCAGAGAGCTCTGGTAGGTTAAAATTTGAGTTAAGGCAGCCTTTCCAAATGCCTACTCCAGATAATTCAGTTAAACTGTCATATTTTTTAAAAAAGTATTTCAGAGTTGGTACAGAATGAGATCATTGTTAGAAGCCTCTCTAATATGCATGTGCATTCATATGCATTTTTCCCCAAGGTGATTCACACAGCTGGCTGTGGAATACATTTAGTAGACTCTTATACATAGGGCTGTCTTTCTGTCATAATCTTTCTTTTCATAGGACAATTTGTGGGACTCCATGATATGCAGCTAGCAATGCCTGTACTCAAATGAAGTGATACTGAATTTCTATTATGCATGTGCTTTGGAAACCTAGCAGCTCACCATAAAGATTTTATTCACACAGCAGATTTGTTGTTACTTAGATAGTTTCAGACAATTTCAGATTTGAATGGACATGGCAGGATCTGACAGCATAAAAAGAAATACCAAGAGAAAGAAGCATGTAGAACCAAATGATATATGATGCAACCTAGAGAGTAACAAAGAAAGCAGAATGTCAAGGTACTCTTGTAAACAACTGTCTTTCAAGGAACTCAGGTTCCTTTTTTTTTTTACAACATTTTTAAAATATTCAGTATGCATTACATAGGGAATAGATAGATGCATAGATAGATACATACACAGACACTTGTACACAGATGCCATGCTTGTCAAAATTCTTTCTTGTCTTGTAATCTTTCTGGGATCACTTTTAAAAATTTGTGTCTAAGCTGCAAACATAGAATATGCAAATCTACATATCAGTGAAAAGCATACACAAAATTTACATTTCTCATAAAGTTTTTCTTTCCAGTTGCACCTGCAACTGGATGTACAGTTTTGTTCATGTATAGGAGCAGAGAGTAGTGTATTATTTTTAATGCAGACATTGACTCTTTATTTCCCACCACATTCAATTTTTCATTTTCCAATACCAAGGGAGGAAATGTTTATATATATATGAAGCTGAAATCCTCCTCATTTATGCAAATTATGAGAAAGACACAGTATGTCAGAGAATTCTTCTCCTTCTATGTACAGAAAAGGGGCAAGAACTACAGTGGCTGAAAATTTCCTGCACGTGAGAAGGAAAAAAATTCTTTTTTTAGGGGAAGTTGTACTTATACCCCTGGATGGAAGCGTCAGTGTCAGGATTTCCACATATAGTCAATCTTTCATTTGGGATGCCAGAGAAAAGAAGGACAGGATACATGGCTTAATCAAGCCACAATTTTATTAATCAAAATCACCTGGGAACAATCTGTCAGTAACTGCTACAGCACAAGTCATAACTATTTTTTTATTCATTCCCATGTAATGTGCTGCCTCAGGTTCCCTACCTCTACATAACTTCATAACTCACAGATACCACCCATCCCTCCTATGACAACTAGCAGTGAGGGAAAGACAATCATCCTCTCACTTGCACCAGGCAGCAGGACCTCTAGCTCCACCTCTTACCCTCTTTTGATGACATATTTATTAACTCTGTTTTCAGCTCCAATTTAGCAAAGAATTGGAACTTTCATGCATGAAATATACTAATCATACGTTGGAATCAGTAATTACCTTGTGTATAACCCCCACCTTCTCTCCCCCTCCACCTCTCTTCTCCCCTTCCACACAAACCTTTCTACTAGGACAAGAGGCCACCTCCAAGGAGAAAGCGTTGTTCCACTTTTCTATGCAGGAACACTTCTTAGTTCTCCGTGGTGGGAGAGACAAACAGGAATCTCAAGCACTGCAAAAAAAAAGTGTACTAATAATATAATATCATGCAGATATGGCCAAGATTAAATATGAGAGGTTTATGTGAGAACAAATTACTCTAACAGGGAACTGAATCCTTATGAGAAATGTGGAGTAAAAACCAAGGAAATGAAATTGTATTATCATTATTATCATTATCATTATCATTATCATTAATAATAATAATAATAATAATAATAATAATAATAATAATAATGAATAAGTTAAACAGAAAGTAGGGAAGCCATTTCTTCCTAGGGCTCCCCAGTAAGGTGCAATCTCATCTCCATACCTCTATGTAAGGGAAGACAGCATCACTAGCAACACTGGACCATCTTGTTACACCTTCTGGTAAATCTGCAGAGAAACGACAGTTCCTGCAGATCTTCCTCCCAAGTATTTTAGAGAAGCATGTGTCAAATTACAGTACACAAAGATTATTAGGCATACTGTTAAAGTTTGATTAGAAGTGATAGTCTTACGGTGTGGTTATATGCAGTAGCAGGGAATGGAAATTACTACCTAAAACTACCTTTCCAGTGCTTTGTTCTTGTGCTTGAAAAAGATTTGATGCTTCAGATAAAACTAAACACAGTGAAGAAATGCTTTCATATAGCTATTTGCTTACTTACATGCAGAAATGTATTATGTAATTCATGGACAACCATGGATGTAAGAACAAGGCTGCAGCTTTAAGTATGCATCTGGGACATTAACTTAAAATAAATGTAATTAACCTTTATTTGTGCTAGTCGTGGACATTACAGTGAGTACATTTTTAAATGAGTAAGTTCAAGTACCTTTTTGTAGTTCCTGGAGCAGGGCACAGTGAGGAAAGCTTAACCATATTTATAAAAGCTCTGTGCAATCTTCTTTCTGTTTCAAACAGGATCTTCAAGAGGGCAGAGCCCCTTTGGTAGGGGTTGCTAAGATATCCGTACCTATGAAATCAGCATTCTTTCCATCCTGCCTTCTCTCTCCAGGTTTATAATCTCTCGCTCAAATGAGCAAAAATATCCTTTGATATTTCATTGTCTGAAAAATGTATTGACTTGATAGCAGGAATACTCCTGCACTGAAGAAATCTGGGGAATACTTTGACAGCAGGTAATCAAAATCATCCTCCAATTGTTTCATCCTGATTATTAAAGGGAATCCAACCTCCAAAGTCAGGCCTCCAAGCCCTTGCCCTTCTAGTTGTGCATCTGAGAAGAAATTATGGTAATCTTAAAATCCTATTGATGCTGAAAGGCATTTCATCAACTGCAAAAATTAAGAGTGAGATGCAGAGGATGTTTTTCTATTTAGAGGAACCCCTGCTTATATGAATAGGCTTCATGTGGTGACTCTTTTGAAGCTGAGGACTTCAAAGCAGATCACTGACTTCCAGTGGGATAATCACTTAATGCAAGAGTGGGTAGATGGAATTATTACCATGCAGTCAAGCTAGATTTATCCCTCCTCCCTTCTATTTTAAAAAAAAAAAAAAAAAAAAAAAAAAAAAAGGGAACAAGGGAAGCTTTGGCTTCTCTGTCCCCACAGTTTAAATATGATGGTTGTTACATTGTTAAGGGCACTAATCTCACAAGGCATCAGCTAGAAAGTACAGATGCAAACAAACAAACAAACAAACAAAAAGATCAAAAATGTGCTAGAAATGTGAGTACCTTTCATTTGTTTGAAAGAACTTTCAATCTGCACTACAAAAAGCTTTGCATTGTGAATCCCACTGGTCACCTTTGTAAATAAGATCAGATCAGTGCACCAATATACTTTTCTAACCAACAAATAAATTGCCTTTGGGGAAGGTCATTTACATATTTATATGAATGCAGATGGAGTCATGGCCAAGAGAGAAAACTGCTGGATTAGTAACAAAGTTCCCTGATTAACAGAAAGTTTGAATAATTTGTTAATAAGTCTGATTTTGTACATTTTCATGATGTATTGGGTAGGGTTTGAGGCAAGGCTTGATCCTGTAAGTTAGAACCAGCAGAACATTTCTGTCTTAGCTTTTATTAGAAAAGTGAACAAGACACTTTTTTTTGGAGGATTTGGGGCCCTTAGTTTTACATAGGTTTATTCAGATTAGAGACAATCAGGCCTTTTCCAGAGTTGCTCTTGAGAATCTGGATCTGCTAGATAACACTTCCACTATTATTTTTCCCCGTTGCTTTTTTAAAAAGGGGGAGGGTGCATGGAAGCCTAGCAATCTGATCTCACCTCACTGTGCAATTTAATTTATTGAATACAGCTGGAGTGAACCTGGCATCTGACATCAGATACCTGATTGTCAGAACTGTAGTGGCAGATCTTGACTCAGATGCATCATGAATCAAAAAATAAATAAAAATAAAAGTTATTGTGTGTTTGTTTGTGTGTGTGTGTGTTTGTATGTGTGAGTTGACTGCCAACAGGTCTACAGTCCAGATGTCACTGGCACACGTATGGGATGTCCCATAGCATGTGGTGTCATGCTAAGCAATAAAAGCTGGGGGAAAGAATTGTCACGTTAAGGGGTGTAGCTGATTAACTATTATGGGTCCGGTCAGATTCAGGACACTGAACTATCACAGTAACAATCACAGGTTCACTTACAATGTACAACTGCCCTTAGCACTGAACTACCACGGTCACGGATTCACCAATAACGTATAACCACCCTTACTCTAGTCACATTCAATGAGAACTATCATGGCTAGGTACAATGCAATTAAGTGCAATTTATTACAGCAACAGGTACACAGGTTCTTTGGATTGCCAGTGATAATTTACTGTCTGCAAAAGCAAGCTAGCATGCATGAAATACAGAGGTGCACAGCCTGGAAATTAACGCATTAAAAGGCACAAAGCCTCTATAGAGATTTCTAAGTTTCCGCAGAGACACACAGTATAACCAAGTGTTCAAATCTCACCCAAAGGCGTCTCAATGGGGGGGGAAGAGAGGCTCAGCCCGTCGACAGATCCCAGGAGTCAGGAGGTTCTCAGGATGGTGTATCCCCTTGAGGTAGTACCTCCCCTGATGGTGGTATCTTCCCCAACAATGGTATCTTCCCTGACATCCCCTCTCTCTTAGGCCAATTTATATTATTTTCTATCTTTTAGGTGGAGCTTGAGTGACTCCAGTCAGGCATAACTTAGTTATGATTGGTGAAAAGTTCTCCCATCTCCCTTTAAAGGTATAGGCCCTGAGAAATGCAGAGCTCAGTGAGGGGTGGTCGCACCTTGGAGGCAGGTAGCTTTTGGGATGGAGGTGTGTTTTGGTATTATAATGATATTATAATGAGCAAAAGTACACTAGGGTACAGCATTTGTCAAAACATGACAGGTTTGGGAATTAAATCAGAAGTTTAGCCGTGTTTTCAGATAGTTGTATACCACCTTCCACACACATCTAATCCTAACAGTGCTTAATGTTAGACACCTGAAACTGAGAGTTAATGCAGGCTCAGCACTTCTGAAAATTGATCATGTTGGTACCAAGAAACTGTTTCCATGCACATGAAGGAGAAGAAAGATATCAGGAGCAGTTAGCATGGATTCAACAAGAGGAATTCAGGCAAGAACAACCTGGCAAGCTTCTAAAATGGGATGGTCAGCCTGACTGGGGGGTGGAGCCGTGGTCTTTCTAGACTTCAGTAGGGCCTTTAACACTGTCCCCCATAAGATCTTCATAGAGAAGCTGTGGCAGTATGGGCTGGATTAGCAGACAGTGAGGTGGATCAAAAACCGGCTGAGCAGGTGGACACAAAGGTTAGTGGTCAATAATGCAAAGTCTAGTTGGAGGGAAGAATCATATGGAGTACCCCAGGCCTCCATACTGGGTGCAGTCCTGTTTAACATCTTTATTAATGACCTGGTTGATGGGTAAAGAGCATCCTCAGTAAATCTGACACAAAACTTTGGGAAGTGATGGCTCACCAGATGGCCATGCTGCCATCCAGAGGGACCTTCAGGTTCCCGGGGAGGAACAGCCCAAGGCACCAGGACTTGCTGGGGGCACCAGCTGGAGAGCAGCTCTGCATGAAAGGCCCTGGAAGCTGTGGAGGACACCAAGCTGAACATGAGTCAGCAATGTGCCCTAGTCATTAAGAAGGCTAATGGTATTCTTGGCTGCATTAGACTAAGTCTTCCCAGCAGGTCAAGTGAGGTGAGCCTTCTCCTCTAACTATTATGTGATCCTGTGATTCTGTTATACTGCAGTCCTAATTTAAGGGACACAGCAATTTTGAAAATTTGAGCCTAAAAGTTCAGATCTTACATTAATTCCACTCTTCTTGATCTGCATGCTGACAAATAGGAAATAAATTATATATATATATATGATTAACTACCTTCATCTCAACTTCCTCAAACACCTGAATAATATTTCCAAAAGTTTTTAGAAAATGATTTCTCCATCTATTTCACCCTTCCTACAAACTACCATCCACAATCTGCAATGGCCATGTTCTGTTGTGCCACACACAGAACAATAAGTTGCAACCTACATTTATTACCTTATTTTTATGTTTGTTGTTTTGTTTTGTTTTGTTTTGTTTTTCCCATCAAAACATGTTTATAACTTCTTTCCCTAGTTCCTGTGTCCTAGCTCTATGAAATTAACTTTTTCTTAACTATTCCCTACATATTCGTCTTAGGTAAGATCATTTGCATGCCTATGATAAAACCATGGATTTGTCCTTGAACCTGGCCGTATCTGTACTATCTGACATATAGATATGTGATCACAGATTTTAAAATTAAAAACCACAACTACTTTTCTGTACAAATCCTTTCCCTTCCCCTCCCTTCCCTTCCCTTTGTTTTTCAAGACAGCCCCTGTTGCATTTTACATCCTGCATATTATAAACGAACAAAAAAAAAAAAGTCTTCTCTAAGAAGTATTGTGAGTAAAAATAATTACACAGCAGAAAATACTGGAGAATACATATAGGAGTATCATTCATTGCTAATGAGTTAAAAGGATATAACAGTGTATTTATAAATCACTACACAGTGTTGCACAGTTTATTTAAATTCATTGTGCCTCATTATAATTGAGCTATGCACCTTTAGGTCTGAGTTGATTAGGAATGCTATAGCTCAGAATAGCTTTTAATTCAGCGAAACATGGTCTGACCTTTACCATAATCCTGTGTGAAACATACTATAGTTTAGACATTAATAATGATACTACCTTTTTTTTCTTTTTCTTTTTCTTTTTTTTTTTTTTGTACTGGTGAGATGCTACTTAAAAAAAAAAAAAAAATGTATTATTAGTTAACAGGCTCAGGACAATTTATCAAAACCAAATTATCCTTCTGTGTATAACTGCAGTACTTAATTCCAAGTTCCTCATCTCTCATAACTATTACCTACTCTTTAAAAATGCTAAAAAATAAAACATAATAGTGTCATGGCAGAGTAATAAGTCTCATACACACACTTACCGACTCCCCGTGGACTTACGCCGTACTCAGCTTAGGGATCTGAGCAACATGATGTACATTTTCCACGATAAGGCATCTCTTTAGTTTGACCTTTGCCTTTGTCATATTTAAGTGTAACATTTCCTTAAACCCCTTTCTGGTAGCTCTGCAATTTTCACTAATGGCATTTTGCAGCTCTTCCATCATTATTGCTCAACTACAGTTCCAAGGATGACTTAAAAAAGCTGTGTATAGGCTGCAGCCAGCAATCAGTCCCACAGAAGGTCAAGAACCCGGTTTGTCTGAGAGAACTTAGATCTCACCCAATGAGCCTGCCTGGTCATCCACAACACCAGCGATCTACGTAACTGGGGTTAACCCCAGCCCTCTACAACTCTGTATTTGCTGACCCCAGCTCTGCTTCTGTTTTCTAGACTTAAAATTCTTGTTTGGGGCTGGCATTAACTGCTTTCTGGAGACAAGTCTTTTGTCTATCATACTGTCATCAGTCTACATGTATTTCAATGGCTATCAGTGCTTCAGTAACATTCTTCTTGCAGCTACATAAGATTCATAAAAATTAATTGTGGTGGGAAAAAAAAAAAAAGAAAAGATATGGGTTTGCAGGGTTTGCATCTGTTACATAAATGTGTTTTTGATCTTGAGGTCAATGAGAACATTTCTCCAAGAAAGCCACATACATATTAGGAATAAAAGGCATCAATGAGGTGGTTTTCAAGTTCCTAAATAATAATAATTAGGATTATATGTCATCAATTCACTTTAACTTACCTATGAAACAAAAGACATTGAATAATTTATTTGTTCACATTTTGTCTTTGTAAGAGGAAATCAAGATCAAACAGACATTAGCTAACATTTTAAGTAATCTAATCCTTTCCCCTAGCTGTAGCTGTAGGTTAATGTCCCAGTTTAGCACACTGAGATCAACGCAACTGGGTCACTTTTAATTCCCTAAGCTGAGCTATGGGTAACAGCTGTTCTCAAAACAAAAAAAAAAAATGTTTTTAAGTTGAGATTTAATAATTGCTGACCTAGCCTCAGTGTTCCTGTTTATAGAGTTTCTCTCGTCAAGGGACTTAATGAATAGACACAAACAAAATTACCTTTTTATCTCTAGAACTAAAGAAGAAAGTTTCCATTGTTCTCATGGTTGGTCCTGAACTATGCCTGGCTGTGAGGGAGAGAACAGTGTCAGCAGGGTGTCAGCAGGGAAGGGAAGATCAGTTTAGTATGCTGTTTTCTTCTGAAAACATATCCAAGAATAAACCAAGCTTCCAACCTAAGCAATTGATTGGATGTCCTCTCCCTCCTCCTATGTGGTCTGTCCCATCACTAAGAGCATCCAAGGAAGGAAAGGTCAGCACATTTTCAGACCTGGAGCACAGACAGAATAGAGAGAAGAAATTTACGTATATTTAAGCAGGAAGTTTGGGTTGGTAATTGTCCACACAGATTCAAATAGCAAATACCTATTAAAATACTTTCTGAAGTCCTGGAGCTTTTAGAAGAAAAGACATCTCTCCCTGGAAAACATTGTCTTTCATCTTTGCATTCTTCAGAAATCCAGGTCTTTTCAAGATTTCTGGCTAAGATGATAGTTTGTGATGTATCATGTATTATACCTAAATGCATCTGTCATGAAGCTTTGAGCTGACACATGTTCCTATTTATACCTTTTGCACAAGATGGTTAATACAGCATCCACTTCTAGTACATATATGCTATGTATAAAACTCTATCTTACTAGTCATATTCAAGACAAAGCCTCACAGGTGAATACAGGGCACACGAGTAGGTCAGAATGGGTCACTATGAATTACAGATATTTGATATCGGTACTGAAATTCTGCAAACACAAATGAATTCACAATTTTCCAAATTTAAGTATCCAGAAATTTGCAAGCTGAGGTGTCCTCAGTCTCTTTGAACTTTTATAGCTAATAAACATTTTATATTGATTTTTTTCTGTAAGTCTCACGCTAATATGTAGCACTGAATAACAATTCTATAAAAGATTTTTTTTTATGTTGTAGGCATTGATGAAAGAAAACAGTATTCCTTCTCATTAGCAGTGATGCCAAATGATCTACATTTTCGTGGGAATATATCAGAGGGCACAGAGGTGAGTCTACAGCATGGAACAGCTCAGATGACATTTTCCAGACATCCACCCATGGTTTTATGGGGTTTAGATACCCTAGAGATAGTGCTTGGCTTGGAACAACTGGGCAGGAACATCGATGGACTGCAAAATGAGACCCGTCGCATGACAACATAGATTTGGTGAAGCACGAGACTTAAGGACAGTTGTTTTTTAAACCTAACTAGCTTTGTATCTTGGTCTGTTCTGTGGTACTAGTTCTTACACAGAAGCATTACCAGAAGAATATGAGTTGCTATTCCACACTACCCAATTGGAAACTGAAGGGGGTAGCTATGATGAAAGAAAACAAAGTGCAATCAGAGAAAACATTGGGCTATCCAATGTATGAGAAAACAAACAAACAAAATAGTTATTCTCCCCCTTCTTGCCAGAGCAATATGTCCTTGTATTGTTAAAAGGAACCTATTGTTTTTATGAACAGGCGAGAAGCCTTAACCAACTAAAACAGTTGATTCCTATAACATCAAAAACAGACAAAAAATATGACGGAAATAACAGCTGAATTAGATAAAATCAATTGTAGTTTCTATGAAACAAACTGCAGCCAAACCACAAGCACTGAGATTTCCAAACAAATTCTGCTTTAAGAAAAAAATCAGATGAAATAAATCAATTCTGTTCAAAGACTAATATCATTAAAGAAATTTCCACTGTATATAACAGATTACAACAGAAACTATAGGAGGAAATTATAGAAGGAAATTCCCAGAACTGAGAAAATCCAACAATATATATTTATAATTTTTTCTCTTATCTGTAAAATTTATAATCATAGAATCATAGAATCATAGAATATCCTGAGTTGGAAGGGACCCTTTTCCAAAAACTATATGTGGAATTGTCTTTGATTTTTGAATCTATTTAGCTCTTAAGAAACACTGCAAATTGGCACTGTTAAAGACCACATAATTCTGATGTTTAGCCAAAAAAAAAAAAAAAAAAAAAAGTAAAGGAAAGCCAGTAGCATTTCTCTCTTTCACACATGGATTTGAAGAGATCTCTGGTAGAAAAAAATAAAATAAAATAAAATAAAATAAAATAAAATAAAATAAAATAAAATAAAATAAAATAAAATAAAATAGTACTGTCATCCATGGGACTATAAGACTTTTTTATATTTTTTTTTTCAGGAACTGCCAATAAAAATACAATTCAGTGGTTACTGTAACTCTTGGCTTTGTGAAATAAACTAATTTCCCCATTTAAGGGGTCAAGCCACCATACCACATTTGACATGGCTTAATGGTCAGCTTTGATTAAATATATATTTTGAAAATATAATATGTACAGGATGGTGGAATTATTGATATAAGAGTTTAATTTTTTGTCACAGTGTAACATCTCAAAGATATCTATAGAAGTTATACATATTTAAACATAAAAGGCTCCTGATATAAATATTTTACCAAACTTGTTGGGAAGTTGATTTATTTTTCTCAGATTTTATGCTTAGCAAAATAAGTAGAAATCTGTCATGCTGTTACAAGCCCAGCTTTTAAGCTGTTTATTTTTTTTTTTCTTGTGCAAGTATAAACATTGCCAAAAAGCTGTCCCGTTCGCTCTATTGTCACCATTTTGAGGGCAGTTTCAAAGGTGTACAACATTGTTCTAACTCTGTCCCTCTGAAATCAATAGAAATCAGCCAGTGAGCAAGATAGAAAATCTCATGGGATATTTTTCTGTTGCTCTGGGCAAAAAGTCTGGCATTCTCAGTGAACAACAAGGAAGGAGAAGAACTGAAGCAACAAGAAGCCGTTGCATGTGGCAGAGGAAAGGACTTGCTGAGGTCCCAGTGCAACAGTGGCAGCCCTGTGGTTATCCCTGCTTGACATGGCATCAAAAACAATTAAAAGGATGCGAGAACCACCCATGACAACTTCATTGTAAAAATTTCGTTTGATTAGTCTGAAGAAAGTCCTTTCTGAGCAGATAGTTATTGTAACGTATGCTTTGAGAACAATCACATAGCACACTCTTGAATGACTTAGGTTTGATGCATCTTCAACAAAGCTTAAGCTGTACAGCCAAGGAATTATCCTGGCTAGTAGGAAAGGTTTTTATGAAACTCAACCAGGACTTCAGCAATTCTTTTACTAAATTTCCCCCAACAAATACGTCAAAGGAAAATCTGCACATATTCACCACATTTTGTCAAAACCTATCAAATAATAGAATGAAGAAAAATTGGAAGATGGAAGAGCAAGAGAAAATTATTAGGATACTGAAAAGCCTATAAAAGCATTATGCGTATTATATTATGTGTATATAATATATATATAATACAGAAAGAAAGGGTGTATTTTTGGAAGGCAAATTTTGATAGCATAGCAAAGGCTCAGAAAAGTTAAAGACAATCCTATCCTTGAAAGGCTACAACAGGCTACTGCCACACTGAAATTCTACTTTTAAAGGGCATGCTGAGTACTTGCCTTCTTAATCATTGTGGTTTTAATTCCATGACAATATTCTTCTCCTTCTTGGAGGCACATTTAAAGAATATTAAGAGTTCAGTTCTGAAACTGGTCCTGTCCACAGATTGTTTTGTTGTTATACCACAGAACAAAAGATTTTTTGCTGTTTAAATCTCAGACTTCCAAGTTTGTGTACAAATTTCATACCATTTCTTTTTTTCCCAGAAAGTAATATGTGTGTGTGTGCGTGTGTGTCATAGGTTGCTTTTGGAAAAATAGGTTTTAAAATCATAATCTACCATTTTTACCCAAATCTAATGCTAGCGAGTTTAATGACTGAAATCTAGAACAGCATATAATTTCAACTGCCGTTGCTTCTTACTCACGAGTAATATTGATTATGAAGTTGACTGAAATTAAGTGAAACTATTTCCATTTTCTATGATCTTGAGACAGAGACATCCTCTCTGTTTAACACTCCCAGAGCTTGTGGGGTTTGGAGTAGGTGATTTCACAGCATTCCTTCCAGCCTCAACTGGAAGAAATTTGATTTTGATTATGATTTTGTGAATATTGGACTACAATGTCTCAAAAGGGGCTTAGAGCTACTAAGATGATTAGAGAACTGAAGCACCTGTTGTATGAGGACAGGCTGAGAGAACTGGGCGTGTGTAGCATGGAAAAGAGAAGACTGAGGGGAGACCTCATCAATGTATATAAATATCTGAGGGGAGCATGTTGAGAGGATGGAGACGGTCTGTTTTCATTTGTGCCCAGTGATGGGACAAGAGGCAACAGGCACAAACTGAAGAACAGGAAGTTCCGTCTCAATATAAGGGACTCTTCTTTACTGTGAGGGTGACAGAGCACTGGGACAGGTTGCCCAGAGAGGTTATGAAGTCTCCTTTCCTGGAGATACTCAAAACCCACCTGTAAGCCATCCTGCACAACGTGCTGCTGGGCAGGGAGGTTGGACTAGATGATCTTCAGAGGTTCCTTCAGATTAGAAGATCTTCAGAGGTTCCTTCCAACTTCAGCCATTCTGTGAAAATGTAGGCCTCAAAGAAAACATTTGCTGGAGAGCCAAAGAACCTGAACAAAACAGGCAAAACTGAGAATAGTTTCAAAGAGTAGAGAAATTATCAGAACACAAGATATAACCAAAAGGTATTGATTTCCAAAAGGCATTGATATTCTTGCCTTTTGAATAATTTATATTACTAGGAGAAGAAGCTGATAGATATCCTACCCTGAATATCATATTAAAAGCAGAAGGACCAACAGAGATAGGGTCCCTTCTATTGTATAAAATAAACTTTTAACTCCACCTACAATGGGGAAATGTTGATGTAAGAGATATTGTTTTACATACTTTATATATATATTTAATGTGCACAGTTCTTGCAGGTATTCTTACAGAAACTAGAATACGCATTTATCTGTGCTCTTCTTGAACATGGGTTCTGAAGAGTGTTGTCTAGTTTCTGTTCAACACTTAAGATCCTTCACAACGAAATACTGAAGCTTTGGGTACTGTAAGGAGCACAACAGCCTAGTCTATGGGGAAAAACAAACAAACAAAAAAAGCACCACGCACACACACACAAATAATTTAAAGAATACGATAAGATTTTTTGAGCAGCAAGGAGAGGGTCAGAGTTTCCATCCAAATAATATGCAAGAAAAAGAAAAAAAGGAAAAAAAACATCTGAAGGGAATTTACTACTAAACATACAAGTAGATCAATGTAAGTTTGTGGCCATCCTTAATACATTTGCCTTAGCAAATATAGATAAATTACAATATTCCCCTAGCATAATAAATTATGACAAGATTATGCTTAAGTGCTTATTCCAGACACTTGGACTAGTAACCATTCTGGGAATATGAGCACACCACCATATCCAAAAGCCATGAGATGCAAATCTTAATGATAAGAGGAAATGGAAGGCATTAAAGATGCCTGAGTGTTAGGTACAATGATAGTATACACTTAACCAAATTTCCACAGATGACTCACAAGGAAGGTATAACATGCAATGATCTCATAGAAATATGAGGCTGTTAGTCTGTATGTGACAAACTATAATAAAAGTTATACATTAGCCCATCCTAAACGAAAATCAACTGAAGCCACAGCCCAAAGGACTAACATGTTTTGCACTATTACTTATGACATACCTGTTTTCTTAAAATGATCACAAATTATGTTATGATTGCTGAAATTCCCAACAAATAGTTCACACTATTGGTACACAGTTGTTTGTTTGTTTTTTTTTCATATTTAAATTTTCAGTTGAAAAAGCAATACAAATCTGAGAGACATAACATTTATTAATACGCTCTGTAACATTCACCAAAAGCATGCTTAATATACAGATAACATCTGTACATGTTAAAATGATTTTTTTAATTGATTAGTTTCTAAAAAAAAATGTGAACTGTAATTGTCAAGCACACTACCAGTAATGCAAGCTTATAGAGAATAATTAGAGCTATTAGCAGACAACAGCCAAGATGGTGTACTCCATCAGCCAATTTCCTCAGGACCCTGGGATGCCTGTCATAGGCCCCATAGTTGTTAAGTTGCATCAGGAGGTCCCAAACTTTCTCTTTACTTAGAGTGGGAGGGACTCTGCTACTGCAGCCCCTGCCTGAAGGTTCAGGTGCTTGAGAGACGTGGGAAGCCTGACGGGCAGTGAAGACTGAAGCAAAGTTGTTGACTACCTCAGCCTTTCAACTATCACATTTCTGTGATAGCAATCTGGTCTTATTTGTCTAATTGCACCATGGTTTCCAACTCCTCCTTGCTGTGTGCACTTGCTGAGGCACCTCAGTGGGACTATCAGTCCACATCACCTGTGACCACATCAGATTTCCAGAAGAACCCTTCCCAATTGCTTTGGGGAAGAAGCAGTCTCCTGTCCCTTCTCTTCTGCAAGCTGAGCAAACCAAGGAACCTCAGTTGCTCCTCCTGCCTCGTGCCCTCTAGGACTTTCCCCATCTTGGTACAAGTACCACTGCAGGCAGTAACACTCTCAGTGCCCTGCTGCAAAGCCTCAGGGGCACTTTGCACTAGGCCACTGCCAGCTGCTCTTGCAGCACCCAGGCGCCACTGGTGCCCTGTCAGTCTCTGGCTTTTTTCCTACCAGAGCTTAGGAAGAGGCAGAGAGCTCAAAGCCTTGCCTGGCTTCCATGTGCCCAGCTGTGGTGGCTTGTGCAAAGCAGCCCGGCCGAGCCTTGAAGGCCTGCAGGCTTGAGGCACCAGCAGGAGCTGCCCCTTTCCAGCTGCACACAATAAAGGCATAGTGCTTTACTTTACTCTTCATTGTTTTTGTATCTGCTTAGAGAGCCCCAGCTGCAGGGTCTGAAAGACAATCACAGAGTGCCTGTTGATACTCACCTGTTAAGCCTGTTAATGATTGACAAGGGAGGACTGATGTCCAAGAAGTTGATGTTGAACTGGTCTGGGGAAAAAACTACTCCACCACCTTTCTGTTCAGCTGCTGAGAGACAGGGATTGACTCCTATTCAGACTCTGATTCCTTACCACAGTATTCATGGAGTGCATTGTGATCCATCCTTTCCCCAGGAGGGTCTTCGTAGGGTACCTGCTTGAAGGCTGTACCTCCCTTTGTTCATAGGAGCTGTCCAGGTGAAGGAACAGTCACCTCCAAGCCTTCATGCAGTGACCAAGAAAGCCTGCAGCACATGCTTACAGGGCAGGGAGCCCCAAAAGCTTTCCCAGCTGTGCCCAGTGTGTTGTCACGAAGGTGGACAGCTCGCTGGGTACAAGGCTTGCCTCAAAGAAGCAGAGAATCTGAGAAGCTCCTGACTTGGAAGGGACCCACCATGAGCATTGAGTTCAGCTCCTTTGCTGGTCTGGAGGCAGTTTCCTGCTATAGCAGCAGGTCCTGTCCTAGCCCTGGGCAACAGAGAGAAGGGGTGGACCCCTCTGCTCCCCCTCATCAGCAAATGGGAGAGCACAAGGAGGTCACCCCTCAGACTTAGAATCATGGAATGGCTTGGGCTGGAAGGGACCTTAAAGATCAGTTTATTAACTTCCAAGATCAGTTCAAACCTTACTAACGTGGGCTTCTTTGCAGGTCCTTCTCTGCAGGGCTACTCTCAATGAGTTCTCCCGGCCTAGACTAATGTCTGAGTTTGCTCAGACCTACAAGCAGCACTTCTCATTTTCTGAACCTGATTAGATTCATGTGGACCCACTTCTCAAGCTTGTCCAGGTCTCTTTGGATGACTTCCATTCCTTCCGTTGCATCAACTGCAGTGCTGTTTGGTGCCATCATCAAACTTTCTGAGGGTGTGCTCTATCCCACTGTTTATGTCATTGATAAAGATATTAAAGAGCACTGGTCTCAGGACAGACCCCTGAGGGACACCACTCATCACCAGCCTCCACCTGGACATGAAGACATTGACCACCACTCTCTAGGTGCTGCCTTCAAACCAATTCTTTATCCACTGAATGGTCCATCCTTCAAATCCATTTCTCTCCAATGTGGAGACCAGGGACTGTGTCAATAGCCTTACGGAAGTCCAGGTAGATGGCATTAATCAATCTTCCTTTGTCAGCTGATGCGTTCACTCCATCCTAGAAGGCTACCAGATTGGTTAGGCATGATTTGCCGATGCTGAAGCCATGCTGGCTGTCTCAGATCACCTTAAAGGATTTTATTTTAAAGAAGTCACAATGGGGTTGCTAAAGAACAAAGGACAAAGTGGTGAAGTATTAAATAATAATAAATAATAATAAATAGTCAAAAAAAAAAAAGCTATAGAAAAGATATCTAGAGATTTCAGTATCTAAGATAGGCATGTGCTAATGCTTGACATGTACACTCAATGTCCAAGTGAAGGAAGAGATTGTCTTTGAAATGCAGGATGTAGACATTGATTGCATTCTTAGAGCTAAATTTTCGTAGGAAATTAATTTTCATGAAGGTCTAAATCTAAATACAGAAATGTGAATGTAAACACTGTTCTTGGTTTAAACCAAGAACTGTGCTTAAGGAATTATTGATAGTTAACTGTCAGGAAGAAAGGATGTCACAAATACAGATCACACAAATCAGTCTTATGCTATGTAGTACTAGGGTTACCTGCTTAATTAAGCAGAGGGCATATATAATAAAATTGCAGATCACACTAGACAGGCAAGGATTGCTAGCATTTTTCAAGGCAATTTTAGAATTCAAAATTATATTGACAAACTGGAGACGTGGCCTGAGAAAGTATGTTCATTTTCAAGAGGAGGAAGTAAGTGCAAGATGTTGCAGCTAGGCAGAAAATCAAATGTATAACCTGGGAGACAATTGGTAGACAAAATATTCATCAGAAGATTATTAGTTGCCTTTCTGTGAATAATAACTAATTATAAGACATCAACATTTTCCTTTTGAAAAAAGGATGTGTTCATGAGCAGTAGACAAACACATAGGGCTGAAGTAATCCTTCATTTTTCTGCTCAGACAGGCACAGTTTTAGATAAATTACAGTGTATTTCCAGAAGAAATTAACTATTTGCCCAAAGTCTAGAAAATATCAGTGAAAAATAGCAGGGGTGTAGGAACATAGCCTATGAAGAATTATTTAAAGAATAGAGACTGGTTGGTCTAAAGGGGAGCAACTGAGAGGTTTTGGATTCAACAGCCATTTCTACAGATGAAAACAGAATACTGTTTTCCAAGTATCTCCATTGGATAAGAAGTCACAGGCTTGTCCTGAAGGAGGGTATATTGACAATAGCAAACATCAAAATAAATTTGGAGGTTATGAAGACTTGACAGAGAGTATAGACAAGCCTGTACTAGAAATTACAAGGCAGTTGACTGTCTTGAAGACAGAAACTGTCTGGATTATTTCAGAGGGCTCCGTCCAGCTCTATGACCCACTTACAAGGCATGAAGAAAAAAGGAGAGTGATCAATTACTACTTAAACTTTCATCTGACAGCTTTACTAGAACATTCTATAGCTAACGATCGCATCAAACTGTTAATTGTGGCTTTTCTAATAGTGTACTGAATTAACCAGTCTTCAGTGAAGTACAAATTGCATCATGTTACTTTCCACGATCCCATGGAAACCA
This sequence comes from Aythya fuligula, assembly GCF_009819795.1. Lineage (NCBI taxonomy): Eukaryota > Metazoa > Chordata > Aves > Anseriformes > Anatidae > Aythya > Aythya fuligula. The sequence continues at coordinate 82,289,665 of NC_045593.1, read as the reverse complement.
TAAACCTACAGCTGAGTTGAAATGGGCCTATATAAGGCTAAAAACTCAAACTTCAACCTATAATTATATATTATGTAATTCCAGGAACACATCAGTGAAACATGGGTCACCATCTGCTGACATTTTGGCATAAAAAAAAAAAAAAAAAAAAAAAAAAAAAGGAAGAGAGGAAACTGAATCTCTGCCTAATTAGGAACTGATGTCAGAGACTTGCAACTAAATACAGGAATAAGAAAGGTAAAATAACAGCCCATATTATGCTGAGTTCACAGAAAATGATATTCATGTTTATAGTGGGAAACAAGGCTTTTAAACAGCAGTGCTATCATAAAAATATATATATAATTATTTTTTTTTATCCCAGGAGAACAAGATTTCAGCTTGATTCAAATCGCAATACCTTTTTCATAGTTCTAGATTGGAAAGGGCCTCTGTTGCTTGTCCAGAAAAAGATGATAAAGAGGTCATATAAAAGAAAATGATTCTGACATAAATATTTGAAAGTAAAGATATCGTTGCAAAAGGACAAGAAAAAGTATCTAGAACAAAACCCCTAAGGCTTCTGATATACACACATAAAGGTCTCTTTAGTAAAGGACTTTATTACAGAACTATACTGTGTCTATATCTACAAGGTATTATAAAAATAAAAATCTTCCCCAACAACCATCATTCTCAAGCACAAATGCGAATGACTATTTCCCTTTAATCCTTCAGGAATGTCAAAACTGATAGATAAAAATCAGTATGATACCTTACCACCTCCATGACCTGAGTATTTCTGTGTTTAGTTAACAAGATGGTACTCAGGTGCAGACCACAATCTTTGGTGAGCTATCACAACATCTCGAGATGGACAGAGTAGGAGAATCCCATCTAAGCAGATTTCCCAAACATGGCTTAAGCACTCACAACTGACTGTACACATGGCCTTCTCCACAAATCTCCAAGGTTTTACTTCCAAGCAACCTTGTTCAACACTGTACCATACCGTATTGTATATGAGCAGGGAAAAAAAAAAAAAAAAAAAAAAAAAAAAAAAAAAAAAAAAAACACTCTGGTTACATGTAATCTTTTTAATACAGGTTAAAATGCCTAATAAAGGGCCGTCTGAATCTATGTATATTTACACATCAGAGAACTCTACAATTTTTATTAAAAAAAGAATGTGGGTTCAGGATTATTAAATTACACATTATGCAGTGAAGCTAGTGAGGCTCAGAGATTTTTCTCTCAAAAGAGATTTTCACTAATTGCTGAGCTGCTGAGAAAAGTTTAAACTGTTTTTGAATTGGCATTGATTTTTTTTCTTATTAAGCCAACTTCACTGACCTCAAACAAAATTATAGGTTAAATCTCAGAAAATAAAGGAAAGAAAAAAAAAAAAAAAAAAAAAAAAAAAAAAGGAAAGAAAATAAAAGTAAAAAAAGGTGAAATATACTATTAATTTCTTTAATTTAGAGTCTCAAGATGACAATCCCGTTACTTCATCAAAACAGTGAAAACCTTTACAAGTATGCTTATAGGTAAATTCAAAATTTTGCAAATTTTTAGAAAGCTTACATTCAGTTTCCCTCCACACAGCAATCAAGCATGGTTTTAGCACATTTATATTGGTTTGGTCACAACTTCTTAATAGGTGTGAAAAAGCAAATAAGTTGGTAAAATACAGTCTTACCAAAGGGCAAAAAGAAAACATAGTAGTCCTAAGCAGTTAATACATGAGGAACTGAGTTACTAGACGTTCTGCTTTATGCATTGGATTTCAAATATTCTGGATTTGAGAATATCAGTATATCTTCTATGATTAATGAATGAATATTATGATGTAAATGGAATTAACAATTATATTAAACCTCCTATACCCTCCATACACTATACACATAGGAAGGTATTATATAATCCATTCTAGCAATTTTGCAGCATTGTGAGGTAGACTGTTTTCTCTTAAGAATGTATCCTTCAAATCTTAGGAATTTTTAAATTAGAGTTTACTCAGACTATTGTTAAAGGAAAACCTAAGTTCAACTATATTTAGGTCCTGTATTATTTAGAATTCTGTTTATCATTTATACTTAGTCCTCTTTAACACCATTAAAAGATTTGGAGCCATTTTTGTAATTAGTACGAAAAGAGTAAGATACATTAAATATTCACAGGTCCAATATGGTGTAAAACTGTAATATTACACAAAACCATATATTTTAGGTTTTAATCACTTCTAGCACTTTTAATATTTTGGTTTTAAAAGCGTGATAGTAGAAGAGCAAGAACTGGCAAAACAGACATTAGGAAAGAGAAAGAAAGAAAGGAAGGAAGGAAGGAAGGAAGGAAGGAAGGAAGGAAGGAAGGAAGGAAGGAAGGAAGGAAGGAAGGAAGGAAGGAAGGAAGGAAGGAAGGAAGGAAAGAGAGAAAGAAAGAAAGAAAGAAAGAAAGAAAGAAAGAAAGAAAGAAAGAAAGAAAGAAAGAAAGAAAGAAAGAAAGAAAGAAAGAAAGAAAGAAAGAAAGAAAGAAGAAAGAAAGAAAGAAAGAAAGAAAGAAAGAAAAAGAAAGAAAGAAAGAAAGAAAGAAAGAAAGAAAGAAAGGAAGGAAGGAAGGAAGGAAGGAAGGAAGGAAGGAAGGAAGGAAGGAAGGAAGGAAGGAAGGAAGGAAGGAAGGAAGGGAGGAAGGAAGGAAGGAAAGAGAGAAAGAGAGAGAGAGAGAGAAAGAAAGAAAGAAAGAAAGAAAGAAAGAAAGAAAGAAAGAAAGAAAGAAAGAAAGAAAGAAAGAAAGAAAGAAAGAAAGAAAGAAAGAAAGAAAGAAAGAAAGGAAGGAAGGAAGGAAGAAAGGAAGGAAGGAAGGAAGAAAGGAAGAAAAAGAAAGAAAGAAAGAAAGAAAGAAAGAAAGAAAGAAAGAAAGAAAGAAAGAAAGAAAGAAAGAAAGAAAGAAAGAAAGAAAGAAAGAAAGAAGAAATAGAGAGAAAAAGAAAAGAGAACGAAAGAGAGTGAGAGAGAGAGAAAAGAAGAAAGGAAAAGAGGGAAGGAAGGGAAGAAGGAAGGGAGGAAGGGAGGGAAGGAGGGAGGGAAAAAGAGAGGGAGAGAGGGAGGAAGGAAGGGAGGAAGGGAGGAAGGGAGGGAGAAAGGGAGGAAAGGAGGAAGGGAGGAAGGGAGGAAGGGAGGGAGAAAGGGAGGAAAGGAGGAAGGGAGGAAGGGAGGAAGGGAGGAAGGGAGGAAGGGAGGAAGGGAGGAAGGGAGGAAGGAAGGAAGGAAGGAAGGAAGGAAGGAAGGAAGGAAGGAAGGAAGGAAGGAAGGAAGGAAGGAAGGAAGGAAGGAAGGGGAAAAAAAAGATGCTACAAGCCAATACCTGTACCATTATCTTTCCTGGAGTTTTTTCCTGAAATAGCTTATGAAAATCTTAGTTTTTGTGAAAAAAAAAAAAAAAAAAACAGGGAAGAAAATAGCAAAAAAAATAACAGGAGACTCAACCAGAAACCATTCATTTTAGTTTAAAATTTGTTATGTTTTTTGTTGTTGTTTTTATTATTTATTTTATTATTTGATATTTATTATATATCTTATTTCATCTTTTGCTTTACTTCTAAGCAAAAATGAAGTTTGAACTCTCAGTCTGACAACAGAAATTCCTCAATCTATTAAAAAATGCAAATATTTAACTGATAATAAATTTTAATAAGTAATTTTTATAATATAGTTACTATTTCACAAACTAAACTGGGTAAATGCTACCTATTTCTGTTATATAAGACTCCAATTTAAGAATTCTGCCAAATAAAGGTATTTAAAATAAACTGTAATGTGGTTGTTGCAGTCCTACATTTTGTGCAACTATACTTACACTCTCTTTACATGCTGAACAAAGAACTGTCTGGCCAAATTCTTACTAAAACGGATTATATTTGAGAGTAAAATGAAGGTAGATTACTGAAAGGATGTAGTATTTATTTTATTAGACTTCATCAGTTGAAAGAAATAATCTTCAGGCTAGATATATTAGATATTAATGGAATAATGCTCATAGACATATGGGATTATAATTGCAGTATTTTTCTAGTCTTCTGATTTTTTTTTTGATTTTTTTTTTTGAAAATAAATTTTTATTTAGTCTCAAAAAAGCATGGCATAGATATTTGCATATCCAATTTTAAATAAAAATATAATAAAACATTCTAGTTTTATATGATTACATACTGGGACACACACACCCCTCAAAATAGGGAAAATACAGTAAAAAATATATTACTCAGTTTAAAGCATTGCTAAAAAAACATCCATGATTACACTACTGCATTTGCACCACAGGAGAATTTGCTAAAATCATTCTCTGTAGAATTTTATGTTCAAAACAAAGAATAAAGAAAATTATGGGGGTGGGGGGAGGGGGCTGATGACAAATTGGAAATAGAACCAGAAGCTCTGTTTCACAGGCTGTTGATGATCACTTTTCTATTTTATGTGTCAGGTTTAAATTTCCCTGTGGCAGCAATTTAAATCTTTTTTTTTTTTTTTCCTTTCCTGAGGCTGCTTAAAAATTTAATTTAGCTCAGACAGTGTGTCTATGTTTTATAATAGGAATATAGAAAACTCTTCTAATTTGGGGGCTGACCCTTTTAACAGATTATAGAAATTTAAACATAATTAATCAGCTTTATTCATAGAGTTACATGGGTTTTCCACAATTTACTCATGTAAATTTCTTTGCTTGAGTTACAGTAGACTACATTAGAGAAGGGTATCTGAAGATATTCACAAGTCACACATTCATGTGGTGCATATACAGTGGAATAGAAATTTGCATGCATGTCCACACGCACACAGATACACATACATAAATCCAATAAATCTACATCTCCTCAGAAGTTTCACCAGTCATCCTCAACTCACATTAACTCCTTCACATTCAAGTTCCTACATTATTTTTTTCTGTATTTCTAACTCAGGACTGGAATCAGACTTTTGCTGCAGAAATTACTGCAGCAAAAGTCCCTCCATCCTTTTCTCCTAGATTACAGTTTCACAGTCATCCATATGAAATGGTACTAAAGTCAGATATTGGAATCAGAGTTTTTTGTTATCGTCACTAACTGTTAAAAGCAAATACCATATTTTAAAGGAATGAAAACACTGCAAAATCCTTAGTTTTGCTGTCTACTTTGTAAGTTAGAGCTTGAAGATATCATTCTGTGATTCCGTGATATTCTAAATGACTTTACCTAGGAGATAGGATAGGATCAGTTTTTGTAGACAATAGAGTTCAACACAGCAAACCTAAACATTGCATTTCTCAGATCTTCTACCAATGGCTGACAATAAAATAAAATAAAATAAAATAAAATAAATAAAATAAAATAAAATAAAATAAAATAAAATAAAATAAAATAAAATAAAATAAAATAAAATAAAATAAAATAAAATAAAATAAAATAAAATATGTAATAATCCACTTCTAGTATAATTACAAAACTCAGATTGCTCAATTCACAGAATTCGAGCAATAACTACAGCAGTGAAGTTCCCTTTATCGTTTATCGTGTGTTGTGTATGCTTATTTAATTTCTTTGTAATGAAGCATTCTTTTGATTCTGAGAAACTGTATGGATATTTATCTATTTCTATTATCATATTCTAGATGTATATCATCCTCAAGAAAAAAAAAAAAAAGAAAAGAAAAGAAAAGGAAAAAGAAAGAAAAAGAAAAAGAAGAAAAAGAAAAAAAAAAAAAAAGAAAAAGAAAAAGAAAAAGAAAAAGAAAAAGAAAAAGAAAAAGAAAAAGAAAAAGAAAAAGAAAAAGAAAAAGAAAAAGAAAAAGAAAAAGAAAAAGAAAAAGAAAAAGAAAAAGAATCCCCTCAAAACATGGACTGTGTGTTATCTTCCAGACCTACCACAACACTGGAATGGGAAAAGTCTTCAAACCTGAGAATTTCTGTGATCTGTTCCCATCACTGTGGTTCCTAGAGCAGATTCTGTTTACTGTTCTGTTTTGTGCCCTCTGTCCAGCTGTCAATATTATTCTATTTCATAAAACAGTTTCTGAATGTATAAATAATATGGAAAAGAAAATGAAAATGGCTAAACAAGAGAAGAGCTTTATTAAAACTGAGAAGATGACAGAAGAAGAAATCTTGGCTGCTATTCATTGTACATTTTGAGGACACTGAAGAGAAATCAAATGAAATTATCTGAAGGAAAAAAATACCCTGTCAATATTGTTCAAAGGTTATGGGTGAAGAAAAGATCACAGTAAAATTAGAAATTACTGCTAAGAGAATTAAGAGAAGTCAAGGGGATAATTAACAAAGAATGATTCCAGAGTAAAAGGACATTGCTCAGTTAGCTTTAGTTCTATCTATTATTGAAGAGTACAGTTAAATCTATTTAGTAGTATTGGGGCTGTTTTGTTTACCATTTGATTGCAATTGTCTTTAATGGGAAGTAGTAGAAAATGTATTGTACACAGGAATGGCTGAAAAACTATTTTTTCCTATTGTTCATGCTTTCTATGTTATATTCCCCACAGCATCTATAATCCATCTCTCAATGTGAAAACCTCTTATTGTGGTGGGAGGGCAAAGCACCAACAGGACTGAAGCTACCTGTGTCATGATCCATCTCCATGATACCACAAGGAATGGAAGCATCTGAATTCAAATCTAGTCCATACAAGCTTGCATTAATTACTTTTTTCTGCTCTGTCTCTCTGTGGTGAAGGTCAGAATAGATGGCAGCTGAGTGAATATCCCGGGTTAATGTGGACAGTCACTGTATTTTACACATATCATGGATGTCCATAGTATTACAAGACCTGCTGTCCTTCACATCTTAATTCACAGACATCATTTTCCTACTCCTTTTACTTGAGGAACATCAGTCAGTGATGTAAATACTTTTCTGTAAAGAGAAATACAAACAAACTTGATTAACAAATAAATAAAAGCATGTTTTACATACACACAACCTGACATCTTAAACACTCTAGGAAAGGAAATTTGATGGTCTCACAGAATCTAGTACAGTGGTAGATCATTCTCTGCCAATGTTTATAGGAATAATACATAATAAATAAACATTTTAGTGTATGCTCATTCATTTTCAGCTTCACTAAGGCTACTCTTAATCACCTAGCATTGCTATCTAACTCTCCCTCTTATGCTTCTAAGAGTTTTTAGGAAGATAGTAAAAAGCCTTTTTCAATCCAGTGAAACAGTACTATAAAAGAAGGTTTATAAAACCAGCACTAACACAAAGCATCTTGTAATAGATCATGGATCTATTCTTAGTGGCAGGACCGCTAAGAAGATATGTGCAGCTAGATCCAATTATTATACTCACAAAAACAGCAAATGGATTAAAACCAACTAGTGATTTAATTACTTAACAGAAATATGAACTCAGTTGTCATATACTGTTCTTTAACCCTTCTGTAAATTTCGCTCAGACTTAACACCAACAGAAAGAAAGCACAGTACTAAAGGACATGGATATGCTCCCACAGTTAGAGTGCTGGAACAGTTGCTGGATAGAAAGGTCCACCATGGTCCTGATAGTCACAGTGACATTCACTGTCCTGTTCTTTCTGAATGTAAAAAATGCTAGAGAGACATCCATTTGTTGTCATGCTGATCTGTTAACTGAGTTCTGTCCTATTTCCTGTTGCATTTGTGACTCAATATTTGCCTTTTGTAATATGGTTTTCGAAGATTACCTATTCAGTACAATCCCAAAGCAGACATAAATAGCTAAGCTGTTAATTGATCCTTATCACTTCTCTTATATTTAAGATTACAAGAATCTTAAAATCAGATATTTAACATTCAGCAGCAATAAAACATGTAGCATTGGAGGTGATAAAGTGAGATTTATTTTAAAGACAATAAAATAAAAAGTGAGCATTTTAGCTGTTTTCAAACGTAAAACACACAAACAGATTATGGCTAGTTCTTCTATTTTGGAATTATGAGGTACTGAAATACTGGATTTAAAAAATAATAACAATCAGATTGAAAATATTTGAAGAATATATTTTTCACAATATCCATAATATGCATTATTTATTTGCAATCTTTTATCACAACCTCAAGAATTTGAGATTTAAGAGAAAAACTAGCCCAGCATATTTATGAGCAGAGCTCTTCCCAACACCCTTTAACAATTTGCATCATAATATCTGAGTTGCACAAAGTTTTCTAAAACTGAATATCCAGCGTCAGTCTTTCCAATAAAGATTTAGTTTATAGATTTCAGAGTCTGATAGTACAGCAGCTTTCAATGGTATATGCATCTTAGAAGATCAAGACTGGTGTCTGAAAAGTTAAGACCATAATCAATAAGAGATTCATAAATGCATTTAACAGTGTGTATTATCAGAATGCATACATTTATATACATGCCATGACAATATATGCACAAAGGCCAAAACAAACCTATTGGAATCCTTTGGGAAAAATAAAAATAAAAATAAAAATAAAAATCAAGGCCAGATTGCAATTTACAAATACTCATTTTTCATAAAGTGACATAGTATGAACATTTTACTGGAATGTGTAAGTGGTTAGATAAATGACTAAATATTTTGGAGAATGATGTTTATTTACATGAAGGTTACTTCTTGATGCTTTAGTGACATGAAAGTACCTTTCAACGTGAAGGAAGATATGTCTATATATGCCTAATGTGACCAGGGAACTAATAATTAAAAAGGTGTTAATTTGCATTGATGTATATGAGGATAAATCTAAAGTGCTTTTGAGCCCAGATTTACACTACCTAGTGCCAAGAGGAATCTTTTCAGTGATGGCACTGGATGCTTCATCAGAATACCTATGAGACCTTAATTAAAGAATGAAAGACTAACTGTCTAAAATATGAACACACACTACAAGAAGTCCTTGGAACTGAAAAGCAAACTGAGCTACTGAAAATATTTCAAGTGGACAAATTACTTCCTGTTACAGAAAGTAATAATACATTCTACACCATAACCTCAGTGCAGCTACCCTGACAATTTGATGGTACCAAAATATGATGTACCAAAATGATGGTACATTGCACAGATATCTGCAAGTTGTGCAAGTCTAACAGCATTATAATTCAGCCATGCCAGAGGCTCTTTCCTAGGGAAGAACAGACTATGTGAAGCACATTGCCAAATTGGGCTCTGCATCGTTCACACCTACTAGGGTCTGAGAATCTTGTAAGATCTTTTGCCAGCAGCTCTCCATGCACATCAACTTTCTTGTAATCTTTTTTCTTTCAGCACCTCAGTCACATATTCACTTTCTTCAGTCTCAGTTTTGTCATTCCCATTAGTGTTATTGGCCACTGATTTTTCTTGCTATAAACTGTATAGCAGCTTTGGGATTATCATGGTGTAATCCAGAGCTGAAAGTGAACAGATTGAAGACAGAATTCAACACATATGTTGCATAGCAAAGTCTTCTGACTCAGCACAGCAGAAACTATCTGATAGCATATATAAATTTCTTACATGTAGGGTTTTTTTTGCATTGCCTAGATAGCTGAGACAGGATAAAATGAAGGCACAGCTCCATGCTTCTCCAAACTGTGCAAAAGGTTCCAACCTACATCTCTAAGTGCAGCTCCATGTAGAGAGCAATTGTTTCCCCAAAAGTGGTGTAATTTCTAGCAGTTTCAAGAGTAGCCTCCTTTGGACCACAAAACCTTTTGCTACCAGTGGACTTTTCTCAAAATGCTTTCAAAGAGACTGGTCATCTTCATATTTTGTAACTCCTCTAGTTCACTTACTAAGTACCCAGAAAATGCATTTGAATTGCTAAGTAAACAATCAATAAATATATTTTTTAAAAATTCTTTCTATACAAGTTCTCACATTAAGCATTACCATATGTCCAGGTCCAAAGAAGAAATGTGTCATTTCATCCTCACCTTCTTTCAAACTGCATGGATTGACCTTTTCCCATCCTTTTCCATCAGAAGAGAGACAGACCAATTCCACTGACAAGAAAGTCAACATTTACAAACAGGAGAAACCTAGATACTTTGCATTGCAATGGTTAAAAAGATCCATTCATTCTTCAGAATATTATGCATGTGAAACAAGCAAACCTTAAAGGGGAACAAAACAATTTTGCATTCAGTATTATCCAGAAAAATAAATTCAGAATAAGCTTTAAAAATGAAATAAATTAGTTCAGAATAGTGGTGGGTTTTTTTGTTTCCTTGTTTTTGTTTTTAATGTACAGATCATTTTCTACAGTATTGTAATTGCATTATTCACCTTCAAACTGGGATCAAGAAATTGTTATTACTTAACTTTAAAAGGAATTCCTGACTCTGATTTGTATTCACACTCATTCTACAATTCTTTCTGGGAATGAAAGAGAAAACAAGAAGAAAGATAATAATAATAATAATAATAATAGTAATAATAATAATAATAATAATAATAATAATAATAATAATAATAATAATAATAATAATAATAATAATTTTTTTGCTAGCATATAGATTTAAAATCTCTGAGACATCAGGGAATTCATGGTAAGCAGACCTCTGGAGACCTTCAAACTGTTTACCCAGCAAATCTGAAGATGAACTGAAACAACTGATGACTGTCATCGCCATGCTTACAGTTGTGTATGTCCTCATGAGATCTTCAAGTAAGGGAATTTCAGCAGTGGAGCATTTGTGACGCATGCATGAGAACAAGGCTATTAACAATGTTTTATTGGGAAAAAAATAAAAATAAAAATAAAAAATAAATCTGGAATTAAATAAATAAATAGAGTAAATAAAAAGCAAGGGAGTAGAATCATAGAATATCTGAGTTGGAAGAGACCCCCAGTGATCATTGAGTCCAACTCCTGTGTCCCCAAAGAACTACCCAAAAATCAGACCGTGTATCTGGAAGTGTTGGCCAAATGCTTCTTGAACATGTCAGCTTGGTGCCATGACCATTTCCCTGGGGAGCCTGTCCCAGTGCCTGATGACCCTTTTTCCTGATAATGTAAACAATATAATACAAAAATTACAGAAACCTACCTTTTCCACTAAATGGACGTTTTCAAACATATTTTGACAAAAATTAAGTTGAAAGATGTGCATTGGCTATGCATGAAAGACAAAATTTTATTTTTTTTTTTATTATTTTTTGATTCACTTTAAGTGAACAGTTTTAAATCATGAAAAGCAACTTCATCTTCAGGCTGACAGAGAAACTCACTATATGTAGACTTCTCAGCTAATCCTTTTGAGCCCCTGTTCAGCCAGTGCCTGCAAAATTAGTAGCTCTAACCCAGAGAATTGGCACCGTCTAAAAGTTTATTAAAAGTAACCTTATTTACAGATGTGAAGAAAAGAAAAAACAAACAAACAACATAGTCTCCTATAGTTTCTGGCAACTAGAAAACAATAAGAAAGCCACAAGTAGAAGAAAAGGAAGAAAGGAAAACAGTTAAAAAATCACTGTCATTTCATATCAATAACTAAATCAGCAGGTTCAAAGCCTGCTCAGAGTCTGGATCTTGGACATGACTGTGTTGAACTCTTCCAAGCACTAAGTCAGGAGGTAGGTGATTATATAATGCTTGAAGGGAGAAATTTATCTGCTTAACAGAAAAAAAATCACACCTGAGATGGTTTTCTTTGAGATGTTCCTAACATCAGAGTTCAATACCTTTGAACTTTGAACTTCTTTGCAAAACAAATCTTATAACTTTACCTGACTAGAAATCATACATCTTTAACTTTTGCCTAATTTTAGGGGAATTCACATGTACAGAAAGAGATCACAACATACTTTCTTTCATCTCCTTCAAACTAATTAAAGAAATGATAAGGCATGGACTGCTGTGTTTTGACCACTTACATTAAATGTTTTTTTCCACTTGCCAAGTATGTAAAATGTTCAGTGTACTATTACCTGTTTTGACCTCACTATATTCAGTCTGGTAACCAACTGCTGTTTTTCCTTCCTTCTTGTGTTTAATGCAATTGAAAAATAAAATGGAAATTAATTTAGAAAGAAGACAGGAAGAAGACATCAGCTCCTACATTTAAAGAGACTAGAATTAATGAACGTTAGGAAGGACTATGAGTTTATAGCTCTTTCTGCTACCTCCAAATATTCTTATTTATAAATCCAGAGATTTAAAAAAAAAAATAAAATAAATAAATAAATAAATAAAAACCAACTTTATAAGTTGCAAAACTTTTCTGTAAAGACATATCCCACTCTAAATACGTTTAATTTTGTTTTGTTTTATTTTAACCTATTCTGCTCAATAAATAATTACTACATTACTGACAGAGACACTCAAAACCAACAAAGTATAGTATCCAGCTGTATTGGGATGATTAATTCTCTCACTCTCATATTTCTGTTTAAGGCAAATTATGAGTCAACTGGGGCCTAGAAATGTCTCTCTATGTGTCACTGACTTGTATTTAACATGCCATATTGCAATTAAAGTGTTGTATTAATAAGGTCCATTGTGTGGTGATTGAGCACATGATAATTAGCTTTATTTTTAATAATATTAAAAAAAAAAAAAAAAAAAAAAAAAAAAGGACAGAACTGAGTATAACCTTAAGAAGAGTTTATGAAACAACTCTTGAGATTAAGCAAAATACATCTCCCAAGAAAACTGAAGGAAAAACAAGCAGTATTCATGTTTGTATAACATTACTTCCTCATGGGGAACCTTTGTTATCTTTTATAGCTCAGATATGCTACTCCATACAATCACTGTGACTCTCAATAAAGATTGTTCTAATTATGGACACAGTTCTAGCAGAGAAATGGACAGGAAATCCAGCAAGTTATTCTCCTGGAATCACTGAGAAGGTATTAAGAAGTTGATCTTCATTTTTACTAATTTAGGCAAGACATTAAAATTGATTTTAGTCAAAGGTTTAGTGATTAATATCAATGCAAGCCAGACATATCTCTCTGTGTTCAGATGGGTCACTTATATTTTGCATTCCCATGAAGGAGAAAATATATCTGGATATCTTGTTGTCCTGAATCACACAATAACCCTTCTTCATTTATCCTACTTGCTTTTCAGTAAAGTAACCTGACAAAAATCCATGTTTCCTTTAAAAAGAAAGTAGAATTACACAGGATGATATTCACTCAGCAAGAAAGGGTTTGTAAATAGTTATGAAGCATTAGAATCCATTGTTTAATTATCCAGTAGGTTTCAGTGAGCCTTGAACTGATAGGTCAGAAGTCTTTTGTTTTTAACTGCTGTTGTTCATATTCATTCATGTCTTGGACATTAAATCATCAGGGTACTATTTTACTAACTATATTACAATACCATATTACCATACATACATGCATACATACCTATATTACCATAGTATAATTATATAAATAAATATAATAAATATTACCATAGTATAATTGACAAAATAACACATTATTTTTAAAAAGAAAAGGACACAGACCCTAACCCTTATTTGCTTGAAGAAAGATCACAGGAATTTTCCAGAGGATGTTCATTTTACTGTGAATATTGAGGCATGCAAACATAACTTTTTTTTGTTTGTTAATATCCAGTAATATATCTACATTTTGTTTTTAAATGAACAATTACATTACATATTTTTTTCTTGAATGTGAACAAAAACACAAGTTACTGTCTGAGAAAATTCCTTTCAAAGCATAAAAAAAATATTAATAGAGTTTTCCTGCCTCCAGCAATGCAAGTAATCCTCTCAGCTCATATATGGTTTCATGACATTGAGAATCAACAACCATTAAAAAAAAAAAAGGGGGCGGGGGGGAGGTGGAAATTTTGCATGGAATAAGCACATAAAGTAACTTCAATCTATTGATTGTCCATGGGCATGAAAAAACATAGCAGTGATGCTGAGACATGGTTGAGCATTTTAACACTTTTTTGCTTTTGTTGTGTCATGAAAAGCATCAGGACATCAAAATTCTGACTTCTTTTTTCAGACTTCTCATAAAAGCTACAGAACTCTGATAACAATAAATCAGATTACAGAACATGATGGAGGCAATAGTTTTGCATTGGGTCACACTATGCATTTAACTTCCAGTACAAGATTATTTCTCAACAAGAAAACTACCAGCAATTTCCCTATTCTGCTTTCTTAGACCTGTGACTAGCAACTGGGAGTTCCCCAGGGGTCGGTGCTGGGTCTGGTCTTGTTCAATATCTTCATCTTCGACCTTGATGGGGGAATAGTGTCTGCCCTCAGCAGTACTCCGATGACACAAAGCTGGGAGTGGCTGACACGCCAGAAGGCTGTGCTGTCATTCAGCAAGACCTGGACTAGCTGGGATGAGCAGAAAGAAACCAAATGAGGTTTATTAAAAGCCTTGCACCTGGGAAGGAACAACCTCACATATCAGTACAGGCTGAGGGACAACCTGCTGGAAAGGAGCTCTGAGAAGAAGGACCTGGGTGTCCTGGTGGACGACAGGTTGACCATGGACCAGCAGTGTGCCTTGGTGGCCAAGAGGGCCAATGGGATCCTGGCGTGCATTAAAAGGAGAGTGGCCAGCAGGTCAGGGGAGGTGATCCTCCCCCTCTACTCTGCCCTGGTCAGGCCTCACCTGGAGTACTGTGTCCAGTTCTGGGCTCTCTGCTACAAAAAAGACAGGGATCTCCTGGAAAGAGTCCAGTGGAGGGCCACAAAGATGATACGGGGCCTGAAGCATCTTCCCTATGAGGAAAGGATGAGAGACCTGGGTCTGTTCAGCTTGAAGAAAAGAAGACCGAGATGGAATCTTATCTCACGTTTATAAATAAAATGTATATAATTAAAAGTGTGGGAGACAGGGATTTGGCCAACCTCTTTTCAGTGGTTTGTGGGGACAGGACAAGGGGTAATAGCCGCAAGAGACCAACATGCAAAAGAACTTCACGGTGAGGGTGACGGAGCACTGGGACAGGCTGCCCAGGGAGGTTGTGGAGTCTCTTTCTCTGGAAATATTCAAGGCCCATCTGGATGCCTACCTGGGCAGCCTGCTCTAAAGAACCCTGCTCAAACCCTTTGGCAGGGTTTGGGGGGCTGGACCTGATGATTTTTTGAGGTCCCTTCCAACCCCTACAATTCTGTGATTCTGTGATTCTGTGATTTTCAGTGACTCATACTATAGGGCTTCCATCACTTCTCTCTAGAGACTATTCCACAGTTCTAATAGATCTCACTATTAGATACATTTTCCCAGTAATAAGATTAAATTTTCTTTTGCTCAATTTCATCCCTGCAAAATGCATCCTTGGTGCAGTATGAAACACTTGCTGGTTCAAAACTAACCATGTGTCTTTTTCCTTCCACATAGCGGTATAACCTACAGTGGTCTGGTTATATTCAGTTTATTTTTAAAGATTTTATATGCTGTAAAAGTCATCATTTTAGTATATAAACAATTTTTTCCATTCTTACTTTTCATGAGTGAGAATTCCCCTTCTCTCACTTCCCAAATTCTGAAATTTATAAAACTGCACCTTTATACACTGTTAAAGGATTGGGTTCTGTTTGCCTGGAATTTCACAGGTAATTCACAATTTAAAGTAGAGGTTAGCAAACTTTAGTCTTATGTGAGTGAGTAGCTTAACTTCTTAAAATACGTAATTTCATGGCCTACTTTCCCATACCAAATGGACTCAGACATATCTCGTACATACAGGTGCATTCAAGAGGATTTCCTTCATTTAAATTTTAAATATTTAAACACTACATTCACCCTATGTAAATTCATTTCCTTGATTAAAAAAAAAAAAAAAAAAACACAACAAAACGGGGGGGGGGGGGGGGGGGGGGGGGGGGAGGAGCAGAAAAGTTATATTGTAAATTCTTTACTTATATTTAACAAAATTCTATTTCTCAATTTTTATATGCTTTTATTTCTGTGTTATCCATGTCCCTGAAGTACCACAGGAACCACTATCCTATTTTGTAGAATGTCAGCAGGCTTGCACTAGAACAAGCCATGGCACTTGGCAAGCAGGCTCTTCAAAGGTGGATAATTTTTCCTGTTTTGAGGGCCTTTCTGTACAACAGTGTGCACACAGCTTCAGTAATTTCAGTAATTTTTCAGGCTACTTCACCAGTACTCATGCCTCTCCAAACAGTGATAAAGATGTTCACTGTCTACTGGCTGAGAAGTAAGGAAAGCTGAATAAGAAGAGACAGATTTTGAAATAATTACTGAAGTGACTTTGGCACTAGTGGAAGGTGAAATTCAGTGTTCAACACAGAAATGCAGCATGAAAAACACAAAATGAAGTGCCACATGGGCTGCATACCCATGTTAACCAGTTGCAGTTAACAACACATATATAATATCAAGGTATCTGGTTTTGGCTCGAGTTTGGTTTAAAATCAGGTCAAGCAGGCTTGTTTTACTAAACAAGAACTGACCTGAACCTTCACCCACATGAACTTCTTCATAAATATTTCAGTGCCCCATGAAAAATGCAAAATTCTGCATAAATGCTTAAGCATGTAATGCTTGACTCTGCCATTGTTACTCACATCAAGTAGCCTCTTACTCTTCGAGTAGTCCCATAAAACATATGTATTTATCCAGGAATAAGATAGCTGCACAACGTAATGGTACAGAACAGCACTATTTTTGCCTTCTTCTTTCTCAGTGGTTGGTTAGGAAGATGTCTTGCATACAGACTTGACAGTAATGCACAATAAAATGCCTAGAGAGAGGTAGATACCTCTATGTTTAAAGCAATTTCTGAAGTAGACCCTTTTCTAATCTCTGCTTTAAGTACAGTACTTAGTAACAATCTGAATACATTTTCCCATGTTAAAATCTCCTTCTGACATTGCATCTGTCACAAAGCCAACATGTCTGACCCGATGTACCAAGTAAGCCCCACAGATTATTTGTCACACAAATTCTGGAACCTAATATTTGTGTCTTTTATTAATTGGTATGCAAATGAGGAAACAAGCAGCATTTGTGCTCGATACAGTTGTCACTTCAAATTCAGGTAACATTCATTATCATGCTTACAGATGTTTTTTTTACACCTAACATCTGCCAGTACTACCTAAACCACAGGAAGTTGACAAACCTGTGCAAACTTCCTCTCAGACTCCCTCTCCCTTTCTGTTATCTGTTCCATGCACACTAATTTCGTGCATCTGAGGCCTCTGCTCGCCAGAATTATGCCTGCTTCCTAACACCTCTGCCTCCAGAGCTTTGGATTTGAAATTGAACAGACACAGAGCCAATTTATCATAGGATGACATGTGTCATGTTCGTGGTATAACCAGAGGGACCTACGTATACACTGTATTTATCCTTTTGTTGTCAACACGGACAAACAATACAGCAATAGACAGCTATTAAATTTTTAAAATACAATATAACACTAGATGATGTTTTGTTAGAGTTTTTCTTATTCTTATTCTTTCTTTTTTTCTTTTTTTTCTTTTTTTTTTTAATGTACTGCTAGCTCATGTTGTTTAACACCAGATTTCCTTTGTCAGATAATCATCTGTCATTCAGGCATACAGCATATTAAAGTATGTGAGTATCAAATACCAATGCATTAACAGCAAGTCTTCAAAAAAGCAACATAAAAACCATTTCATACATACTCTTTCTGTAAGTAAGGAATCATAATCAGTTTTAATGACAGCTTACACATATTTATATATACTAATGTTGTTTGTAGCTGTATTTATACCTAACTATACATAATGTGTTTGCAGAATAGATGTATAAATATGTGTGTATGTGTGTCTATAAATGTATGTGTGCGTATGTGTGTGCATGTGTGTGTGTTTGCATATATATATATGTGTATAAACATAACGTATAGCTTGCTACAGACCAAGATGCAGACAAAACTAGTAGCCTGACTATCAATAAATGAATTAAATAAACTTCTCAAAATATTGAGAAGGGATTTCCATCAGAAAAGTCTGGGGATTTAATTTCCAGAGAGCAAGAAAGCAACAGCTGAAGTAGCTGGGCTGTCAGCTCCCGACTTCAAGCCATACCAGGAGCAGAAGAACCCTCAGTGCCCTTCATCTAGCTCCAGGCAACTCATCTGTCACAGGGGAAAACTCACTGAGTGGGGAACGGGACCACTGCTTCATCACTATGATAACCTTGCAACATGGCCTTGCTCTAAAATCACATTCTTATAAAATGAAGCTTGTGAGGGGCCTCCAGTGGTGTGATTGCATAGATTAAACAATAAGTATTCACAGAGAGAATATGAGAACATGAAAAAAAAAAAAAAAAAAAAGCCAGGTTTTTCAAACAGTGGGAGTGAAGTACTACACATTTTTGAAAGTATTTCACTGTTAGCAAAAGAGGCATGCAAAAGGATGTGGAATTCATTGGCAATTCTACTTCCATTAGGTCTTCTGTTTGGTCTATAAAGTAACTGTTAGGTTACTTTGGTGAAGCAGCAACACAGAAGGAATATCCAGGGGACAGAAGTTGAAGGCTTTGCATCAAGAGCAGGTAGGGATCAAGGAGAGACTACACTTAAGTAACCTGAAGCTAAAAGGAGAAGACCCATTTTTATAAACCTATGTCTCATTCAGGGGAATTAAACATATTATTTCATATTGTAAGATGCATATGGAAGACATTTTGGATGCATAGTTTATCAAAAGTCACCGAAGTCCTATCCTATTATTCTTGCTCCCATATTGATGGATGAATCTGCTTAAAGGTGACTAGCACATATATATGAATAATGGACAGCCATCGTATCTCCTATTACATAATTTTAGTGAGACAACTGTTCCAAAACCATGGAAAAGTGGATTTGAACATTTTCATAGCATGAAAATGGTTGCGTAATAGAACAAATGCTGACATGTATTTGTATATACAGTGTGATTTTACATTGTTATGACCTTAATATAAATGAGAGAAAAGTGAAAAGGAAGGTAATCTTGCTCCATGCACATACTTCATTAGCTAGACAATCTGCTACTGCTCTTTCCACCTCAGCAGGCTGCAGGTTTCCCATTTTTGATTTGCCAGTATGAGTAGCATCATATTTTTCTGCCTAATATAAGGGATACAAAACAGCTAAAGTCTTCAGAAGTTCAAGGTAGATTAGGATTGCCTTTTATTTGAAATGATGGATAAAGGGCTTTGATCCTATTTGATATAATTCATTTCCTCTCTCCCTGGTGATGTGAAACCATATTAGGAAAAAAAAAAAAAAAAAAAAAAAGCTGATAGTGAAAAAAATAATAATGAAAATGTTAATATAAATATATTCTACATAAGAAGAAAATAATGGTTAAAACCAGGAAAACATTAACATTAAATAAAACAAACAATCCTATTCTTCATATAGACTTTATTCTGTCTGAATTAAAAGAAATAAAAAGTCAAGCGATACATTTTTGCTCCAAGTTAGCATAAAAGATAAACTAGAACTAAGCTTATTATGCATTTTGTTTTGTTTTTTTTTAAACAATTGGAGGAGAAAAAGCTTGGATTTAGCAGAGAATTTGCAACTGAAAATTTTCTGACAGCACTGCCTCTGCCCATCTGTGCAAAGATTTTTAGTAACGCAAACATAGCAGTGATGAAGAGCATAACATGATATACCATGTACATGTATTTGGCTCACTTTAAGATGCAGCCAAAGAGCATGGCTCAAAAATCATAAAATGACTGTGCAAGTTTTTCAGCATAAACTCCAGTGGATATCTGTTCATTGTCAAAATAGTCACAGGTCAATTCTCACAATAATATAAAAATTTCATGCAGAGTTTCATCTTTATTATAGAACAGGAATGAGGACTAATACTCAATGGGGTGGTGTCAGTTCTTCCTATTCATCTCATATAATCTTCCTCCTTAATCTTTTCCCAGCTTCATTAAGGTATTGGTTTGTATGTAATGAATAGTTTGGAATAGCTTGATGGTATTTATATTTGATGCACAAGAATCTATTGATTTATGAGATTAACTACTGGAGCAATGGGAATGGGATAGAAAAAGTAAACATCATCAGCCAGAAGGAGACAAAATGTCTACAGAGTAGAAGATCTTCATCTGACTTATAAAAGCAATGTAATTTGGTTTTATTTTACAATGAACATGGAATAAAGTAAATATGACTCATGAATTTTATGTAAACAGTTATAGCTCAAATGATTCAAATGGCTTATGTGGTGTCAGCATCTCATAGGTGACTGTAAAGTGCAAGTTTTTGCTTATTTTCTGGTATTTTGAATAATACTTCTGCAAATGTAGTAAAACATATTATACTTCAGTTTTGGTTATAAACATCTATAGACCCACACACACTTGTTTCAGAGCTCTTGGATAATGGAAGTTTATTTCCCATTATACAAGTCATGCAGTATACAATTATGAAATACAGTTTTCCCTCTGAGCAGATATAACAGAGCAGGAGTACAGTTATGTGAGGATCATATCTGAAAAGAAATGTTTGGGTCTTTTAAGTGTTGTTTGAAGGATATTTAAGGGGAGGTGGCTGCAGTTTTCATAGCCCTTGAGACTGGCTAGCAGCTATGTCCATTGGGTATAAACTGGAAAGACAATAAAGTGGAAACTAAGCATAGCAGAAGAAGACTGCACGTACAAATAGCTGGAGAAAGAAAATACATGTACTTTACATATAAAATCTACATCTCAGTTACACTAAAAAAAAACAAAAGTCTAAAATAATAACAGATTTACCATCATCTCAGATAACCCATGTGCTCAGTACAGATTTGAAAATTCCATTTTCTAATTAAAAATAAAAGAGAAAAAAGAAAAAATGATGAAAAGGAAAAACACAGTACATTCATGAGGAAAGAAAGGCTCCAGCTTGCCCCAGTATAACTCCCACTGCAAATGAAATCACCTTTCAGTTACCTGATAGGTTTTGCAATACAGGTAGGCTATAATTCAGACTGATAAGTAAAGACTGATAAGTAAATACTTCTTAAAGGCTTTGCAGAGTTTTTTGATTGTTTTTCTGGATTCGTTTATGAAGTAAATCTCATCAAGCTAAAAGGATTTTAGCAAGATATGCAAACAAGCAGATACATCAGACTGCTTTAAGCAAGAGGCCATAATATCAACACAGGAAAGAGTATTCAACCAAACACTTCCAGCTCTTTACAACCGGCATTTAATTATGTGTAATGTTAACAATAATTCATAATAAATCTGTTTCAAACTTTGTTTATGGTACATTTTATCTTTGAAACCCATACCCTTCATCATGCAAGCAGTCAAGAAAGCAACTGGGCACCATATTAATCCATAAAGCTTTGTGATTTAATCCATCAACTACTCCCACTTTCACAAAACATCCTTTATTTATTTTTTTTTTTCACAAAAGCTCCAGGCTCTCATTGCAGAAAGTTTACTATGTCCAAATGCTGCAAATAGTCCAAAATTCAAAGACTGAATATAGATTTCCTAGTCCTAGATTATTCAACCTAACTTCTCCTCCAAAACTTGGAGAGTAAGTTGAAATATTTTACTCAAATGCACTACAAATAAGAGGAAAATAACAGGCAGAAGAGGTTCTTGAAAATCTTGTGTGCAGATATATACAGGCCTACTCTTCCTATCCGAAAAGCCTGCTTGGTCCACTTTAAAATCCGAAAGCAGACTTAATAGGGGAAGAGGTTCGTTCCTCTTTCCTGGAGCCATTCTGCTTCCAGTCATTTTTGTAGATACTGTGTTTTCAATGACTTTGCTTGTGAGGACTCTTACTGCGATGTCTGCGGCAGCTTAACATCTGCCCATGCTCTCAAAGTGTCAATGTTTTGAAGGAGAAAGAAAAAAAAAAAAGACTGACAGTGAGAACAGACGCTAGAGAGTGCTCACAATGTTGCAGAGATTAAATAATGAAGCAAAAACAAGCAGTGATGGCTACAGATATGGAAAAGAATCACATACTCCTTTCAATACTTTCTACTTCAGCTGGCAATATAAATGAAGGTAGTGCCAAATAAAGATAGACTGCCCTGATGTGAAATCAACTCTTTTTTTTTTTCTTCTTCTTTTTTTCCTTTTTTTTTTCAGATTTTTTTACATTTATCTGTCCTTGGGATCTTCTGATTATTCTCCTGTGTAGCAGGCACCTCTAACACCAGACTTAAGAGCTTAGAGCATGCTGAGGAAGGGAGCTCATAGTCTTCCAGGAGCACAGGACACCTCCCTTAGGTCATCTGTATTTGGTATAGGCATACAAGAGCATCTGTCCAATGATCATTATGGGATATTGATTTCCGTCTGATGAAGAGGACCAAAGGCTGGAGCAGCACAGGGACAATGTCAGCACAACTGTCTGTAATGTGAATTATAGACAAGTGAATCTTGTCTATAGACAAGGCAAGTGAATCATTCCCAGGACAATCTAAAGGCATTGACTCTTCTCACCCTCAGAGACTACTTCAGTCCAGAAATGTGGTGCAAAGAGCTTTGAGTAGTCTGGTAGAGCCAAAGTCTCTGCACTGCAGCCCCTACTGTGCAAGTGCCTGTGCCAGTGTCAGATCTGAATTCATCATTTGCATTCATTGCCCACTTCCAGTTTGATATAAATCCCAATGAACATGGAAAGTGTTTGTCAGCATGTCCTAGCCAAGCCATGTTATGGAAGGTGAGTACAAGGATATGCTTAACACTCTTCTACCACAGTTCCTTGCCAGATGTGGAGCCCTGCTGCTTGCTTCTTTCAAAATAATTTATATTTTCAAGGCTAACTGTGCAATGAAAGGGAGTTAAAAGAGTCAACCTAGCTGTGTTTAAAATAAAAAAAAATAATAATTAAAAAAAAAAAGTGGAAACAGCAATTCTCTTTCTAGGGGTTAAAGGTTGGGTTGTTACCAGAGATCTTGCCTGTTACCCTTCAAACCCTATCATGTTAATCAGTGAGAAAAGCATTTTGACTCTAAGAGGGCCTAAAATGCAAATTTTATCAGATAATGTGGCAGGTAGATTTCTGACTTAGAGGAAAGAGAGACAATCTATGATAAACAGGGTTAATAAGCAAACACTTATTTGTTTATGTCTGAATGAGGTATTAAGATTTCTATCTGGTAGTACATATCTGTGACATCTATGGTGTGTTGCGGTCAAGTTTTCATATTGTTTCTTTGGCCAAGAAAGAGATCTATGAATTATTTATCCATTTGTGTAGCTGTCATTGCTGATAAACCAAGCAAACATGGGATTCCTGTGATATCACATATCATCCAACACACAGAAAATGTGATTCTGTATGTCAACTACCTAATCACTGAAAAGGTACAAAACATAAGTAAAATTTATATATATATATAGTATATATGTTTATACATGTATATATATATATATATCTTAAAAGGTTGTAGAAGTATTTTGAAATATGTTAACTAAAATATTGCCAGTATGAGATTAAACTTTACTAATTTCAAGGAAAGCCTGGAGTATCTAGTAAGGAAAAGAAGATAAAGTTAGAAACAACATGGTTCTTATCACCTTGCACATACTAATAGGTTACAATTGCAACTAGTGAGCATCTTTAATTTCTGCAAAACAGACTTAGCCCAATGTTTTTATTTATACTTAGACTGGATTTCTCTCCAGTTTCCCAAGTCAGTGATTCAACCTATTTCCTGCTGTCTTTGTTTCACATAAGCCATAAAGCAGCTGGGACGGGGTAGAGGATAACAGGTGCTGACCATGGTTCTTGATTTAAGCAAAATTGTTTGTGCTCAACAGGGTGCCAAAAAATTGCCCAGCCCTCCATAGCATGAGGAAAGTTAACAAGGAAACATACATGCTACCCACCAGGTAATGAACAAACACTACATTTTTTTTATTTGATGTATGCCTTTGTCTCTTGACAATGTCATTTCTCTGGCCACTGACAAAACTACTATGTTTTTCTGTATAGTGACAGCCTCAAACCATTTCTCTCTCTCTGGCTTCATATGTTGTTTTTTTTAAAAAGGGAAAGAAATATTCTACTTTTTTATTTGGGGCAGGTTGGATAATAATGTACAAAGCTTAAGTAGGGAAGCGTGGACAGCTTCCCTACTGTGTGAGAAAGATACTAGTCAGCATAGTAAATATGGTCAAGTGACCATTGACTTGTCAAATATAAGTTTATTTTCCAAAATGGGTTCAGCCCCATTTCAGCTGCCGGTACACTCCGCAGACAGATTTGTTCTACCTGCTGCCACACATCAGGAATCAGAGTTATTGTTTCTGTGCCTTAGTCTTGTTCTTAAAACAGCCACTTCTCATGGCTGCTGAGTACTTGTGTATCCATGGAGCTGCATGTGTACTGTCATCCAGACTCATCCTGACAATCACAGACAGTTTCTGGTGTATACAAGTTGGGGAGCAGAAACAGACACACAGAGATTTTAGCCTAAGATCTAAACTAGGCAATGGCTACAGAAAGAGTTCCTGTCTTAGAACCTAATTTAAGCGTGCAGTGGTAGCTCAGATGAATATATTCTTCTCTGAACTTCCTCATAAATTCATACAAGCAGTGATTTTACATTTACTAGTTTTAGTACTTCTGATATGATCAGAAACATGATACACAGGGGAAAAAAAAAAAAAAAAAAAAAAAAATTGTCCAGCTTTCTTCACTATCTGTTTCTCTTTCTGGTGGGTTATGAGTTAAGGTCAGAGTGGTCTTTCACAGCTCTTGAAGACAGAGATCTGCTGCTTTGCTTTCCCATCTGGGAACTCTCAGGTTTATTTCAAGGAGCAGTTATATTTCTCATTTATTGACAGTAGGTTTTGTGGCAATACTGCAGTTGGATTTCTCTGCAGGAGCCAAAAGTATCAGAAGACTACTTCCACTCTGTCTGCTGCTCCCATATGTCTCCTGTTATCTCCTTGACCACCCCCTCTCCCACTCCTGAACTTTGATGATCTTTAAGAAGGTTAAAACCTTCTTCAAGTATGTAATAACCATTTCAAAATAGTCCCTTTTCTGTTTGTACTGACATGACTAGGTAGATGGTTCGACAGCCTAAGGAAGGTCTCGTGATTTCTCTCCCTTAATAATTTTCCAAATGATAATTTCATTACTTTATGCTCTAGAACATCATCTTATCCTTTCTGCCAACATATTATTATATTCATAATTAAAATGTTTAACAAGAGTCTGTTTGGTTGTAGTCATGCAGAATAAATAGGTTTTCCTCTGTGATAGCTTGTGTTATAGTGATCGTCTTATCAAACTCTTATGACAGGCTTTTATTTATACAAGCAAAGTGAAAAAAAAAAAAGAAAAAAAAAAAAAACACAAGCCAAGCAATCTAAAATAAATAACTTCAACTCTTTCCTTATGTATTAAGCAGAAAGAGCAGAACACCATCCCTGAATCCCTGAATTTGGGTAATTTATTACACTGCATTCTATGTTTCCTGTGAAGGAAGAGCTGACATGAATGCACAGCCAACACAACCGCTATGACATAGGTAGTTTTCTAATTGTAGGTTGAGCAACAGTTAAGAAATAGCATGTATTAAAAAATAATAATAATAAATAAATAAAGGGATAAAAGTGTAGTCTATAGCAGTGAGTGGTGTAATAACATTGAGCTATATTAACAATAAAATTTTACCATACTGTCAGACAATTCTCAGGTCGCCAGAGACTGAAAACAGTTTCCTTTGATGAATATAGTATTCATGGTATACTATTCTCTAGTTTCCTTGTGATAATAAGAGACTTCTACCCAGATGTGTTCCACCATGTCTGGATAAAATACTATTTCTTCTGCTAAGTTACTCTGGAAAGAGGGGTGTTCAATTCTTTTCATGTTAATGCAAACTAGTCATTAGACATGAATGCACAGAGTGAATAAGACTGTAGAGCTAATCAAGGGGTAAATAACACTGAAATGCCTCCCTGTAGGATTTTCTTGAAGAAAACCATCGTTCAAATAGTTGAAATTTGGTTCTTCCGCTCAACAGGAAACACATATCAAGTCATCAGTGCATTTTTTATCTTTCATTGCTTCCTCTCATTTCTTCAGGGCCTGTTGTACAAACAAGTCTATGCTTCATGTGTGGCATGCTGGAAGTCAAGCTTCCTCCCCTTCCACAGGTAATCTGGTCTTCATCTCAGCTGTGGCTAGCCCCTTTCCCATTTAACCCTGAGCTGCAATAAATAGGATGAACAAAGTGCTCCAGCAGGAACTGCTTACTCTGAGTGTCACCCTTTCCAAGGGCCTCCTTTTGTTTTGTATGGTAGGTTTTCAACCAGTTATATTGGATAGAGAAGTAGTGCACTGAAGTAGATAAATGGTATATGAATATGAGAACTATTTCTCAGAATCTGCAGCTTGATTCACACTTAGGTCTGAGAGATGTCTGCAGAAGCATTAGACCTACTGCATTTGTAACAAAGTGCAGGTAAACCATTGATCCAGCCAATATCAAGATAAATTCCACAGTATGGGATTCCATTAGAACACCACTGTGTGCCACCAACTCAGTGTCCTTAGATAAAACAAAAATGGTAGTCTGGTAGTCCAATCTCCACTCCATCATAGAGAACTGAAAAGGAAAAGGAAAAAGAAAAAGGAAAAAAAGAAAAAAAAAAAAAAAAAGGAAAAGAAAAAAAAAAAGTGGATTTATGAGTTAAATCCATTTTAGCTGATCTTTTGCAATACCTCCCACAGTATTTTTCTAGAAAAACTGGCTGCTCGTGGCTTGAAAGGCCCAAAGAGTCATGGTGAACGCAGTTAAAACCACCTGGAAGCCAGACACAGGTGGTGTCCCCCAGGGCTCAGTACTAGGACAGTTTTGTTTAGTACCTTTATCAATGCTCTGGATGAAGGGATCAAGTGCACCCTCAGTAAGTTTGCAGAGGACATCAAGATAAGCACAAGCGATGATTTGCTAGAGGGAAGGAGGGCTTTGCAGAGTGATCTAGATAGGCTGAACTGATGGTTGATGCAACTGTATGAAGTTCAACAAGGCTAAGTGCCGGGCCCTGCGCTTGGGGCACAACAACCCCCGTAATGCTACAGGCTGGGGGCAGAGTGGCTGGAAACCTTCCTGGTGGGAAGGGAACTGGAGGTATTGGCTGATAGCTGGTTGAATACTAGCCAGCAGTGTACTCAGGTGGCCAACAAGGCCAACACATCCTGGCTCAGATCAGGGAAGTGACTCTGCACTCATCTCTGGTGAGGCCGCATCTCAACACTGTGTTCAGGTTTGGGCCCCTCACTACAAGAAAGACATCGAGGTGCTGGAGTATGTCCAAAGAAGGGCAACAAAGCTGGTGAAGGCTCTAGAGAGCAGGTCTCATGAGGAGCAGTTGTGGAAACTGGAATTGTTTAGCCCACAGAAAAGGAGGTTCAGGGGAAACCTTACTGTACTTTACAGTTACCTTAAAGGATTTGTACCAGGTGTGGGGGCAGTCTGTTCTCCCAGGCAACAAGTGATAGGACAAGAGGAAATGGCCTCAAATTGTGACAGGGAAGGTTTAGTTGGGATATTATGAAAAATGCTTCACTGAAAGGGTTGTGAGGAAATGAACAGGTTGCCCCCAGGATGTAGTTCAGTCACTCCTGGTGGTATTCAAAAGACATACATGTAGATGTGTGTAGTGGGTTTACGTGGCAAGGTTTTGGTAGCAGGAGCCATAGGGGTGGTTTCTGTGAGAAAGATCTAGAAGCTGCCCCATGTTTGGGAAGGGCCCCATTGTTTTCCAGATCCGAGCCAATAAGCGATGTTGTTTTGCGCCTCTGTGAGAGCATATTTAAGACAGGGAAAAACGCTGCGCCACACAGCAGCCGGGAGAGTCAAGGGAGTGGGAGAACAGCCTTGCACCAAGGTCAGTGTAGAAGGAGGGGAGAGGTGCTCCAGGCGCCGGAGCAGAAGTCCCCTGCGGCCTGTGGTGAGGACCATGGTGAAGCAGGATGTCCCCCTGCAGCCCATGGAGTACCACGGTGGAGCAGGGTTCCACGCTGCAGCCCGTGGAGGAGACCAAGGTGGAGCAGGTGGCCCTGCACCGACGGAGGCTGCCGCCTGTGGAAGACCCCTGCCGGAGCAGATTCCGGGCCGGACCTGTAGCCCGTGGAGAGGAGACCACGCAGGAGCAGGTGATCTGGCAGGAGCTGCTGCCCGTAGGGAGCCAGGTTGGAGCAGTTTTCTCCTGAGGGATGGACCCCGTGGTACGGACCCATATCTGGAGCAGTTCTGGAAGAGCTGCTGCCTGTGGGAAGCCCACGCCGGATCAGTTCATCAAGGACTGCATCCCGTGGGTGGGACCCCACAGCACAGGGGACGAGAGTGACCGAGAAGGAGCGGCAGAGAAGAAGTGCTGTAGACTGACCATAACCCCCATTCCCCGTTCCCCTGCGCCGCTCGGGGGGAGGAGGTGGAAAAGGGTGGATGGGGGGGGAAGGTGCTTTTGTTTTTTTTTTTTCCTTTGTTTTCTCACTTCTCTCGCTTGTTAGTTGTAGGCAATAAATCTTACTATCTCCTTATGCCGAGTCTGTTTGCCCATTACAATAATTATTGCGTGATTTTCTCGTCCTTATCTCAATCCTTGAGCCCTTTTCACATATTTTCTCCCCATTCCTCTTTGAGGAGGGGGAGTGAGAGAGCGGCTGTGGTGGAGCTCGGCTGCCCACTCGAGCGGAACCACGACAGTCTTTTTTGGCGCCCAACGTGGGGCATGGGACATGGTTTAATGGTGGACTTGGCAATGCTAGGTTAAAGATTGAACCTGACCTTAGAGGTCTTACTCAACCTTAATGATTCTATGATTCTATAATACTGAGACCGAAACAGTAGCCAGAACTTGTAACTGATACAAATATCAGATAATAATAACTATATATTTTTTTGTTTTGTTTTCCAAAAGAATATGGTTGGAAACAAAAACTGATATAAAAAAAAAAAAAAAAAAAAAAAAAAAAAAACACGTGTTTTCAGTTCTTTTCATTTTCATGTGCATGTAATATTTTTTCTAAGGGAAATATTCAGAGATCAATAACAGTATCACCAACCCCAGCCTAGCTCAACTACTTTTTCCTTATTAAGGATAACTCTTCCCTTCCTTCAATGACATCTAAGAGGCTGTCAAATGGGAAGATTCTCCTCAAAAGAAACTTTAAAGCAAACAAGCAGAAACACAAGTCTTGTAGTTAGAAGATAAAGGTAATAAATATTTTTATTATTCTCATCTTTAAATATTGCTTTACATTTTCAGTGGTGGAAATTATTTTTATTTATGAATCTTTAATAAAAACTTATAAACCATATTTACCTTAAAATTTCTTTAGCCAAGCTATACATATTCATATTCTTTAACTATGCTTACACTGCACTGATATCAGTATTTTTACTTTGAACGACACTTATTCGAAAGAAATAACACCAGAGAACTTTTCTAGCACTTCGCACTTCATACCCACTCCAACACTCTTTCCTTCTCCTTGTATGCTGATCAAAACTAACAAGCCTTCCTCCTACTGTTTTCTGAGTGTTTGTAGGGATTTATCACCTATCACCACAACATCTTTCTCCTTGTCCAGAGATGTGAAGCCCTGAGGCTGTTTCTAGGTGCACAAAAGTAGAGAAGCAGAAAGCAAAGCAGTTACAAAATGTAATTGTAAAAGGAAAGCAATTTCATAATGGTTCAGCCTGATTTACTTTGCTTGTATTTTAGTGGACTTCAGTGGCAGAACTGAAAGTCCATGTGGGTCTTGTGAGGAAATAAATAAATAAATAAATAAAAGCATTTTGGTCAAAAACAACTAGCTATAAACTTGGTTTGCTGAAATTTTGGGAAGGATTCCAGACACCAGTATGGACGGTATGATGATGTTCTTGAAATTATCTTACATTGCAAGGTTGCCTTTATTTCCAGCAATCTGGGTTGTATATAAAGTTGCTCAGTCAGAGTCTAAATGTGTTTGCTTTGCTCAAATTTGCTTAACAATTCTTGAAAAACAAGATGCCAATAATAACATTTATAAAACATTCTTGCTGAGACCAATAAGGGGTCAAAATCAAGAGGGAATTTTTGCTGAAGGTTCATACAAGCAAAAAGAAAACAAAAATGCAATGGATGTGGAATAGCAGCTTTAAATATAGACATCATTGCTGTCAATGTGATAGTCAAAACTGAAAAGTCTGGTTTCAATAAATTCTTCTGAGACTTCACTGCCACATCACAATGGAAGGATTGAACCTGGAGAACATTTGTCTCTGATGAAGACTCACAAGGACAAGAGGGCAGGAAAGGAGATAGGGAGACATGGCAACTTCAGCCACAGAATCCACCACTAGCTCTTTCCACCAGTCTGATGATCAGGCAAACAGTTCTCAGCTAAGCACATTTTACAAGATATTAAGGCTATGAAATACCAGCATTTTAACAGTTATTTTACAGAACACCATTTGTAGGCCTGCAGTTTTAGTTGTCATTCACTATGGAACAAATGGAAAGGAGGAGCAAAGAGGAAAGAAAAGACAACAACATGATATCATACCTAGTCTTGTGTTACTTCTGCTTTCTGCCAATTTTCATGTTAACATGAAACAACATAGCCTGTTCAAAAATTCCAATCCACTTCTCCACCTTGTCTATATTCAAGCTCTCAAGTAGTGATCAGTCATAGGCCCTCAAAAGAAAAGAAAAATAGCCAAAGCCTTGTATAGAAATCAGTGTACAATAGGTACTATTGTATAGTAGGTATATCTATTGTATAATAGGCACATACAAGCAATATATCACATAAATACTATCAACATCCCAAGACAAAAGCATTTCAGCTACCAGTTAAAGAAAAATAATCTCATAATACAGCAGGAAACTTCACAAAACAGTCCAGTAACAAGAAAAAAGTATTTGCACAAGTACATTCAGTCACATTTTTTGATGTTTGTGGAATCACCACTTTTTGAAAGTGGAGTAAAGCTTTAAATTGCAAATCTTATTTATTTTTCTAGATTTAATCTGTATGAAAGTTTTTAATTATTATTTTTATTATTAATTTATTTTTATTTCTCCTTGTTTGGCCTGTTATCATCAGGGTCACATGCTTCATCTTGTAAGTTCTTTTTTCTTTAGAACAACTCTGAAGTCTTCATCAGGCAGTTGAGTTTTGAGAGAGGAAAGTGATTGGAACCAGAAACCAAAAAGCTTTCACATTTCCAGAAATGCAAGATTGCATTTGTGACAAATTTAAGGGAGACCTTCCATGACCAGACAAGTTAACAAAGAGTTTGAGTAAGTGCAAGGACTGCAAAGCTGAGAAGGTCATCAAGGAACAATAAGGCTCTCCTTATTGGTGTTGACTGTCTTTCTGTACCTTTATTTTTACTCTGCAAAAGTAGACTGTCTTTGTGTACCTTTATTTTTACTCTGCAAAAGAAAACAAATAAAATTTTATAATACATGAAAAGAACATAAAATGTTTTATGATTAATGAATGCCTCTGCACAATAGGAGATAATAGTATATTCTGAGTTTAAAACAAAAATTCCTAGAAGTACCGACAGATTGTCTTCCCCTGTATATTTAGCATAAAATTGAAAGATGACTTGGGAAAGCAACTGTATATTTTCTTCTCATTAAGGTGATTTCAATATGAAAATTTGGATTTTTCTATAGTGATTAATTGTATGAATATGAAGTTCTGTGGTACAAGCTCAACCTGTTGAAAGTGTAAGTATACTAATGATCCTTGGCACTTTCTCTCTTTCAGATCTTAATCTAAATATTGAAATTAGTTGCTCGCTTTGGTATTTGATATTTATGGTATTTGATGCAATTTAAACCTGTTTATCATTTCAAGTACCCTGCTTATTGAGCAAAAATAAAATGTGAATATAAAACTACAAGTCTTTTTCTTGTCTCCTGAATGTTCCCCTTAATAAGATATCTTTTCTGCAGCACAGCTCTAGCCCAATTATTTAAAATGTAAGTGCTAACTGCAGCTTAGACATTGGTGTGCATTGGCTCCAGTGTGCATAGGGGATCTTTCTTGATTCCCTTTTTTGTATTAATTTAGTAGCTGACATAACTGAGCAACTAATGATACTGTTGCATAACACACCTCAATGAAAATGCCACTTCCCCTGGGATAAAGGTGGAATAATTCCAGAAATTTCAATGAAGTAACTTTTAATTTATGCTACTGAAAACAAGGTTAATATGTAGTTTCTACTTTCATGATTATTTTATTTTATTTTATTTTATTTTTGTACCATGTGACACTCTCACCTTAAATTCCAAAGTAAAATCTCATATAGTTATTTGGCTCCAAATTCTGTTGTAGCTGCAAATGATACAGCAACTATCACTAAAATAAAAGTGATGCTTTTCACTAGTTTAAATATTGAATTCCAAAATACTTTAATAATAATATATTTTAACCAATTTTCAGTTATCATATTTGCTTGTATAAGTCCACAGGAATCTAAAGTCAGATTCTTGATTTTAAATTTAAATGCAACATATCTTTCTTGTGTTGTTTTTTTTTTTTTTTATTTCTTTCTTTCTTTATATATATATATGTAT
Source organism: Aythya fuligula (assembly GCF_009819795.1). Classification (NCBI taxonomy): domain Eukaryota; kingdom Metazoa; phylum Chordata; class Aves; order Anseriformes; family Anatidae; genus Aythya; species Aythya fuligula. The sequence continues at coordinate 82,257,184 of NC_045593.1, read as the reverse complement.
ATGTATATGTAAATATTTTCCTTTTTTTTTAGTATACCAATGGTTTTTATAATGGCAATAAGAAATCAGACCACCAGAGATATGTATTGGTGTATGTACAGATATGTGTCATTTGCAGATTTTGTCATTTTACAGGTAAGAAAATGATTTGTTTTCAGGACTGTAAAGACAGTTCTTCAAAAATATCTTTTATGACAAAATGATGGGCACTGAACTACAGAAAGAGTTCAACTGAAAGGAGGAAGAAGGAGAAAAATGCGTGCACACCCTCTGTCTGCCTTTCAAAAGACAGACTTTTTTTTTTTTGTCTGCCGTACAAAAAGAAACAGCATCTACTCACAGTAGATAAATACCATATTATAAATATGTTTTTTTTTTTTCATTTCAGCAAGAAAATTAACAGAATATAGACAATATAGTTTTATTGTTTTATTTACCTAAATACTTTTGACTCCGCACATTAATAGATACAAATGAGTTAGTCCAGGGATAATTAAATTAAACAAAATCAAGGAGTAATAGGGAACATAAAAGACAAACACCTTTTCATGACAAATGGCTCACTTTGAATTTGCAAGTTTAGATAAGTAACAAAATTGTGGTTTTCTCTGCTTGAAGATCAAGTTGCATTCATTAAGAAGTTAATTCCAATACAGTTCTAATATATAGCACTGTGTTAAGTAACAAATATGTCAGCTGAAATGACCAAACACAAAAACTGGTATGAATGGTGACACTTGAACTAATAAGCATCAAAATTAACAACAGCTGAGATAATCTGAGGCAGTTTGCAGGCTCTGCAACATGTTTCAGATTATAACAGAAAGCTTCAAATTCAGGTATTGACAGTATCAAAAGTAAGAAGACCTGGAACTCAGTTCAGGTAGTATCAGGGGGCTAGACTAGATAATTCATGAGGTGTCCCACACACCTATTTATTCAGCTTCTCAAAAGCTATCTGGCCTATGCCAGATTCCATGTTCCTGCAGCTACACTGCTACTACTATCAATATATTCTAACTAAGTAAGATAAAAATACAGTCAATTAAGTGCCTGGAGATAATGGAAAACAAACATCTTCCATCTGCATCTAGGCCACAGGAAAAGCTGTGCTGGTAGCTTGCCAGCATTTTTATTTATTTATTTATTTATTTATTTTGATTCCGTATTGAATACATAGTCTTTTTGATTAAATATAAATAAATAAAAGAGAAAAAGAGATTTCACTGAAGAATGGCATGACAGACAGCAGATCTTCAGGTGTGTTTCCTTGTTAGAAAACAATTGTTTTCCAGTTATCCTAACAATAACATTCTTAGATAATTATCTGGAAAGGACTGCTGGTGTTAGGAAAATTGAAATAAACCTTAGACACAAGGATATGAGATCAGGTGTGTGCTTACTTGTGTTAAATGGCTGATCTAGAATGACTATAGTTTACTGCATGAACAAGTGCACTTTTGTTTGAAAAATGCCTAGTTATATGCACACATAAAGCACTTATCTATAATCATGAATATATATCTTCCAGTTGCCTTTAAGGTACAAAGAACCTTTCTTCCCTCTGCCATTTTAGATTTAATTGCACTTTGAACAAAGCAAATTCTGGATTCACTCCTGAGTAAATGAGCCCAGGAACTGGCTGATAGCTTGCAAATAATTTATAATGAAAATGATTTTGGCCCTAAATTACAGCTTAGATTTTGGAAAGTTCACATTTGCACCTATTTTAATGTCCTTAACCACTTACAGATATTGTATTCTGCATGTGTAGAAATTACAGAATGCTAAATTCAACTTCTCATTGACCCTCATTTCTACACATGTAAATAACAGCGGATATTTCTATTAAAAAAAAAAAAAAAAAAAAAAAATTAATCTTCTATGGGTATCTATACTATTTCAATAACACTGCTGTCTACTTATCTCGTAAGTAGGTATTTTATTACAATACTGTATCAGTCAGCATCCTGCAAATCAAAAATTCAGCTGGTTTTCCTGCTGTTATGAAGACGGACTTGCGTCTTTTGCAGTTTTATGCACTCTGCCAGTTTTTATTCTATAGACAGCAAGAAATGAGGACAAAGAATAGAAACCATATTATTGTTCATCTCTTTTTTTCTTGCTCACATAGCTCACATACCAAAGCTGAATCTATGAAAGGGTGAAGCCACCACATCTTGACCTCAGTTTATAGGCCAAAGCAATACAAGCAAATCTGCTAAAATGTACAGGATCAGATAAACTAACATGAAAAAGTAAGTAAGCATCATAATAAAACATATTTTTCCATCCATTTAATTTAATACATATAAACACAATATTATTATACAAATACTTAACACATTTTCTTTGTTGTAATATCTGTATAGTACCTTAAATCTCAATGTACATATAAATGGCTTTTATAGCAGGGAGGATCTGAATTTCTACTTTTACCAGGAATATATTAAATTTACATTACCAAAATCCTTTACAGTTAGGATTCACCTCCTTTGTGTTAGAAATCATGAAAATTGTGTATTAAATAATCAGCATTAGTTCATTGTTACAGACAGTAAGTTAACTGTAACCACAGTATCTCACTAATAATATAAAAATACGAGACAACAGATAATATTTACTTACAATCTATTAATTATTTAACTTTTTGAATTACCATTATATATTTATAATCTTAATTATGCACATAAATGCCCTCAATATTAAATGGGGAAATTATATTATCATTATTATTATTATTATTAAATATGGCACAACAAAAGCAATGTCACACTGCCTGTTTATAATGGATCACTAGTGCCCCCTTCTGATACAAACTACGAAAAGATACCGAAGTTTCGCACAGTATATTTCATAGCATATTCTAATATCTAGATATTTGTTTCATTTAGGTGTTATTTTTGATGCAGAAAAACTGTTAAAAAGCTAGATATAGACTAACAAACCTTGCATTCACAATCCTAGGAACTTTCACTTTGGTTAGAGGAAGAAAAGTGATGATTTTGAAAATAAATGTCATGTATTAGTGGAAGAGTTTTATTAACATTTTATTTTTGAGGATAGCTTGCAGTATAACTTTTGTAAATAGTCTCAAAATACTCAATGTTTTTATTAAATTAATAATAACTCTTTATAAATGTACAAGGGAAAAAATAAACTAGAGCGAGAGCCTAGAATTAATCACGCTAAATGTCATATTGCCAGGTTTCCTACAGAACTGTTGCCGATGCGAATAAGGACATGCTCATTCATTATGGCCCTTTCCCTTTGACTTAATATAAAGGGCAAAAGGCAGTGTGATAGATTTAAAAGATATTGTCTACAACATTGATTGCTGTATATCAATATTTTTTCTTTCTGCATCTTGATATTTTTTCATGTGCATGTTGTATACTGCTTCCTTGAATTTTTGATACAATCTTACTTCTTCATTTGGATTATATTTATTTTCTAGCAACTGCTAAAGGATTTAATTCACTTATCGCAGTATTACTGAGAGTAAAAGCCCTGAAAAGGAAGAACAACAACAAAAAAATAAATAAATAAAGAGAAAGAGAGAAAAAAGTTTCTTCATAATTTGAATATTTTCTTTTCTCATGCAGACATAAAAAATGTTGTACATGGAAATCAAATATAGGAGCTTTATAGTCATAATATTGTTTTTAGTATTTCATTAATTATTTGCATATTTATTTTAGAGCTCTAAAGGGTTCTGTAAAAATGATAGAAGCAAATCAACAGCAAGGTTTAGTGACATGAAAACGATCCCAGTACTTATCTGGGAGCTGTTTCAGCAAAGCCAGTCTACAGTACTTGAGATCAACACCACCAACAATACTGTTCAGAATCAGAAGTGCCAACTTAAAACAGGATGATTAGATAGATCTTAATAAGCTTGAAAACTAGCATTTATTGAAGTTAAGCATATGTTTTGGCTGTGAAGTGGCCTCTCTCAAATATTTTCATAATAATTCTTGAGAGAAATAATGCTCTCATTTTAATCTGATGTGTCTACTTTCTGCATCTGGGTAGTCTGAACATATTCAGTCTCACCATAATCACTTCTCACACAAAAATCAAGAGATTCAGTTTTCTGACAGAGCACATTAGCTTCTGCTAACTATTGCACTAAATATATTTGGATCTGTGCTTCGTGTCACAAATTTTAAGAGGCTGATTTCAAGAAATATGGCAAAAACAGAAGTTATAGACCTCATTGACAACTGCAGATAATAATTTCTGCTTTTTGCCAGAAATCAGAAATGTGTTATATATTTAGCAAAATCTTGCCTTCTTCAAACAGAAACCTTAAAATTCCTATATTGTAGACCATGTAGGTTCTCAGCCATGTCATGTTTTTCAGGCAAACCAACAATAAGAAATACATATGTTGTATACGTGTTCTCAAAATTCTCCATTTTTGTTTATTGGCCAAGTTTCCTTACTTGTCATTACACTACATTTTTTTAAATATAAATATAAATATAAATATAAATATAATAAATAATATAAATATAAATATATAAATATAAATATAAATATAAATATAATATAAATATAAATAACAGCACTTGAAATAACAAATTCCAGTTTGCAAATTCCTCTGTGAAAACAATTGCACTCTGAGACTGCCTTGCTCTGACTTCTCCATCAGCATTCCTGCTTGCATTTCTAAAAGTTCTCTAGTATTTTTAGTGCTGCCACATTTTAGAGCTTGGATTTTTATTTTTTACGTTTGGCTAAGTATGTCCTTTCCTTTGCTCCAGAAAAGGACAGTGTGAACCTTCTGAAGACAAACATCATGGTAATTAGCAACAGGTGATCTGGCTGTCCATGCCTGCCACCTGAACCTGACCTCTGAAGGGCCATGAAGTATGAGCACCAAAAGGGATCATTTTTGACAGTTGTCAGAGGCAAAGAGAGCACTGCAAAGAGAACTGAACCAATAAGTTTTGACTTTTCTATTCTAGGAGTTCATTGCCTTCCAGCCTTGCATACTGCTTAAAGGCACTAGGCTACAAATCAGTCATACTGCCTTCTGTTTACCTACTGAAACCCCATACAGGTAAATAATAATATAATAATAATAATAATAATAATAATAATAATAATAATAATAATAATATAATAATAATAATAATAATAATAATAATGTTGAGGTAATAAAAAAAGTGCTTTTTGTTTTGTTTTGTTTTTAAGTAAACAGCTTAGTAAGGATTCAAGAAATCAGCTTTGACAAAACTGTGCTTCGGAAGCTCTTCAAAAGCAGGTTTTTAGTATGTGCAGATTGTTGCAGGTAAATATTCCAGATGTTTCATATTTATTAAAATAACTTCAGCATCCATTTGTGAAGTAATGGAATAATATAAAATCCTACTGTATGTTCTCTCACTTGGCTGAACTTTCCAGTCAGCAGCACTGTAATTTTTAAGGCTAATATTAAAACTTGCTGAAAAACAAACCAACCAACAAACAAACATTTGAAATTGCAACAGTTTGCCAAATGTAAATGTAAATATAATTACAGTAGAGAAAACTCAGATGATAATGCAATAGTGTAAGGATCAGTCATCAATATAAATCATATGATTACTAATTTATGTATATTTATATATGTATGTATGTATAATTTAAATTAAAAGAGTAGCCTGGCAAACTTGCATAAGCTTCTGAACTTGAATTCCAAGTGCACATTCCTGCCTCTCCAATAAACTCTGATTTCTAATAGCTTAAAAAATGTTTTAGTTAAGAAGGTTTATGTCTTTCAGAAACATTGCCTATCATCTGTTTTTTTTTTAAACTGTGCATTTCAACAGCATTAATTTCTTAGCCACACCTCTCAATTCACTTAGCTTCCATTATCTGCCAAGAAAACAAGAAAAGTGCAGGTAGCAACACTTTCATGCAAAATAAATAAATAAATAATAAAAAATCAGAAATGGCTCTTCACAAGCTCATCACACAAGACAGTTAATGACTTCATGCGTAGGAACCAGACAGTGGCAGGAAAAAAAAAAAAAAAAAAAAAAAAAAAAAACACCAAGCAGGGTGCCTTGGTTTATTGGCAGGTGGGTCACACACTGGGAGAACACACCACCCACAGCACATATGATAGAGCTCTGCACTCAAACACAGCATAAATTTCAGCTTCGTAATGCACAGCTACTTTGCTGGTGGAGAGCTTGGGCTCTGCAGGCAACAGGAATACTTGGTATGAGTTGGGCGCTGTTTGAGCGGTAGGTGTAGATGCCACTGTCGCTCCTTTGCCTTCTTCATTTCCATCTACCAAGATGTGATGAGGTTCAGCCTCATGGTGTGCTCAAAATCTGAGTTGTATTTTATGTTCTCACAGTGTTTCTTGTGAACCCTCTAATCCATGTGATTGTCATCTCCTTTTTCTATAGAAAATGTCTAAATTTTAAACTCAGTGGAACAAGATGGAACAAGCCAGAAAGAAGGGGGGGAGGAGGGGGGTAAGGGGGGAGGAAAGAAAAAGATGTGTGTTTCTTGCTTCAGGTAGGAGCTTTGCAAAAACAGTAAGCAGAGGGGGCCTTTCAGTACCACCTCGACCCTGCTCCAGACCCCCTCCTCATCTGCATAGACTGCGATCGCAGCTGCCACTCACCTGCAGCAACAGATCTCCATCGCCACTATACCCAGCTACAAGAAGTTGGGCCACAATGAAGAGCAAAAGCTAAGGCCAAAAATTCCCCACAATCTGCAGGCCAGGGAAGCTATGCAAATGAGTTCCAGGGGCTTGTATTATTTAGTCCTTATTATGCTGTCCCCGGTAAGGCACATGCTGTGGCAATTAGTCCCTGTGCAATGCCTCCAGGTGGGGCTACAGATCTGCTCCTGCTGACACAAATTGAGCATTCCCAGGAGTGAGAATTGGCAGTTTCTGCCTGTTAGCCAATGTCTGGGAATATTGCTCCATGGCTCTATCCTGCCCTGCCATAATTTTTTATGACGTTGAATTGTCCTTTTACACTACAACTTCAACTTTCTCATATAAAGCACCCTAACATATGAAGAGAAATGGGAAACAATTAAAAGGCTTGGCTTAGAAAACCAGGATATCATTAGTTTAAAGACAGAGAAGGAGCTATTAATTGTTAGGGAAAAGAAAGAAAATATAACAGCAACAACAACAACAAAACACCTTGCTTGCCTTGAGCAAGATTCAAGCTAAGATTCTTCTAGCTCTGAGCCACATGCACAGGCTGCAAACATAGCTCCTCCAGAGGAGATCCTGGATGCCTGCAAGCATCCAAATGCACACCGATGTCTTGAGACTTTTATGAATTGTAACAGCAGTCCCTTCACATTAGAAATATCATTCACTAGTCTGTGTCATTCACTAGTCTGTATCATTCACTAGTCTGTTTTTGGTAACCATAATCCAAGCTCCTCAGTTTGCACTTCACCCTCAAGGGTAGGGGTTATGTAAATTAATTAATGTAAAGATACTTTAGGTACCTGTGTGCATTTTCAGGTGGAGTCTGAGATTTTATAGGGAAGTCTATGCCAAGACTTCCTGGATAGAATTTTAAAAGTCCAGTGGAGGTAGCTGGAGTTTATCTGCCTTCATGCAGTCTTCCAGCTTCCTTATTTCTGCAATTGACTGTAAAGTTATAGTAGAACCAAAAGATCAGTGGTAGCTGAAAAGATGCTGGAGTTGATAAACTGTGCCTAGAAAATGGGGAAAGTGAACATTTCTCATACTACTGCAGTGAAGATGATCACTTGTACATTATCCCAAGCAAATTTTTTTGAATGCATTTTGGCAACTCTGTTCTTAAAATGAATTAGAGAAATGCTTAAAAAGATATTGGGAATTTAAAGTCTTTTGCTTGAAGATTCATTGCACACTGTACATTGTTTTGCAGTTGGAAATATGCAACTGACTGTAGAAATGTATATATGCCCCTGTATGTCTGCTACATGTGAAGTCTAGAGGGATTATTCCATGTTAATGAGAGCCAAGGAATTCCTCTAGCAGCATCTTGCATAAGTGAGAATCACGTAATTTAAAACTGGCCAGGGGCAGCTTTAACTTACATGCCATTTTCAAAATTGCTTTCCCCCCACTCCCTCTCTTTTTGAGAAAAGAAAAGCTATAACTGTACTCATTTTTGCTAGCTCCCTTCCATTTTGCATGTCCACTAGCCCTTCTACTGAATGGATTTGCATCCTTATAAAAACCTGTAAGTGGAATAAATGTTATTTCCTTAATGGATGAATACTGATTTTGCAGAACCAAAGTGCTGGTACTACACAATGCTTCCTTCAAGTCCATTAAATGAAACTGCAGGCTATAAGGTCTGTAAATCACAGCAGACTGTGCTACCAGGGTACATATTCTTCCTCTTTTCTTACTCTCTTCTTCTTTCCTATAAAGCAGCATGGAAAGGTACGCTTTTCAGTAACACAGTAAATGTTCTTTTCATTAATTGGTGAGTATTTGTGCCCTCAGAAATGGGAAAAACATGGTAACTGTTCCAGAGTTTCTTTTTCTGAAAACTGTAAACAAAGGTATATTGGAAATATAGGGCCTTTTTGTTCTGTAGCCACTCAAACCTGTGATAATTTATTTCTTTCACAGCGCAATAAATTAAAGCCCAAGCTTCCTAATAATTTAATACTGTTCTATTTCCCATTAAACAAAGCCATTGATTAACAATAAGGCATCACTTCTCCAAAACTAAAGCATGTATCTGTAAAAGATCTACCTTTGATTTGCTGCAGAGCTCTGGACAAAGCTCTTCCTTTAAGTGAATTTTCTCACTTTCAGTATTGCTTTAGAAACCTGCATCTACGCTAGACATGGACATAGTACAAGGCTGCAATCTCTACACAGTAAAATGCACCTCTAACAACACTGGTATAAGAGAGTGTAAACTATAAGACAAAAAAAAAAAAAAAAATAGTTGTCTTTTACTGAATTTTTCATTCATTTTTTCATTCAAATTTATTTCATGACACCAATACAAACCATTCCAACCTGTAGTTTTGCACTTAGGAGGTAAAATGTAGTATTAATGATACAAATTTTAAAAAAGTCACCACTCTTCCATCTCTATCCTTCCCTCCATCCCAAATGAAGATAGCCAATGCAAATCAGCTAAAGAAAGAAGATATGAAAAAACACCTCTGTCTGGTCAGCAAACAATTAACAGAGAGCTGCAGACAAAATACAACTCTAGCGCAGCAAATAAATAAAATAATAATAATAATATTAATGACAACAACAACGATAACAAAATAACAATGGCATGCATATAGATACGTTATTATTTTATTTGTCCCCTGGTGAACACAAGTACTAACATAACTTCTATGACTTATTAAAAAGTTGAGAAAAGAAAAAAAGTATTATATGTGAATTAAATGTGAAATGTGAATGTGAATGTGAAAGTATTTATAACTGAATGCAAGGCAAGACTCATTTTAAAATAATATCATTAAAGGTTGGATGGAGCTTAAGGTAGCAGAGATGAAAGAATCGTCCAAGACGGTATTTTGTTTAAAGTTACAAAATCTCTACAGAATGATTCATAAATACAGGGGTTTTAACTCCTGTATATTAATTTAAATACGAAGCAACACCTCTACATTTCATGCTAACTACCATTTCTTTTATTCTCAAACTAATCTTAGTAGGTGGAAGGAGGGAGAAGCAAACCTTTTAAGCATTTCTAGCCTGATCTGGGGGTGGAAAAAGAAGCTTGTAGGCTCTGATAGTGACTGCCCCTTGAAAACAATAATTAGCTCAGGAAAAGCACGGCAGTTTCAGCTGTCAAAAGCCCAGAAATCCCAGTGTCACCAGTTTGATCAGCTCATTGATAGGATATGCAAAGACCTGTTCAGAAACACAGGAGCAGCAGTGACAGGGATCGACATGTTTGTGCGGTGTCAGTGTCATGCAGTGAAAAAACAGGATAATTGACAAATTTGAAAAAGCAAAAATAAATCCCAGAACTTAATCAGAGTGAGTTTCAGTTATAAGGATGATATCTTAGCTAGGGTTTACCATTCACTCTTCTGAAAGAATAAAAACCAGTGTGGACTATAAATACTGCATCGAAAGAAAGAAAGAAAGAAAGAAAGAAAGAAAGAAAGAAAGAAAGAAAGAAAGAAAGAAAGAAAGAAAGAAAGAAAGAAAGAAAGAAAGAAAGAAAGAAAGAAAGGACGGAAGGAAGGAAGGAAGGAAGGAAGGAAGGAAGGAAGGAAGGAAGGAAGGAAGGAAGGAAGGAAGGAAGGAAGGAAGGAAGGAAGGAAGGAAGGGAGGAAGAGAGAAAGAGAGAGAGAAAAGAGAGAGAGAAGAGAGAGAGAAAGAGAGAGAGAGAGAGAGAGAAAGAAAGAAAGAAAGAAAGAAAGAAAGAAAGAAAGAAAGAAAGAAAGAAAGAAAGAAAGAAAGAAAGAAAGAAAGAAAGAAAGAAAGAAAGAAAGAAAGAAAGAAAGAAAGAAAGAAAGAAAGAAAGAAAGAAAAGGAAAAACGCAGGATAAAATCTTCCTAAACTAATCACATTTGCCATTTGGAAAAAAAAAAATATAACTACAGAAAAAAAATTTTGTTTTCAGTTCCTAATTCAAAACAGATACTTATTCATTCCAAAACATTTTTTATTACTTTTCTCTGGTGGCAGACATATTTAGTGTCTTACAATCCAAAAAAAAAGTCAGAGCTTTTGCTATTGCAAGTTTGTCACTGTTGTTAAAAAATAGCCTGTAGAGAGGTATTCGCACAGGCTGAAGGTCAAAACTTCAGGTTCGGTTTGTGTCTTTTGTGGAAAAGCATGTTTTTCCTCGTCAGTTTCTTTCCACTGGACATCGTGTGTTTGTAAAAGACTGGCTAAAGACTGCAAGCTCTTGGTGCAGGGTTCATTGCTTACTGTATTTTTACAGCGTGCTCAGCATGCTGGAGGCACAGCCTCTCAGATCATGACTGATCATGGCCGGTGTATCACAAGAAATATTTGGGAAATAAAAACAAGGTGGGAACAGGGGAACGGTATGACCAAAACCAATTCTTCTGCCATCCATTTGCAAGCTCTGTGCACCTACAGTTGCACATGCAGACAGACAAATAAAGGCAGATGCATAAGGCAACACGCTATCAGCAATCTTCAACCGCTGGGAAAGCATCATCATCAATATTCTCACTTTGAGCAGTGAAATCCTCAGCAGCACTCTACAATGGCAGTGTGCACCAGCCTGTCATCTCTTGCCTTTCAGGAGGAAGAAATAAAATGTACCTTAATACAGGGGGGAAGAAGAGAGGTTTTTTGTTTTTTCATGGGTGTGAATAAGCAGGAACAAAGATAATAGAAATTACCCTCCAACTGTAGCTGAATGTCTTACATTAATCTGCTTTATCTTGTGATTTTGCTGCAGTACAGACCAGAAAGGAATTGCCTGGGACAAAGTGCAGAAGGGCACCGTCCTGGACAGGCACACACTCTGCAGACGCTCACAAGCTTCACCCTGCCTCCATGTAGCTGGAGCTGGAGGAACACCTCCCCAGGTTCAGAAGCATTTGTCCTTTCTGCACCCAGCTAAATAAAACCTCAGGTGCAACCACAATGAGAAAAAGTTGCTCAGACAGTGCTTTTTGATCAAAAAGAACCACCAGAAGCACACCACTTAGGAGGCGAAGGCCGTTTCCATCAGGCTAAGCAGCTAAACTCCCCTGGTATACAAAAAAATTAATATCTAATGAAAGCATACCGAATATTTCCTAGTGATTTCCCATATATTTCTGGGAATCTCTATGGTCTTATCATGATTTAAAAATACATTTTAAAACTTGTTTCCAAATTCAAGGGTTATGGATAGTACCAGAACATAAGAGAACATTCAGTAAGAAAGATCTCTATACATTTCATTTTTTTGTCTGAAAAAGTATCCACAATCATCATCCATTCTTAGTATGTTGGACTTTTGCCAATGTACACATAGATAAGATTAAAAGAGTTTTCAATATACTCTGCACTAACTTGCCTAAAGGTGAATTCTAGTTTCTTCAGCTAGTACCTAAATGTACAATCTAGGAACAATTAAATAACAAAGACTATTCAAAGTCTATTTTTCATTCTTTTTTCCCCTATAAGACAAAAAAAAAAAAAAAAAAAAAAGTATTACATTTGATATAAACTATTTCAATTACAGCACATCATGCCTTCCTACTACTGCCTTCCTTCCTACTGCATTAAGTGAAACGGTAAGGTTATTCAGTTAAATAACACAATCTCTGAGAATGTATGAAATCTTTCCAATGGAAATCTTAATTATTAAGGTATTCCAGAATGTAATTATTTTAAGCTAATTGGAGAAGAAAATATTTTCAATCTCCCATTTTTGAGAATGTACAGTTGTAATATTCCTACAACGTGTCTCAGATTTGAAATGTAGCATATTATTCAGCCTGGGTCCTTTGATGTGTGTTTTTCCCTCAATCCATGCTCCAACAATTCTGTCATACAGAGAACTGAAAATTAAGTTATTCTCGCCAGCAATACTCCCCCACAAAGAATCTATCAAACCATAGATATAAACCTCAGAACAATTCCTGCCAGGTTTCTCATGCAAATGCTGCAGAAAAACTTACAAGAGCACTTTAAGATATTGAGAACCCTTCAATACAACCCAGTATAATAACTTTTACTTGCTAATTTCTATGGGTCAGTTGCAAAGGAATAGACCTGTCAATCTTTTTCAGATGTAGCAGAATTTGTCTGTCTACAAACAGGGATACTTTGTTGTTGCCATAGAGACTAATCCTCCACTTTCCTTCTGTTGACACAGCTAGTCACACTCTAAACTACCTGATCACACTTTTAATAGGCAGCTGACTCGAGTACCATAAAATGCTCAAATCAAGTTCGCAACACTTGATGCATCTACTGTTGCTTTTTAAAATAATAATAATAATAATAATAATAAACAGCAATGGCAATACTGTGCAGAGAGATTTTTACCACGCTTGTCTTAAAAAGTAGACTGTCTAGAAATGGTGACTATCTAACAATTACTTTGCTCAAGTTCCAAACTAATTATGTTATTCTACGTGAATAAATTCTTATAATAGAGGAAATGTTATTTTTACAATTTTTTATATCTTGTATATGAATTTCCTTATGCATTAATTGATTAAACATAAAAAAATATATTATAACAATTATCCAGAAAATCTGCTTTTACAATGCATTCAGGACATTATATCATGTTCTAATTTTCAAATTTTCAAACCTGACAGGAAAATAAATGCAGAGACAACTCTGTCCCTCTAATAAAGTGATGTTCTGAGAAAGGCAATTTTCATCTGGGTGACTAGAAACTTTGTGGTATTTTAATAAGTATTCTAAACTTAAAGCTGTTTCAAAATCTATTCAAACCTCCTTGGTCTGCAAACCAAATAGTCAGAAGTGAGCCTTTTTGAAGAAAGACAAAGGAAAGAAAATAAGAAAGAGAGAAAGAGAGAAAGAGAGAAAGAGAGAAAGAGAAAGAGAGGAAGAGAGAAAGAGAGAGAAAGAGAGAAGGAAGGAAAGAAAGAGAGAAAAAAGAGAGAAGGAAGGAAGGAGGGAAGGAAGGAAGGAAGGAAGGAAGGAAGGAAGGAAGGAAGGAAGGAAGGAAGGAAGGAAGGAAGGAAGGCAGGAAGGCAGGCAAGGTTAGGTTCAAATATGTTTTGTTTTATCCAGGTTAGAATAATTTGACAATCTTTTTATTTTATTATTCATTACTTAAAAGGTGAAAGAAACAAAACAACAAAACAAAACAAACAAACAAACAAAAACAAGAGAATGCAATCTTAATACAGTAAATTAACTTTTTCCTTTTAAAATGACAAAAAAGGTCTTAACTATTTTTATGACATTATTTTTATATTTATATTATCCAAATTCTTCTGCATATTGCCAGTAAAATGCCTCTACTTCCATTCTTCAAAATGTCTTTAGCTGTCTTCACTGTTAAATTACTAATTATCTTACCATTTCCTCCTAATACAAAATGAAAATTCTAAAGGTACTTTTCAAAAGCTATTTTGCCCTCCTTTAACACATATTATAAAAAGTTTGTTGTGACTCCTTCAATTAACAAGAAAAATTGATGTGTATCATTAATTACGTCAGTAGAAATCATAAATCATCTCTGAGTGCTGCAATTAATTATTTTAAAGTCATGTGAAGACAAATGACAGGCATAAGATAAATCCACAGACCCTTCAGATCTGAGTGAGATGGGAAAGAAAAAACAGAGAAGAAGAAAAGACACAACAAAATCAGCAACAGTTCATATGAATTAAAGCACATGAATTATTTCTTCCTGTTCTAATAGTGTTAATAAAGATATTATAGCAACACTAATATACTAGTAGAAGTCAATGGAGTTTCAATTGCAAACCTTTATTTTCAAGGCTTGAGTATTTTTATTTTCACTATTAAAAAAAAAAAAAAAATTGAAAAATATTCTCTTACCAGCTTTATGCATTTTGCTCTTTTTGCTTTCTGTTTGACTTTGTTTTGGAGAAGGGCAGTTTAGAGGCTAGAAGGATCAGGCACCCCCCTTTTCTTATTTTTCACAATCTTTGCTGCTATAATGGCAGCAAACAGTGTGATGTTTTCTTCTTTTTTTCCCTGATGGAAAATTAACTACTAAGAGTACAAAATAAACATTTTCTATTAATATGTATTAGCCATATTTGATTGATACAGACTACTAATTTAATCCTACTTGCCCCTTGCTGTAATGTTTGGACTAAGAAAGCTGTCTCAGAACATCAAGAAATATGGAGAGGAATTATGCTAGTACTGCATAGCCTAATACACAGTCTCTTCCTGAAAACTATTCCAAATAGGTAGGCACACAAAGCTCATACTTCTTAATAAAAAAAAAAAAAATGCTATTCTTAGCATCCAAGTATAAACATTTGCATGGTACTGTTACCTGCACAGACACACAGAAGCAAATACATATTGTTGCGATCTCAGAAGATATTATCTTGCCAGAAGAAGTGAATTTGGACTTCATCTTACAGGATAAGAAATTTCCTGTAGAACGTGGGCATTTAAAATCTGTACCAACTCTCTTTACAAGGATTGTCCTGAACACAATTGTACATACCTATTTGCTATGTTCCTTTTCATAACTACATGATCTCTAGAATGTTTACATAGTTCTAGCTACCTTTCTTAGCTACAGTCTGTGGACTGTACAAAGTACAAATACAAAAAAACTTTGCAAAGTTTTTTAAAGTCCAGAAATTAAACATGTTTTTTCCACTTAATTAAGCAGAGACAGTATAATGGTTCTCAAACCAAATACCAAGGCATTCATGCTTCCCATGTGCACTGAATGGCACCTAACATTTTCCCAATATTTTTCCCACCATAGGGTATCACAGGGAATATCAGCATAAGCGTCAGTGCACACAGAAAACACAATTTAACATCCTCATTGAGCCACCAGCTAAGAAACCAGCAAACACGAACAGGGTACGAGCAGTTGCGCTTTGCAGAAGAGAGCATCACACTGCTGACACAGAACTTGCTCAACCTCTCACCTCAATGCTTTAAGGGCATGTGAGCTTTCAGCTTGCAGAATTACTTTACTACACTGAGGAAGCAATACCTGTTTGAAAGCATAACACAAAACCTGAACACTACAGGAAAGGTCTAAAGAAAAAAGAATGCGCCCCGGAGTCTCGTCACCCTCACATTAGAGGCACATGAATTTTACAATCTTTTGTTTCTTCAGGTAGGCCAGCTCCTGAAACAAAATAGTACCTGCTGTCATTGCTCATTTTTACCTGTGTAATTGCAGCCAGCACTATTAAATCCAATACTTGTTCTACAATTCTGTGTTGCAACACAGCATTTAGGTAGTAGTATGCACCTAAATTCTATTCAGAATAATTCTACTTCTGCTATTAGCAACAGAGCTGAGGAGGAAAGAAAGAAAGGGAACCACTGTCAAAACAAACTGTACGAAAAACAATGCTTTCTGGTTGAGTCTCAAGCCACTGAGAGCACTTGGCATTTATTCTTGTTAGCATCAACAATATTATGAGATTTTTGGACAATACACATTATAAAAATACTTCATTCTCATTATTATTCACAGTGGCACATAACAGCACACACAGATGAGAGAGAAGAGACAACACCTTGTTAATTTTTTTAATGACACACCAGAGAGTCATGGCATTTCCCCTGACCTCAAAGAGAGTCCTGCATTTGGAGTCTCTCTCCTTTTTTTATATAAGAGTCAGACAACCATAATATCCATATGATATCAAGTGCGTCCTCAACTAGATAATAAACAGGCCCATAAACGTCACTTGTCAGTTTTGGGTGTCAGCAGTAAATGTACCTTTCTGACATTCAACTCATCTTGACTACTCTATTTCTTGAATACTACCAAAAAAATCAATAGGATTACCCACTGAGTAAACTATATGTTAAACATCAAAGTTAAATGATTAACTGTGGGAACAAATTTTGTTCATATTCTATTGGAAAATGTGTCTTTGTTATACTATCCCATATAACCTTGTCTGTTGTGGTAAGCGTATTTCAACACAATGAAGCAGTCCAGCAAAATGTGGACACGAGTGTCTCCATAAAGCTGAAAGTCAGTCTTGCAAATGAAGATCCAGTACAACTCAAAGAAGTCTGGCATGTCCCTCAGCAGTCTGCTTGGGAAACTTATTCTTAAATTCTTAAATTGTTGAACCTGCAGACTACTGCAAGTAAGATTTTATATCACATTTTAACAAGGCACCTATGTACCACTTATCATGGCTTTACAGACCACTAGGCCGGGAACCACTGTTTTTTAATTTTGTGTAAGTCGCATTTCACACGCATGCAAAAACACATATGCAAACTGTCTTTCTACTCAGTGTAGTCAATTAGTAAGGTTTAATTTAAAAAAAAAAAAAAGCAAAATGCACTAAATGATCAGGAAACAGTTCACTGAACTTAGAAATTTACTGGAATGTATCTTTTTTTTTCTTAACTTTTACTTGCATTGGTAAAAATGACCTATTATAGATCAGTTTTCCACTGTTTCCACTCCTTTGTCTTGGTTGCACATTGCATGCTCTCCTTGTACAACTTTCCACTTGCAACAAGAGAAAGGATTTAAAGATCAACGAATATTGATCTTCATCCCAAAGTCAATGCCATATCTCCTAATGTGTGCATCAAGGAATGCAAGTTAATTTACAGTCATGCACACGAGGCCATGCAAGGCCATCCCTATTAGAGCTACTGTTCAAAAAAAAAAAGTCCAAGGGGCCAAAACTGACTCAAGAATGCTGTATTAATTATTAATGCAAAATGGAAAAACTGAGCCATTTAGCAGAATGTAAATGCAAATGCACCATATTTGTATTTTCATTCCAGTTTTCCCCAAGCATTTTTTTAAACACTACACTTCAGCACATGATCTGTTTTTCTAAGTTCTGCATGTCTTGTTTGCTCTTAAAAAGACTCCTGTGAACTTTTTTTATTGTTCTGAAGACTATACAGTCTTTATTAATTAAATCTAATGCTAAAAGGACTTGTGAAATGATCTTCTAAGAACATTTTTACATGTTCATATGAATAATTTTACATATTTCATCAGCTACACCTTGGTATCACAGTGGCCCTTAATCATGCTGGAGATTCTCAACTAAATGAAGCAGATTTATCTTTACTTATTCCTGTAGTTCTTTAAAGAATATTTGCTATCAGTTAAAATGTGTTGTTGATGCAAAAAGACAATGATTTAGTTTTTAATTTTATTATTTAGTTAGTTTATTTTAATTTATTATTTTTTATTTTATTATTTCTCTTTTTCACAAAGGTGAAAGTACTACTAAGGACAGCTGTTCAATATTACAGTATTCAGGATAGGGAATGAGAAGGGTAAAAAAGTAAGTGAAGGAATTCTGTTGTTGTTTTGGTATATAATATGTTCAAAATATAAAGGTTTTGTCCATAAAAAGATTATAGAACTGTGCCCTGCTGCTTATAAAACTTAAGAGATATTTTTATTATGCTTCCAAGGAGTCACACTAATTCCTCCTGAGCAATATTTTATATCAGTATTAGAACAATATTTTCTCTGTGTTAATAAATGGTTTAATAAAAGAGGTTCCTTTTTACTAACTGTTTTTAGAAGTCTGTTTAAAATGTATTTTTAAATTTAGAATTATTCTCCTTTTTTTCACAATCCTCTCCCCTTCAAATCAAAATGGCTGATATGTAAAAGTTCACAATAGGTGACATTTCAAAGGATGATCCTTGGGAAAAAATAAAAAAGAATATCAAGCAACCAGTTACCCAATTCCACTACTTCTTGGGATAGGAAGATTAATACAAAGGATATGTATGATAGCAAAGTCAGGAAAGTTACTTAAATGCTTTTCAAACCTACTTTAGACCCAGCTATGAATATGCTATGAATCCATTGTTCAAGAAAGATATTCTTTCTGACAAAATAAGTGAAATTTGTCTTGATTGACAGCTATGATAAAAAGTTCTCCTTGGCATCAGTGGGACCAGGATTTCTCTACAGGGATCTTTCCTGCTTCATATTTGCTATCCATTCAAAAAGCTATTACCTGTATAGCTAGTTGCTCCAGCATGGAATGGAGTGATATTTACTTTTGGTGAAGATCCACAGTAATAGTATTTGGCTGGTTGTGAATAAGCTACTCACCTACCTTCAAATATCCTTATGAGTGATAATACAGTGTTTTTCCTCTCTCACACACACACATAATATCATATTATTGTATCTCACTAGTTATGAGAATACTTACAAAAACCTTTTAGGTGCCATATTATGAACATGAATTAATGACATTTCATTAATGTGGTAAAACACTTTTTTTTTTTCTTTTGCATGGGCAAGAGCAAGGTTAAAGTTTAAGCTGGTTAACTAAGAGAAGATGAGGAAGATCAAAGAAGGATAACATTGATGAACTAAAGAAATGGATGTAAGAGGAGCTCTTTCACACTCTACAATATTTGACACAACCTATAGCATAATCTCAAATTATTAAGACTATGCAGGCACATCACTTATTGATTCTTTACACAGAATGAATTTGTCTGTTTGTGTGGTATATGTCACGTTTGTAGTACAGATGCTCCAGAAATCACTATGGCACCAGATCCAACTCTAGGTTTAGTTATCCTAGACTAATTCTGATCTTTCTAGTATGTCTCATGGGTTTGCCATAATGACATATGCAGAGGCACATCTGCAAAGGTCCTTTTATTCCTAAACATTTGTCACTTAGCAGATACTTCAAACTTTGTAGAGTCCTTTCCTGACCATGTGAGGTTGACCTTTTTAGAAGTGTGTCCTTCCTGTGAAAAATGTAGGTTGCCCTAGGACATGTGGACCATTACTGTGTCAAGCAAATAATAACTAATATCTTAGTTTGCAGCACATCAGCATCTGAGGAGTCACATGCCTTTAAGGACCTTGCTGTACGGGAGTTACTCCCTCACTTTGCATCCACGTATTGGGATTGGCTGACAGTCTCAAAATCTTAATCCTGTTCTTGTGTGACTGGACAGCATTCCTGACTAACAGTCGAACATCTGAGGAAACACCACCATCAACACCTCTCCAGCTGACAGAAATAACATTTGGGAAAGTGAACAGTGGACATGGTTCTATTTTCCAGGAAAAAAAAAAAAAAAAAAAAAAAAAAAAAAAGAAACTGAGTCGGAATTTCTTGCAGAGTTATTTTTTACTCTGGTGAATTAATACATTCTTTTAATGCTGTTTTGGGATATTTATATTAATTTGGATATAAAAAAGTAGAGCTCCAATTGGCATGAGGAAAATTCTTAACCATATTTCTTGACCTTGTAGTAAACTTCCAGACTACTTTATCTGCCTGTATTACTTGTTACTGTGCAGAAATATGCATATATGTACAAACATTAACAGCAAGGAAAAACAAGGATTAAAGAGCATTTACATTTTCATCCTTTCCATCATTATCAACCAGCATGGGATGTGCTCCTGTATTGCATGAAAAAGAACATCCCCTGCTTCATCCCCATTTAGAGTAGTAGTTCTACTTCATTATGTGTACTCAGACATATATTAAATAAACATATTCCTTCTGTTTATTAGTTCTTTATGTATGATTAATAGCATAAATGAAAACAAAACAAAACCAAATGAACCAAACAACAACAACAAAGAAAACAAACAACAAATAAGAAAAATAAAATCAACCATTCCAGAAAGTTTGGTGCTCCGTACAATTACATGCAAAATGCAAAATACATGTTGCATATATATGCTGCATAGCTGAATATAACTTTGGACAAGGAGTAACCTTTACACACAAGCTTAATAAACAGGCAGGTCAAGTAAGGTATAAGAACCATATCCATTCTCTGTAACTCCCCTTGGGTGCATAAAGAACAGCTCTATACAGTCTGGAGAGAAGCCACTTGGAGACAGAGAGATTAGCTTTTATTGGCTTAGGGCCACTGAGTAGTTTTAGGTGTATCAATTGCATTTCTATCATCACTGGAATAAAGGTGAAATGGTCTTAGTATTGGAAATAAATCAGATGCCAATATTATTATTTTTTTTTTTGGTCTCTTCAATGTAGTTGGGGTCAACAAGAAAAAACAAACAAATGAACAACAACACAAAGAAATACTACAAAACAAAGAATAACCAAAACCAAAATGAAATGTTTATGTTGCAGTTCCACAGAACATCTGAAGTCCTTCCTGCTGGTGGGAGAAAACAATTCCTTCCCAACCCACTTTAGCTTTTGAATGTACATCAAGATGTTTTTTACTCAGCTGAAAAGTCTCTAATTTAGGAGCAGACTGAGAAGAACAATGAACTTAAGTCACACAAATTCTCTGTGAAGTTCTAATGTTGTAGTAGTCTTACACCATTTAATTGAAGCAGTGTTGATAGATTTCTCATAAAATATTCTATCATTTTTATACTTCAATGTTTGTTGTAATATTCCAAAATAAGTTAAATATTTTTTTATTCAACTGTTCATTTTTTCTCTTTTCAGAAAAATAAATAAACATTTCTGCTCTTGTTGAAGCAAACTATGGATTTTCTTTGTTGCCTTTTTCAATTTTTCTTTTTCTTTTTTCCTTTTTTTTTGTACCTGAAAATTTTGTGTTTTGTTTTGTTTTTCACAGTCCCATGGAATCATTTTATCTGTTCTTTCAATATTATATATTTTTAAAAACACATTAATATGTAGGTGGTCTTACATATGTAAAGTATACTCCATAGATATTTAGCCAAAAAGCTACATGTGCTGCACTTAAAAATTACACAATGAGGAATCTGCAAGCAGAAGATAACCTTACCAAGACCCTGGTGATAAAAACAGTTGTGAAAAGTGATGTAATACCACTGGCTTTCAATATTAGAAAATATTTTTTACTAAAAAATAAATAAATAAAAAATACAATGCTAGACACTTGTCTATGTGAATCACTATTTGTGGTGAGCTTTCCCAAAACTACTGCACATTGCATAAAGCCTGTTTTTAAAATATGTAATTAATTATTGAATAATAATCAGAACACTTTCAGTTTTAAAGAGCAAATTAAATTCAGGCAGGTTTTTGGAACATTTTCAGACAGGAATGGTCATCTGCTTGCAGACAGACCGTGATGCTGTTGCAGCTGCTTCTATTCATTATACTGTATTTCACGTTTTCTTCGCTGTCAACCTTTTATGCATTGAATCAACAGAGTCAGGGAAGGACTGACTATAGGAGCATGTTGCTGAGCTGCTCTGGGCTTACAGCTCTGCACATGAAAGAAGAATATGCCCTAAAATGAAACACAGAAAAAAAAATACTGGAAAAAAAAATATCCTTGTTTATTCTTCTCTTGGTTTCATTTCTTCAATTTCCTCACCTATGGAATGAAGCAGCAACTTTATTCTATGGCATTGGTTCCCAGGATTCCCACTTTGATTCTTCCAAGTGCCATGGAACCCACACTCCTGCCAAGAGGAATATCATTTAGTAAATCTCTAACAGCTTTTGTAAATATGATGCCATCCAGCAGATTAATCAGACTTTCAAAGCAAATAGCTAAGGGGTTTGGTAAACAAGAGTTATAATAAAGCAGAGTGTTAAAATATACGTATATATATATATATAAATGCTTACACTACAGGAGGGAAACAATTCATGCCTAGAACAACTGCATTATTAGTCACAGCACTGTGACCTCTCACCTCAAGTGATAAAGTACACAGGTCAGAATTGACAATACATACTCATGGCTGATCATGGCTGCCATTTATTGATCCAAGGGAAAAAATAAAAAAAAAAAAGGGGGAAGGCGAAGGGGAAGGGGAAGGGGAAGGGGAGGGGGAGGGGGAGGGGGAGGGGGAGGGGGGTAGGGGGAGGGGCGGGGAGGGGCGAGGAGAGGAGAGGAGAGGAGAGGAGAGGAGAGGAGAGGAGAGGAGAGGAGAGGAGAGGAGAGGAGAGGAGAGGAGAGGAGAGGAGAGGAGAGGAGAGGAGAGGAGAGGAGAGGAGAGGAGAGGAGAGGAGAGGAGAGGAGAGGAGAGGAGAGGAGAGGAGAGGAGAGGAGAGGAGAGGAGAGGAGAGGAGAGGAGAGGAGAGGAGAGGAGAGGAGAGGAGAGAAAAATGAAAACTTTGCAGGAAAAACATTGCTCTGAATTACAAACACGCATTCTCCTGATACTCAGCAAAACTGAAACCCACTGAAACTCAGTGGGTTTCTCCCACTGGAGCTGGAAAGCAAGAAGTGAGTTCAGCCAGTATTTAATATCAAGTGAATGTGGTGTTTAATCAATACTATTCTGCTTTTGTTCCACGATGTGGAAAGCAGTGTCTATTCATTCAGTAAAGGTTAATGCCAAGGGTCAAGTGATTTCACACTCTCTGTAGGATCCACAACATTTCAGTAGTTCAGATGCCTTGGACAATGATGACTCAGTTGGACTGATTTATTGCCACTCTAAGGCCCTGCTTAATACTAAAGTGCTATCTTATGATAATACCTCAGAAAATAGCACTGATAAAAGAGGAGGCAATAATTACCTACATTTTGAAGTAATGTCTTCATTTCTAACATCCTATAAAGATGTAAGGTCCATTTAAAATGATCTGCTTCTTGTATTAGCAAGTCAGTTAAATTAGATATTATCAGTGTTCTCTGGTTTATGAAATGCTATCTATGCAAAAGAAATCTGTTGGACGTATTAAGAAAAATGCAAATTGGAAGTAAATGTAATACAGTACATCATTTAACATACATTTTAAAGAATAACTTATTTCCTTGTCTACTTGCCCAAATAAAGAAATACTATTCTAAGACAGATTAATAAGGCAAAAAAGGGAGAAAATTGTCAGACAATTTAGAACAAAAATATAACATTCACAGACACCCTATGTTCTAATCAGGCTTTAATATGTGAGATTATATAACTAACAGCATTTACAATTGCTTCCATTCTTTTTTGTTTTGTTTTGTTTTGTTTCTTTAGAATTTCTAACTTGAGGGTAGATATGCAAAAAAAAAAAAGGAAAGCTATATATCTCCTTCAACATGATACACTGAAAATGACATTAGGTGAGGTCATTTTCTAAATCAGAATGCATTTGACTTTGTCAGGGGTTCTAATTTTGAACATGTTAGGATCCCTGATTATTATTCAGCAATGTCTTATTCAAGATGTGTTTTATATAATGAAAGAAGTTCAGATGTCACCAGGAAAATAGTGTGAGAAGAATTAATTGGAAGGCTTATCAGAGAAAAGTCATTTAGAATCCAGCTCTACCTAATATATCATTGAATGATGAATATACCAATCAATTAACGAAATAAAATAAATTCTGCAAATTTGACTGAAGACATCCTATTATTATAAGTGGGAGGATATTTGGAACAGTTAATTACTCCTTATTTTATGTTCTAAGTATGCAAAAATCCTTTATGTGAATTTTCAGCATCCCTTTCCCCCCAATTACAGATATTTAGAAATTTCTTCTGACTTGTTTTAAATGATGGTGTCATATTTTCTATAACACTACAGCAGATAAAGAAGAAAGGCATTTTAATGTGAGTTAAAGGAAAAAATGCTAAGTTCTTACATCTGTAAGATATTCTGTTTTCTTACAAAAATAGCATAATCAGTGCAAAAAAGACAAAATGTTTAGCACTATTTACAGATCAGATGGACTAGTTATTATGTAAGAAATATGTATTGTAATGAAACCAATTTTTGACAATCATCAATATTGATTAATAAATTGTTACTGATACTGTGAAATGCCTAGCAAATAAATTTGTCTTTCGCTCTTCAACTATTTGAATATGAAATGTCAGAAGTACCAATGAAGGTTATGACTGGTGGTGAAACAGTACTGTTAAAGACCAAAAGCAAAAATGTTGAGATTCTCTGTTTAATTTTATAGATTAAAAAAATTCTAAACAGTTTTCAATTCTAGACACTGGTTTCTTACTACCTGACATCTGTTGATTTCTTCTTCCCCCAACAAGGTGTCAGTCACAGCCTGAAATGCACAGCCCCACCACCTTTCTATTTAAAATTTCATAAAGAAATTTAGGTGGCAGTACCAAACGTACTTTGGAGATAGCTACAACTGTGTCCTAAGAAATTTGGAAAAGGAAACAGAAAAGTTTGTCTGCTGAAAAATGACACAAGTTTAAAACATAAAATCCATTGTATTAGGAAGGAAAGTGTAACATTTTGAACAAGATGCTTTCTTTAATTTATTTATAAGCAATATGTCTTGGAAAATTGCACCTTCTGATAACAAAGACTTAGCCACACTAAATCGGTCCGTCATGCCATTAATGTCAGAATTTCACCTCCAGCCACAGCCAATGCCCAACGGATTCGACACCCAAGGAAAAAGACATGTTCTTTCTGATCCCATTGACAGCGAGTGTCTACCTTGAACTTTATTAATCCTACTTTTTTCCGCACAATTCAGGGTATGAGATTATTTGCTGGTAGATTTTAACATTCAACAAACACATATAGATAGAAGAGTGTACAAAATGAAGTCTGTCCTACTACTAATTATTTTTTACATGAGTCTATACAGGTCCAAAGCACGTGCAATAAGTAGTTTCACCGTGAAATGGAACAACCATCTGTCAGCCATATCCCAATATGTCAATGAAGAATGGGAATATTCTCTTACTCAGTGGGATAAAACAAACAAAAAAAAAAAAGGAGAGATGAAAGTTGTAAAATTGGGCTAAAAGATGTTCCTAGACAGTTTTGTGTAATATTATGATCTAACGATGTAAATGTTTTCAGGTTTAATCTAACAGTTCAATGGCATATTACTTTTTTTTTTTTTTCTGTCTTCCACACTACGTTGGAATTCTACTACAGCATGTACTTTGGAAATGGAATACTTAAAAAGAGTAAGCAGTAGAAAGAGGAGAATGGATATTCATGTCGACATCACAGTAATACGTAATAGGATACCAAGAATAAAAAGAAAAGAAAGAAAGACATGCCAAAAATTAGGCTTCTGAATCCATACTTAGGCAATTAAATAAAAGGCCTAATTACCAAGACTGCTAAGCAGCCAGGAGCTCCTATTATAGTGGGTGTCATCCTATTGCAGTGAGGGCAGTGAACTAGCTGGCTCCTGAAAAATGTGGCTGAGTATCCAGGCTAATTATGCAAAATACTTGCTTTGTGACAGAGTGCAACATCAGTGAGATTTATACAGGCAGATTTAGCTGCCTTTTATATACCGATGGATACACACTGAATTTGTATCTCTGTTCATGTACAATTTATATGTGATGTGAATCGACACATGAATCAATCATGAGTAAAGTGTTTATTACAACCATGTTCCTTAGTTCTGGTTTATACGTTTTCCTACTGTTTTGCTCCCTTTTTATTACTTTTTTGTTTAAACTTCAGTTTCAGGGTTTGGAGGGCTTGCAGTAGGTTTTTAACTGTGTAACAATGTTAAAGCACAGAAGACATAAAACAATATACAAACAAAAAATCAAAATATTACAAAGGGATAAAACAAAAGTATTCAAAATTTGGTGATTAGAAAACAGAAGTACAGATTTCTTATTACTACACCATCTGCCAAAGCTGGACAAAATAATTAAACAGTTAACCTTGGTTAGTTCTGTGGAAAAAAAAATGACACATTGTTTGAGGAAAGTCAGTTTGAGATAAGTTATTTGTAAGACAGTGATTCATTTAGTGTTACTAAATATATGTATAATCAAAAAACACCCATGGTAATATGAATCCTTCTTCAACAGCAGTTCTTTTTCTGCAGCTAATTGACAGTGAAACAGCCCTACTCAGATTCAGGGCTCCTGCAGGAAAACTTTCTGGAGGACTGAACCCCAAATTTATAGAAAATTAAAACCAAAGTTATCTTCCTAACATGGGGATATCTACCACTGGGCTTTTAGATGAAGTCTTTTCTTCTAGAATAATTTATGTGCCATCACGGAGGTCTGCAGTGGATTCCACACACTCAGGTGCAACCTGTTAAGAATGCATACGTACATCTCAACTCTTTTAAAAATTTCAATCTGAAGTCTCCAGCTGCTAAGGGCTGGCTTCCACTGACCTAGAAGATTAAATCACTATTGCCAGTGTGCTAAACAAGGCTGGCATCCTAACTGAACCTGCACGGTGGCTTTGGAAAAACAAGACACTGTATGTTCCCAGCTGTACAAGTGTAGAGTAAATGTGTTTTTTCAACATCACCATGAGTTGCAATGGACACCGTAACTGAAATAAACAGAAATCCTTTCAGAAATTACTGACATTATATCCTTTAGACATCATTGGTTTTTCTACCATGAGTTAGTTCAGCCATAAGGATTAAAATTAAAGCAGTTCAAGCCTTCAAAATTTCAGAATAATATGTTACCTGTCTTCTCATTTTCTTTCTTTCAAGCTTTTCTTCAGTTATTTATGTTGGAAGTACAGGTCATCATGATGGTGACTGTGGGAGAAAAAGATTTCCCTTTATTTTCAATTCTAATGAAAAATCCCATCTTTCCTCAAAATATTCATAACACTAGTTAAAGTGCCATTATTCTCTGAGCTGTCTTTGCTGCCCACAATGTCCCTAAAACAGGAAATTAAATCCATCATTATGGACCTATAAGCCAAATCCCCACCTTTACTGAGAGTTATCAAACGCTGTCTCTCAAAAAGCTGCACAGGAGCAGGCGACCACACCTCCAGGCTACACAACTACTGCTCAGATCCATTTGATGCCCCTTGCTGTCTTCTCTCCACCCTGACAGGTCTCCCCCCAGGGTATGGTTGATCACTCTCTACTGTCTACAAGGCCCCTGAGCCCAGAATTACTCCCTGTGTCCCAGCCCCAGGCATATTCAACAGCTTTGCAGGTTCTCCTCACCTGTGAAGAAGGTGATGGAGAACATGTCAAAGGCAGCTGTTTCACTGTGCAGCATTTAACAAAAGCAAGTGCCAGGTCCTGCACCTGGGACGGGGAAACCCTGGCTATACGTACAGATTGGGCGATGAGACGCTGGAGAGCAGCCCCGCAGAGAGGGATCTGGGGGTTGTGGTTGACAGCAAGTTGAATATGAGCCAGCAGTGTGCCCTGGCAGCCAGGAGGGCCAATCGTGTCCTGGGGTGCATCAAGCACGGCATCGCTAGTAGGTCAAGGGAAAGGATTGTCCTGCTCTACTCTGTGCTGGTGCAGCCTCACCTGGAGTACTGTGTGCAGTTCTGGGCACCACAGTACAAGAAGGACATTAAATTGTTGGAGAGGGTCCAGAGGAGGGCAACGAAGATGGTGAAGGGACTCGAGGGGAAGACGTATGAGGAGCAACTGAGGTCACTGGGCCTGTTCAGCCTGGAGAAGAGGAGAATCAGGTGGGACCTCATAGCGGTCTACAACTTCCTTGCGAGGGGGAGTGGAGAGGCAGGTGACCTATTCTCTGTAAAAGCCAGTGATAGGACCCAAGGGAATGGTGTTAAGCTGAGGCAGGGGAAGTTTAAGCTGGACATCAGGAAGAGGTCCTTCACTAACAGGGTGGTTGCACAGTGGAACAGGCTCCCCAGGGATGTAGTCACTGCACCAAGCCTGTCTGAATTTAAGAAGCGATTGGACTGTGTGCTTAGTCACATGGTCTAAAATTTTGGGCAGATCTGTGCAGTGCCAGGAGTTGGACTTGATGATCCTTATGGGTCCCTTCCAATTTGGGATATTCTATGATTCTATGATTAGTCTGTTTTTAATCTCGTCGCTTCAGTTGCTGAACTGAAATGTTATATAAATATGTCATTCTGTATGACAAAAGACAAATACATGCAAATACTATCATTAAAAAGTAACTTGTGCCTGGGGTGTAATGGGGAGATCAAGTGACAGACACAGTAGCTTTTGCTCGAGGAAAGCAAATGTAAGTGCTTTCCTCATTTTAAGAGAGCACCTTTCCTTTCTCTCATGTTAAAAGAGAGAAACCACTGCAGTGCATGGTTGGAGCCTGGGTTACACTGAGATGGGTGCCACTGAACACAGACACTCCAAACCAGGTCTTCACCTGCCGTAATTAAACATAGAAACTCATCACTGTGACCAGCCTCATCTTGTTGTGCGAGCCTGGCCATGGCTGGCCCCATTCTGCATACCAGCCCCTAATTGTCTCTCATTGTGAGGCACATTATGCCAGAACATGATCTCTTTGGTACAAAGTGAGCTGTTTTTCAGGAAATACTTTATTTATTTATTTATTTTAATCAGTAATAGATATACCTTTCCCATGAACAAGGCCTCACCACTTCATTTCTTTGGTGTGATTATCAAATAGCACATATTTAAACTAGATGTCAAGAGGAAACAGAGCTCTCTTTGAGTGGATTGAAGACAGTATGGTTTGTCTAGCATGGATAAAGAAGGCTCTAATCTTTACATGTATATTATTTGTTCTGTCTTTGCACAGTGCCCACCACAGTGAGACCCTCAACCAGTGCTTAGATCACATAGACAGTATAAAAATACAGAATATTCTCACTTCCCTTCATAACTGATGATTTATGATCGTCTCAGGCATCTAAATACTGTGCTTACACATAATACTGACTAGAGATCAAAGGATCTCATAGACAGCATCCCTCCACAATCTTCCATCCTTTTCCACACAGCTGTTCACATCGTATTTGAGGTCAACCCAGTCAAAGCTACCTCAGCTTTGTTAAATTTTTTGACATAACTGTAGCTTTTGGATGCCAGTGCAAACAAGCTGCCATCACATCCTCAGGATTAGGAAAGATTTTAAATTTCAGTCAACTTGGCCTTGTTTGTTTGCCTTAGCTAAGATGAGGAGTTGTCAAACTACACAATTTCCATAGCTGTCAAGGATGTTTTTGAACATGCAAATCTGCAGTACATTTTATCACAAACATTGCAAAAAGCTTTAAAACCGGGACATATGAAATATGTATACTTTCTTTTTGTTAAAAAAAAATGAAG
Organism: Aythya fuligula; assembly: GCF_009819795.1. Classification (NCBI taxonomy): domain Eukaryota; kingdom Metazoa; phylum Chordata; class Aves; order Anseriformes; family Anatidae; genus Aythya; species Aythya fuligula. Next base: position 82,227,657 of record NC_045593.1, on the reverse strand, counting down.
ACTCTAACTCAGCTTATAGGCCTTCACCCTGCATATCAATGTTTCTGTCTTGGTTGTTTTGAAGCCAAGTGGAAACAATAGAGCATCAACAGAATTGTCAGTTTCTTCCATTTATCACATTTGAGCCCTTTATAATATGCGGGCAAGAAGAATGTTATTCAGTTTGTATTTTGCTTGAAGCCTTGAAATATTTTGAGGATGTGACCTAACCCCACATCATGCCACCAAGCAAGTAGTCAGGAGTTGTTAGTACACAAAGGAGTTTGGCTTAACTTGCCAGTAGGGATGGAAAGCAGCTTGGAGCTGGGTCCATTTATCAGTGCTCAGATTGTCCTTGCTCAGTGACTACCCTGCCAGTCCCTGCAACACTTACGAAGGTGAGTGGGAGATGTCACTCTTTCCACTTAATATTTGGGAAAACCGAGGTTACCACAACATGAAAATTTACTTCTGCCAACCATCACCACAATTTAAAATTAATTACATTGTCCAAACGAGTAGATATAACATCGGTAAAGTTAACACAATGTATTTGTAGGAAATGTCTCCCACACAGTACATTTCAGGTTGTTTCCCCACACCCCCACAAAATAAATAAATAAATAAATAAATAAATAAATAAATAAATAAAGTGTAAATGTGGTAAATGTGTAGACTTGAAGCCCATCCGATCTTCTTTAGGCACATAGTCACCATCATTGGCTCACTGCCAGTGCCAATGCCATGCTCTGCTCCCTCTCCACAGACCTTCTGGCTCTATTGGCATAGACTGGAGCAGACACAGTGGTGATTCATCAGCCTGGAGGTCTTCTGTTGACCTCTGTGGTCTTCCCCTGCCTTTTCAATAATGTACATGTACATGTAACCTGGGTCTCACACACATAAGATAGAATTCTTCCTTTTTCATGAGAAAAGGTTGGTTCTTTGAGTTTTACCTGCCTTGAAGTCTTCATCTTGATTAAAATTATCGATTCCGTGCAAAATGGGCTAACTCTGCTACAGCAGCAAGGGAATATTTGAAATGCTAATGAAAGACCCAGACAAAACAGACTGACAAATTTGTTGGAGAAACAGCAGAATCAACCAAGATGTAGAGGAGAGAGACTGTGAAGAGAGTACAGTATTTATCTCCTACTGTTGCAAGTACATTGCCTTAATCGGGAAGAAATGTTGGAGAGTATTCCCTGGTTTCCAGCCTTTAGTTTAGGTTCATTTCATGTCATTTATTTCGAATAAGCCAGATCACTATGTTCTGCCTACAGAACCCCAATACAAAATACCATGTTTCTACACTTCCCACATGGAATCGACATACAGGAGCAAAACAGACAAGATTTCATATTATATTTGGCAGTTAGTCTAATGACTCATTGCCAATACACACTTCTAGAAACACACTGCATATAGTCTATATGGAGTGTTAAAACCTTTATATTCTAGAATATTATAAAACTAAGCTAAACACAGCTATTTCCAGTATTGAAATACAGTTGTCAAGAAACATGGGTGATTCAAATACTGCACTTTTACTTTTTCTTAAGGACAACAATCCTCTTTGCTCCTGCAGACATCTTGAAGTGGTTGTTGAATGTATTATTCTACACATTTAATACCATGTAGGACTCTGAAGAGATAAAGCTATACAGTGCCTTAGGCAATTATAAGCAAGGATTATAAGGAAAAAGAAAGCTGTAACGTAGAGGATAAGTGGCATGATATAAGCAGAATATTTAATACTTAGGACAACAAAATAGATACCACACTGCCTTGACTATTGCAATGTCAGACACCATTCATTCCCTATGCAGTTCAGGCCTGTTTATCTGAACCAGCAATGTTCAGATTCATTAATGAAGCCATTATTGATTTGTGGAACATGACTTAAAATCTCAGCAAACACTGAACTATCTGTGAGGAGCTCTTAAATACTGAATGTATGTAACTAGACATCTCAATTTAACAACCAGACATACATTAAACAGCATTAATAGCTAGGCACTTAATGGATCAATTCCCACTGTTTGTGTAATGTCGAAATAAAAAAGGCTTATTAAATGACAAGCTTTCCCTGGTTTGTGCTAATTAATTATACACTGCATCTGACTGCTAATTTAGTGGGAAAATGCAGCCCAAAACTATGGTTTCTGCTTGAACTTTGCCTCAGCACCACCTAATTCAGCGCAGAGTGCAGCTGTGACCTGCCTCTGAACGACGACAGTATTAAATTAGAGCACAAGGCCATCAATTTAATAAGTACTGTAGCAGGTAATTTGAATAAGGACAGTATTAGTATTCTGCCAGTGCACAACTAAAAGCAGCTGACCTTTCAGACCAGAGAAGATCCTTGAACACATCTAGCTGAATCAGAGAACACAGTAATAATCTGGCCATGTTAAGAGTGCCAAGAGAGACTTTTACAGCTCTACACCCATTACTATACATCAGCTACTCTACAGTATATGAGAACACTTTATGTACAAAAAAACAAGGTTATAAATAGAACAAAGGCAATGTGAAAGATATATTTGCAGTGGCACATTTGAAAATTCTCCTTATTACCTTGATTTATGGTATAAAGAATGTAAAATTAATCAGTGCACATAAAAATGCACTATGAACGCCCACATAACAACTCAGTGACTTTTCACCACAAATTTAGTACTGAGAGGAACATAGGTATGTGTTTGTAGTAAAAGTACAGTATATAAAAATATTTTGCTAACATAACTGCTTTAAACGCAGTAATATAAGATGAAAATAGCATTCAGGCAGGAGAAAGATAATGTTTTTCAGCTAATTGGCAAGTTTTTCAGAGGTTTATAACTACAGTAAAAATTCCTTTCAAACAGATTGTTGTTTCTGCCACAGCCCAGTGTAAAATTCCTCTAAATGTAAATCATTTTTAAAGGAAAGAGGGCTTTTTCTTAAGGGCCCATGTCTAAATATTAAAAGTCACACATAAATGCAATCAAAGAAAAACAGTCACACTCACACAATTGAAAGCATAAAAATTTAGTAAAAGAACTATCATTATTCTGAGGGATTTGGGGTTTTTACTTCTTTACCAGGTGGCAGGATGATTCTTTAACAGGCAGGTAATTCCAGTCCTCAGAGATTCATTCTTGATCTTCTAGCAGATTTTCTGAAATAGGAGTATAGCCCTTCCATAAGGCCCTGAAACCTGTTTATAAAGTTTTCCCTTTCACTTCACAAATAATTAACAGACTGAAAGAGTGGGAAAGTACACCAACTTACCAGAACTGCTCTAAAAGCTCGGATGCATAGTAAAACCCCACTGAGAGCCTTGTCTTTAATTTCCTTCCTAAAAGACACAGTTCCTACCATATCTACCACTTATTTAAGAAAGGGGCACACATTCATGCATACTATTGATCATGTGAAAAACTGCTTATTGCTGCAGAGCAGAAACATTCAGTAACACCTGATGCTTCTCAAACTAGCAAGACATTTATTTTTAGGGACATAAACCTGTTTAGCATAATTTTGTTAGATCTTGGAGTAGAATTCTGAAAAAAACTACAGGGCCTAGAATAGAAAATAATTATCTGGACATATGAAATGCTGAGTAGGCATTAAAGAAATGTTATTTCTTTTGTCTGATGGAGTGTGCTGCTTCTTGGAACATTGCTAACAAATATTAAACACAGACTGAGCTTTTAAACCTCTCATCACAACCAACAGACCTAAGCTCATTTTGGATGTCTACCTTTTATCCTCCTGAGCTGGAGCTAATGAGACCCACCTGGTCTGGTTGCCAGTAAGACTCAGCTGAATAGACATGCATATTTATGCAGACTCCTGGAAACTGACACAATTTGTCACATCTCCTCAGAAGCTGGGTCCAGAAATTTGAAACTGTTTTTATTTTGCAAATGCTGGCAGGAAAATCAATGAAATTTGAAGGGACAATTGATATTTTGATATTACTGCGATACTGAACGCATTTTTCATGGCAATAACCAGGCATACATCATACTGACAGACAATTTACAAAATGGGTATTGTTCAGTTAAAATATGCATAAAGCATTGTGGGCTATATAAAATATTTATGGTCCAGATGCAAATGGCAGGTAGAGGACCCCTCTGGGGCAGGAGGGGTCCAGTCTGGAAGGAACACAAAAGAAAAGCAACATGGAGGATAAAAGACCTTTTATGGAAATGGGGAAGGAAAAAGTATCGTATGGGGGTGACGTGCTGCCTAGAAAATAATGTGATCCTCTATTGTGGGTTCACAAAGTCCTGTAGTGTTCACGCCATGAAAATGTTGTTATTCTGTACGTATTCCAAACTGAAACCAATGCATTGTCACAGATTACAAATTCCACAAGTAAGTAAGTAAGTCCTGGGGTGCAAACAAAACAAACATACAAAAAAGATGGATTAAAATTATGACATAATTATTAAGAAATTTAAAAATAAAATGATGAATCATGACCAGGACCATGAATCTGACAAAAATAATGATGTAATTCTTTTTTGTTTGTTTACCCAACCTAAATTCTAGTCTAACTCATGCTTTCACATGGTACCATGCTAAATATACTTGCCATATTAAAACACTCCAACCCTAATGAAATGTGAAAGAAGAAAGAGGATCCCCTCTGCTCTTCCATCTCCTCCAGCTTGTGCAGATACTGCAATTGTCCAACAGCATTTGAGTCTTCTCCTAGTTTCCTGGGCTAAATTAATTCTGGGAATTAAAAATCATAAAATAAATTTGTAGCTCAGTGGATTTTTGGAAAGAAAAAGTTTTTTAAACCAATTTAAAGTTTTCTCTATTTTGCTCATGCTTAGCACATTTATATATATGTATGTATATATATATATATATATATTCATTTTAAAAAGATTTAGCTACATATATAAGCCATAGGGCACTAAGCAACATTGAAACATGTTACACAAAAGATACATGACAAGATATTTCCATTAAACTTACACTACATAAAAATGGAGGGTAAACGGGACATGATTCATTCATGAATAGAGCCTTTAGTCTGATTTGTGGCGGTAAGTATGCTGTCATAAGCTTACTTATTGCTAAGAATGTATCAAATTACCTTTGCTGCAATTATTAAAATTCCTTCTCCACCTTCCAAGTGAACTTGATTTCAAGAGCCAAGAATCTCCCCAGTGAGCTTTTCCATCAAATATTTCATAACTAAAACGTTAAATACATCTGATTAAAAGAGGACAAGTAATACTATAATCCATTTTATTTCAAAAAGGCATGCAATTTCAGAAAGTACTAATACTAATAATATAACTACCTAGTTTAAATGTGATACTGTGTAATACCTTACCTGCCAGTCTGCTTATCTAGCATCCACAGTAGCTATACATACAGATGGCACCGCTTAACACAAATTGCATAACTTTAGAACTAAAGTACTTGAGATCAGTTTTAAAACGGCCCAACAGATAATGATAATTACTGTAATAAATACTAATTTTCTTCAGGGTAGCTATGTCACACTAGAAAAAAAAAAAATCAGTGTCTTAATTCTACTTAAGTAGAATTAAGTTTTCTTACTTAAGCAAACTCAAGTTTTCACTGCCAAAATGGGATAAAAGTAGTCTAAAAATTTGTTAATTAACTAATTGTATTCTGTGATTTCTGACATAACTATGATCTGGACAAAAAGAATGCTAATGATGAAATCCTATTACCTAACAGACCAGAATTATAATGACGTACCCATATTTCTAACAAGTGTACTATTTACATTAAAAAGGGAAACATCACTCCCATTTTTAGAAAGGGTAGAAAGGAGGAACTGGGGAACTCCAGAGCAGTGAGCCACACCCCTGTGCCTGGCAAAATCATGGAACAGGTTCGCCAGGAAACTATGTCAAGGCACATGCAAGACAAGGAGGTATTCCAAAATAACCAGCACAGCTTTACCAAGGGCAGATTATACCTGACCAATCTGGTGACCTTCTAGGATGGAGTGACTGCATCGGTTGACAAGGGAAGACCAAGCAATGTCATCTACCTGGACTTCTGTAAGGCCTTTGCCACATGACATCCTGATCTCCAAATTGGAGAGAAAGGGATTTGAAGGGTGAACCATTCAGTTGGCATGAAGGCTGCACCCAGACAATGGTGTTCAGTTGTATGATGAAATTCATCTGATGTGAACCCAACCTTGATAGTCCCCTTCTGACTTGCACCTCAGCGAGAGCTCCGCAAGGCTTTTTCCTGTTCATCCTTACTCCTCTTCACACAATAAAGATCTTTAATGCCATCAGTGACACAATCCCTTTTGCTCTATTTTATTTCTGTGATTCATCACTTGGAGAAAAACGTAATCCTCACAAACATAACTATTACTTGTTTCTAAATTACTACTTGTCAGGAAAGAAATCTCTGGAAATGCTAAAAAGCACTCTAAAGTCAAACAGAACGTAGCTCAGAAGATTATCACAGACTGAGGGTGGGCTATGTTACTCAACTGAATACAAGAATGATCCAATGAAGGGACAAATTTTCTACAGAAAAAATTTATACAGGAAAAAAAAAAGCATAAAACATTAGGAATTTATTGGAGAAAAAATATAAAATAAAATAAAATAAAAAATAAAATAAAATAAAATAAAATAAAATAAAATAAAATAAAATAAAATAAAATAAAATAAAATAAAATAAAATAAAATAAAATAAAATAAAATAAAATAAAATAGGGGAAAGGATATGGAAAAGGCCCATATAATCATTAAGGGTACTTTGATGTGCCTAGACAAAAATTACATTATTTCACCCTGAGAACTACAGGTATTTAGAGAAGTAGGTTTAGCGCAAACAACAGAAAATTCACACACGTGGCAATTAAATATATGCAATCTTTTTCATGGGATACAGTAAAGGACAAACAATTTCAAAAAGAACTAAAGGAGGCCAGGAGGTGTATACATTCTTTGCGATATCCAGTTCTCAGCATAGTGTCAGCATCATCACAGAAAACTAATCTTTCTGTTGTTTCAGGCATCCTATTACCAATGCAAGGTGAAGATAAATGCCAAATTATTCCAATTTTGTCAAAATCAAAATGCTGAGTGAAAACCCAGTATTGTGAAAACCCAGTATGGCTTCTGTTTGTGATCTGTTGTGAGGTCTGAAATACGTGAAGATCAGGAAGAGATGCAGGCCTCAATGCCAGTTGATTTGCTATTATACTTTCATTATGCCTGAATTCAGACTTTCAGGATTATGCTTATCATTCACTTTCCAGTGACTGTAGAAACCACCCCAGTCCTGCTCCTGATGCCTATAGTCTGGGCATCATTTTTGACAGGAGGGTCCTCCTCCTGAGGCTTCAATTCTAGGCTTTAGCTAACTGTGCTGGTTCTTCCTGCATAAAGAAGAATCTCTAATATACTGTCTAATATACTGTCTTATCTATTCATCCTAATAGCTAACCACCCCCCAAAACCTATGTCCTGATTACTGAGACATCATCTTCCATGACCTTGTTAAATAAAACCTTGCCCTCCTCATATCCTTCATAATGCTACTGGGAAGATACAATGTATTGCTTTCACGTGTGATCTTTGTCTGGTTGTAATACAAACAACCCACTATATTATTACTAATAAAAGCAACAATAATATCATGGTAAATATAATAATAATGTTTAAAAGTAATTACATGGTACACACCACAAATCTCCAAAAAAGATCTACGTCGTATTCAGTTTTATTAAGGTAGACCCCAAAATGACTTGATTAACTTCTCAATTATTCTTTACAGTGGCTCTTGCAAGAGGAAAAATCACTATCTTCTGATCTTGGCAGGCTCAAAGACCCCAAAACAAGCACTTCAAAAATGCCTAGGTATTTTCCTAAGGATTGTCTTAGTCTGTTCTTTTTCTTATATGTAACTATCTGAATGTGGCAGACAGAGAGAAGACTCATCTGTAGCATGCTGGTTTCAATATTATAATATTTCTGCTTGATTTTAACTAGCCTTTTTTGCTGTATCTACTACTTACAAGGGATGGAAAACTTCATAATTGGTCAGGCAATCGAAGGACCCTAAACAAAATACAGTGAGAAAGAGAGAATGAAAATTCCTACTGTATGAAAGTTTATATTTTTTAACTAGTAAACTGACTTTCTTAAATTAGCCCATACACTCAAAACTCCACGATAGCAAGAAAATGAGGAGCAAAATTATATGTAATTAATTCAAAACATTGTACACTGTAATCCATTGAAAATGAGAGCGCTATTGTGTAAGGGTTTGAACAACTCTTAAATTATATCACTTTACATCATTTTAACAATTGAAGTAATAAATAAAATAATAGCTTGGAGGAAATTCAGTACACCAGCATGCGTCAGTGACTATTGTAAAAGGAATTAAAATTACCACAGGTAAACCTGAGAAAATACAAGCTGCCTGCCATATATCAAACATGTCTTTAGCAAAACCTTTCTTTATTATTATTATTTATTTTTTCTTACCTGTATTAAAATCTATGTAAAGGAAAAAATGTTGAAAAGTAAAATATGAATAAATATCAAACATTGACTTTTATACTAAGACTGGAACCATGTTATTCAGTTGCTTGACAACTTTTTCTACCACGTTTTTTGGGGGAGACAGCATAAATGGCTTTGGTACAAAGAAGAGATGTAATAACAAAACAAACAAATCAACAAAAAACTATTAAAATACCTGAGAGCCTTATGAGATCAAACAATCAGCTACTGCAACAGAAAATGATCCTATCACCCTTGTGTTTATTTTCACCATAAACTTTTAACATCTCTGAATGAACTTTCTCCATGCCAATTCATTCCTTAGATTCTACGTTTCCTGGGAACTATGAGAAGCTTTACTTTATGCAATTGCTCACAACACCTATGATTAAAAAATAAATAAATCTTAGAAGGCATAAAAACTTTGTCATAACAGGTCAGACCAAAGGTCTGTCTTTGTCCCCAGCACCAGCCTAGCGGAGAAGGCTTACAAAACCTCTGGTACACCACAACAGCCTCCAGCAGTCAGAAATGTGGGTGTCTTCTTATCACATGTACTGGCCACTAGTGGATTTAGCATTCCTTAACCTAACCAAATTCAACCTATTTGTCCCTGTTGCCTCCACGAAACCCTACAGCCTCACAACACGGCTGGGAGTTGTATGAGAAAGTACTTCCTTGTTATTCATTTTCAGCTGTCTGCCTGATTATTTCTTACAATAAAAGAATCAGCAGGAACACAATGAAACTGTAAATAATTGTTTCTTATACACCTACTTGCTGGCTGTGGAGCTGTAATCACCCCGTGGCTGATAGCTGAGCAGCAGCCTTGCAATAGATGTTTTGTCTTGTGCTCTTTTTACCTGGGGACTGTCAGTTTCCAGGTTAGTAATAGCACAACATAACACAGCAAGAACACTTTAAAAACAACAAAAAAGGACTGAGGTGCATCAAAGTTTTCCAGACACATGATGAATGTTATGGGACTTGAACTCTACCTCCAGTGGAACCCCTTGTCAGCAAGAGAGCTAATTTTGTGCTCTTAAGCATGAGAAAGCACAGTGCACTGTGCAGAGCTGCTGTGAAGGTCCCTGCAGACCTTGGTTAGGTAGTGAATGTCCTTTCTGGTTCACACAACATCTCAGTTATCCCAATCCCACTGAGCAAGGATGGAGAGCTGTGCCTGGCTCTGCAGCAGCATTCATTCTGTGAACAGAGAGAGTAAAATTATTCCTCATTAATTTCTATTTCTAATTAATTATTCCTAATTTCTAATGTACGTGACATCAGGCCTTCAAGGTGAAAGGCCAGTGCACCCAACAGCATCCCAGCTCCAGCTGCACTAATTTCTGAAGCTAGGTGGATAATGACAGAGCTACAGGAAGGAAAACTTGTTGAGGTCTTAGCTTTATTGTAGGTTTAAGAAAATAATCATCTTCAGACTAATGGGAAAGTGCAGTTATAAAAGCAAGAGTGAGAAAAGAGTGGTTACTTTACCTGGTAGTTATGTGATGGCACACACTCCTCCAGGTCCAAACTGCTTCATCAAAGTACAATTATGTGCCACAAAGGACACTGTCAATCTCAGAATGATAAAAGAAACCAGAATGTACCACATTCTGCTATACTAAAAGGTAACAAAGTTTACTTGAAATAAACACCATAAAAATTAAATATACTCCATTACATGTGAACAAGACCTTAACTGAGTTGGAACTGACCCTATCAGTCAGAGCAGTTACTGTTTCTACATCAGATGTTATATCTTTACCAGAAAAGCTATTCTGCAGATAGATTAAGTTAGTCTGTCAAGTGGCATTCCTTACAGTGTTATTATATAGTGTAATAGAAACGTAGTATGGATAAAATAAAAGAGAAGAACAATAGCATCTAAAAACAGTCACAGAAAGCAACAGTTACCCTGTCTATTTCCCTGAAATAGACAGGGAAAAAAAACAACTGACAAATAAAAGCACTTCTCAGAGCAAGCATTCTGAAAAGGGAGACAGGAAATAAGGGAGGCAAAGAGGAGAAAAAATAATAATAAATAAAAATAAAAGTAAATGGAGGAGATACACCTATTTCAAAAAAAAAATAATCAGAAGTTTAGTTTCTGCACAACCTGTATTCTCTATTACTTGGTGTATTAGCATAACAGTCATCTAAATTATTTTATCATATGCAAAAGGTAATGCACTGTTTCTGCTGAATTTGTTATCCTATGCAGAGGCAAAATTTTGTCAAAACATAGCATGCCCTCAGTAGCAGAGAGACAAAAACGTTACGGAAGGGAGAGAGCACGCTGCACTTTGCTCCCCTGGGGAGATGTTGCTGTCAGGTGTCAGAAGAAAGACAGGTCTGAGCTCTGGCCTGAGATATTTCCAAAAGCAAAGCAAACACAGCATGGACCAGCACTACCAACAGCCAGCAGCTGGGTCAAACCCCGATCTGTTCTAAAAGGTAGCTGTGGAAGGAGACTTTCTCAAGAGACTTCAGTGTGGGGACAGAGGAGCAAGAGGCTGCATTCTCCCACAGCTGCTGTGCAATACTCGTCTGGCAGCAGCAGTTCCTGCCCTGCCCCATCTACCTTAGAGCAGCTGGGCCATTTGTCAGTTTCACATTATCCTCCATCTATGAGAAAATGAGATCTACAACTACAGTACGTTAGAAAAAGTCACGGCTCTGTACAATGCAGTGCTCAGCACACTGTTGACTACATCAGTGGGGCAGCTGACTAATCCCCTTTGTGTTGTGCATCCTTCTTCCCCCAGATTCACAGCAACCTGGTCAGCAGGAAAATGCTACTTGCATACACTAGCACAGTGCTTGATCATCTCTCAGGTTTATTGTATTTTATTTTTCTTCTGCAAACCCACTAATATAAGAGTATTTGTTCTGTGGCATAGATGAAAAGCTAAATTCCAGATTTGCAGTATACATTCCTGTAAATGTTAAAACATCTCTTGGAGGGGCCATAATATAATCTAGAATTCTTACTATTTCATATATATCTCTTTTTTTTTTTTTTTTCTGTTGGATCAGGTGAGAAATTGCAATCAAATTCAAACTGCTCCCATCCCACCAGAGGAATATTGAGGTCTACTGAGTCTTAGATCCTCTAAATGCTTTTCCCACCTCTCTCTTATGGCAAGAATGTTTTCTCTGCCTATCTGTTTAAAATGCAGTCATGTTATGTTAAGAACGACTCTTAGTATTTAAAGAGTATTTATAAAAGCATGTTAAAAATCAAAATCAATACTTTATAAGTCAATTACAGGATTTATTTGTAGTATAGAAATTTTAAAGAAGTCTTGGCCTGGCAGACTTGATAGTAACTAAAATATTAACTAAGTAATAAAATACATTTTATCTTATTAAATTTCTATGAGTTAGTTCTAAATGTGCTCTCAGATGCGGATCAGTTCAGACACGTTCTTAGGTGGTCCTGTTTGCATACACAGTTTCTGGGGAAGACTTAATTACTCTTCCATGTTAATTGGAATGGAATATCCTTATTGTTATTCTGAATGTAAAAAGCAAGTTAGGAGGGTGCAATGGGAATAAGAATTTGTGTTTTAGAATCAAAGGTGGGATTATATATATAATTTATATTAACTATTAATAAAGTAAAAGAAAAATTAAAACATGAGAAAAATTCTAACTATATATTCCCAGCAACAGCCAGCTTCCTTCACTGTTCAACTATCCCCAAAAAATCCTTAAAACACTTATATTTATATGAAACACTTAAAACAGTAAGTTTTTAATGACAAATAAAGTAGTATATGCTCACATACTATAGTAATGCTAGGGAGTACAACTCTACATCAGTACACTTGGTTGCTGCAGTAAAAAATAATACAAAAAATAATCAGCATGTTTGCATGCAAAAATAAGAGTTGCATATAAAGCAATCAGATGCTTAACTAATCTTACATCTGTTGGCATTAATTCATTTGAATGCATGCATTTGCAGATTTGGTGCATGTTAATCATCTACGTCAGTGATATTGAAAAGCAGTCCTACTGCCTCCCTACAAGTAACATCACAATATCATCCACTTTACCACATAATTTCATAAATTATCTTTCTACTAGATCCAGATTCTACAATTTTTTGGAGTGCTAAGAGTTCTCCTCTAATCCTCTTCAAAATGTTTCTTATGTATTATATCACCTTTCTGATAACATTGAGACATTGAATATTTCAAGTGAAGCTTCAAGGCTGACAGACTTTTGCCCATATCTACAGAAACTGAAGATAATGTAAAGAAAATAGAAAAATAACCAGCAGAGATAAAGTATTTGGTCATATTAGGAGACTCAGATGACAAATGCAAGTTTGTTATATTATGTGACCATGAACATGAACATGAACACAAACGTGCACAGAGTTGTTATTGCTGAGCAATACTAAGTACATAAGCACCAGAGTGTTGACCAAAGAAAAAGAGAGAGAAACAAACAAAATTTAATTTGGTAAAAATTAATTTTATTAAAATAAAAAAATATATACATTAAAAAGGTTTATTTTGAAACTTTATTTAGCAGTCAATAATCAAGAAAGAACAAAAAAAAAAAAAAAAAAAAAAAAGATCTCAGAGCACAATACAAGCAATCAAAGTCTAGCTAGGAATGTGACAGATTAACTTTATGCTGAATGGCAGCACATTATCACGAGCACTTTGAACCCACCAGTTTATCAATGCTAGAGGAATGTAATTTCAATGGAGACAGTAAAGGTCTTACCAACTAGGGAGAAACTGCAGGGCCAATAAATACTTGCTATGATGCAAAACTGGGAACTACATATGCTATCCATCTCCTTGCTCTGTGGTTACTGTTGGTTTGAGAGGAGAGGCCACCCCTAGGAGAATCCCACAGTAGGGAGGTGATGGAGCACACACCAGCTCCAGTACCTGGGAGCTGTTTGACCGAGCTACATGTGCTCACACTACTGACTGATCCCTCTTCTACAGAGAATATTTGGCACCTCCAGAGGTCGCAGAGATGCAGACATAGCTCATTATCTGGCTACTCTCATAAGCACTCCACTGCAGGCTACCCCAACTGCTCCTTTCCTCTCTACCTGTTTACTTGTAACCATATGCAAGCCAAATATATCTTATGAGTCATAACGTGCACATATTTTTAGGCACGTACCTTGGGGTGCAAAGGAGAGCTAAGGGAATAGCAATAACACTAAAACCTGCAGCAACAAGTATGTGTTAGTCTGACATTAATGGGTACAGTATGGATTTTGTGTCATTTTGCCAGAACGGAGCAGGAGTGTGAAGGCAAATTCAATTTGCCAGTATACTCTTGCAAGAATATCTGCATAACAAAAAGGTCAAATGGTCCAAAAGAATATCTTTTAACATATTAGAGCTGAATAGCTCTGTGTGGTCTACCTAGCAAAACACACTATTTCCTGCCCAGCTTACCCCTGCGTTAAATAAGATAGACTAAATTCTGCTACTCTGATCTTTTAAGTTACTCATTTTTTCTATTAGGAAATTAGAAGTGAAAATTGGTCTAGAAAAGATGATTTGTGACAGCCATGGCAGATTGTGTATCTGACAAGCATAAGCTCTAAGAATAAAAGAGCTTTTGATAATTTTATTCCAAGTGACATTCGATGGGATTTAGGCTTCTACATTGCTCAGGCACTTTTGAATTTTTTTCCCCATAAAAGGAAAAAAAAATAAATAAAAGAATCCATTCATCAGATGAGAAAATTACAATCTTAGCTCAAAGCTGCAAGTCTTCTCAGAGAAGCAGTCTCAAGATGTAACAGAGGTTTGTACCAGCAGTGACATAGCAAAAATATCTACCAAACTGAGGCAAAACCTTCCCTACCTGCCTTTCAGATAGACACTCTTCTCCAGACAGTGAGATATTTGGGAACTTGCTTTCGATGGCTGGTGGCCCTTCTCTCTCCGACCAAGCATCTTGGGAACGTTTGTAGGCCAGAAGCACACTGATGGGGTGAGAAAGAGGAGGGGAGGAGGGAAAGGCTGCAGAGGCCTCCTTAAAGCCACATGCCATACCTTCTGACCACCTCCCACTTACACATTTTGCTTTCTAAGCACAGTCACTACTGGATAAGCCCTGAGACGCTTCTAAAACATTGCTACTCCCATACAGTTGGATTAACTGATGTAACTAAAGCCAAGCCAACAAAAAATGAGTCACTGTAAGGCTTTGTTAGATTTTGTTGCTCGTGGTTCACATAAGCACGTTGTTTTCCAAGCAGGCTACAGCTGAGCAAAAGCACAAGGAAGAGAGGGAGGCAGGGAAAAGCACTGTGAAAACGACTGAAAAAAAAAAAAAAAAAAAAAAAACCAATTAAAAAAAATGCTGGCATTTTTGCATGTGGATCATATTTTCTCTTGTGCTTTGTTTGTTTTAAAAATGTCCATCTAAATTGTCTTCCTTCCATTGTTAAGAACATGCCAAAAAAGCAAGGTGTTCATTTCCTGCTCGTAATTTCCAGAATCAAAGTGCTATAGAGAAAAGGAGTCAAGCAGTACAATCACAAGCAGATAAGATGCATAAACTGCAAAGATATCTACTCTACCCATAAAACTCCTAATCTCATCAGGCCTCTTTGGGCCTGTTTTTTGTTGTTCTTTTCTTTATGGAGTTACTTACACAAGTACAGAGTAGGTGTAAGGTTAGGGCAAAGAAAAATAAAGTCTCTTTACCTACAGAGAAAACTTTGTGCAGGTGGAAAACTGGTTGATATTTTCAAACTAGGGGATTTAGCCACACAGTTCCCATTGAAATTAATTAGAAGTGAGCAGATTATTCTCTCAGCTTGCTTTAAGAAGCCTCAAGCACAGAGTATAAATGAGAAAAGCAATGGGAGGAGGGGAAGACAGTGAAAGCACCATAAACCTTTTAAACAAAAACAGGCTGAGCAGAATGTGTGTTTCAGTTGCAACAGCCAAAAGATTTGGGTGCTTTGTGCAATATAATGCATACCGATACACAAAGCTTATTAAGAGTACTCAAGCCATTTGGGTTACATTGTAAGCAGGAATTACTTCATAAATCTATACTATGAAGTATGGGTGTCAGTTACTGTGCAAGCACACAGTAAAACAAAAACAAGCACACACACACATGAATAAGCACAAAAGATTAAACAATTAAAATAAAATAAAATAAAATAAAATAAAATAAAATAAAATAAAATAAAATAAAATAAAATAAATAAAATATTCCCTGATTTGTCTCCCAGAACTGTGGAATCAAGCCAGATATAGAATTTCAGCATTAGCATTTGCAGTTAACTGCAGGTATACAATAGTACTGAGTATGCCTTAAAATGGTTAAGGCTCCCTTTCCATGGATGTTCAAAGGCAATCCAGATTTCAGTCAGATATATTAAAAGTATTTGCAATGCAAAGCTATGAAGAACAGGTTCCCACAAAAACTTTAAAAATCCATTTGGCCAGCCAAAAGTCTGCCTTTGGTATTTTTCCATTTCCATTCTGAGGTACTTGAATACCTTTACATTTACTACACTAAATTGTAAATCAAGGAAGATTGAATCATATCTCCTAATTTTTAACAATAATTTTGTAATTCCTAAAAGGAATATTAGTTGTCACCTAACTGATAATCTCTGAAAGCATTACCAGAGTCACGGCTTTCCACTGAAAGTGATGACCACTTTATTACAGCCACCTCAGATAAGCTCAGATATGAGTTTTGCAGAGCACTCACAGTGAAATGCAATCACAGACACATTCTCATTGTTATTTGCAATTCCATCCATAATCCTTCAAAATTCTGAGCTTTCAGTTTACTGTATTTCACTTTGAAATGTATAATTTTGAATTGTCATTGATGATTTGGGTAAAACTGTCATTGCGCCCAAATTGGAAGAAAAAAATCTTCCAATATTTACATGAGTATTAAAAAATAAATAAATAAAAAATAAACCACTAACTTTAGCAACGGAAGCAATAGACAATAGTGTATTTTGGACTAAATATATCTTCTTCATATAGGTTATTTGCAGAAATGGAAGTTTAACTCTATTCCTCATAAAATGAATGAAATTAAAACACATGAAATCTTTTCAAGAAATTCAGAGTCTGTGAAAAACAGAAATCGTTATGAAGGCAGAATGTAAAAGAGCATTCATTTATGATAATACAATGCAACTTTTTTTTTTTTTCTGTAAAAAAGATTCACCCTCACAAAGTCATGGATGGCAGCCTCAGATTTCGATGTTCTTCAATTATCTTCCTTCTTTCCCGGTTAGTTGACTGTAGTTTATGAAATCCAGTGCCCCAAAAATAATGAAATGTAAATTTCTGCTTTCTGTGTGGATATGTATGACGATCAGTTTTGCTATCTGTAGAAGCAGGATCCACTTCAGAACCTCAAATAAAGTTTATACTGTTGCTTTTCAACTTTTCACTTCTCCTTGAAACATTTTCTCTATCAGATAGCCAAACGAGGTCAGAGCAAAGATCCTTTTAGGCTAGTATTCACCTCTGCACTTCTGATCATAGCAAATAGTTAGGACAGTAGTTAGGACCCTAAGGAGGAATCAGTAATGTCACTTGCCAGTAACTAATGCCTAAAGAAGACAGTAAGACCAAGACAAACATGTAGTAATACTTGCTACATTATTCTCCCAGCCTCCAGTCATAAGCTCTTCTTGAAATACGTGTTGTGTCTTCTTATTTAATAACCTTTTTTTTTCTTTCATTTTTTTTTCCTTTTTTTTTTTTTTTTCCACTTTAGCATACCTTAAGGAAAACGCCACTGAAGATGACCATCTAACCAAAAGTGAAACAAATTTACTCTAAGGAACCAAATGTTCACGCTGTCATGGTGGGTTCCAACAATGCAAATACAAAATGGCTTGATCCATCTATTCCTCCAGTTTTCAAGATAATGAAGTCACCATTATTAACCCACTATATTTTAGTTCATGAGTCTACATTATTCTAGATCAGACCTAAATTCTTGGCATTTCTATGCACAATTATGTGCATATTCTGTGCGTTGCTATACTAATATTTTTACAAATTTAGCTATAAGAAAAACAAGAGAAAAAATGTCAGGTCAATTCGGCAGTACCTTCCAATGTTTTGTGCCCATGCTCTTGATAATAGCTAGAAGTCCAAAACCAATGACAATTATTACAGCACAAAGATATTTAGAGATGACTTTAAAGACAAAGAAAGCAGCCTTGAAGAGATGCGATTTTACATCCAGTTCAAAATTAAAAACCAAAATAAAGCTTTATATTATTTATGGTTTCTTTGGAAGTTTCTTTAATATATATATATATTATACACAAATACACGCACGCACACACATACATATATGATAATGTGATTATTTACATGCTTTTCTAAGTATATAAAAACATAAAATATATATTAAAAAAAAAAAAAAAAGTAAAAAAGTGAAAGATGTCATCCCTGCCAGGAGGACTTTATGATCTAATTTTATGTATCACCTCAAGGTAGAACAGGACAGGAAGAGTAGGCCTTTCAACAGTTAACTTATACAATTTATTGGAACTGTTCTTATGCTTTGCTAGTTCAGCTCCATGTTATTTGATTGTCTTGCCCAGATCCTGTTCTCATTTCCTGTTTTATATGACTGTGGGGCAAAGAAAACTTTTGACTGATAACACCTGTACTGGAAGGGATGTGCATCCTTTGAAGAAATGAGAACAACCGAGAAAGACATTTTCAAATTACAGGACTAGTGAATACATTGCAGAGACACTGAAGAAACCTCAGAAGACCAAAAGAAGATCTGAAAAAAAATTAATTAAACCTATAAATAACAGTAAACCACTGAGATCTGATAGGCAGATCCAAACACGGCTGTGCAAAGAGTTAAGATAACGGGGATGAAGTATTCTGTAGATAAATTGACTAACCTCAAATGTTTTGACTGTAGTGGCAGTGGCAAATGTATATACAAATGGACTCGCCAAGGAAAAATCAGAACAATTTCTCTTCATTCACGGCTGCAAAAACAAACATAGCAAATCATCATCAATGTCATCTTTGGGAATGAAACAGGCCTTGGTAACTTTATCTATGTATGCAGGTATTTAATTTTAACACATTGAATTTGATCTCGAGCCTGCTTGTTGCTATACAGAGAAGGAGAAAACTAGATAAATGGGACTGGGCAGAAGGAATTTGCCATTTGATTGTCAAATATTTTGAAATACTGGTAAATACAATGCTTTGGAAGTACTTAGTTGTGGAACAAATATAAACTTTATTTGATAATATGATAAGAACTAGGTTGTGGGGAAAAGCAGAGATGAAAGAACTTGCTCATTTAAAAAAATTCTGTACACATTTTACAATTTGCAATAGCATATACATTTCCTCAACATCCCATGTACTGAAATCTCTTGCTTTTTGTATAATTAAACTACTCCTCTGTCTTTAGCCAGTTTTTCTAGGCCTTTCTTCTGTTTTCAACCAGGTTGTCAATTACTTGTGATCATACCAGAAGCTTTAGAATACTACCAGGCATCTCTAATCCCACTTACAGCAGGGTTTGCTAAGAAGAAACAGCAAATAGTTTAGAGACAGAACCAAAAAATAAACCAATAGTACAAAAGGAATGTGGTGAAAGTAGACACACATAGGAATCAGGAACACAGTGGTGGCTGGACAGGAGTGCTGGGTCCAGCTTTGGTGTCTCAGGTACAGCGGAGATATGGAGCTACTTAACAGGTACCAATGAAAGGCCACTGAGATTATGAAGGGATTGGAGCATCACTCCTAAGAGAGCTGCAAGGTCTAGGACTGTTCAGGCCAGAGAAGAGAAGGCTCAGATGGATCTTGTCCACTAGCATATGCTGTCCAGACGGGTTGTAGAATCCCCCTCCTTGAAGATCTTCAAGAGTGACCTGGACATGGTTTTGGGCACCCTGTTCTGGGTGGTCTTGATTGAGCAGGGGATTAGACAAAATGGCCTTCAGAGGTCCTGCAAACCTCAGCTATTCTGAATATCTGTGATCCTGGGACTGAAGCTGGGAGCAGAAAGACAAGGAGGAAACTTGAATGTCAAATGAAACTACAAAGGAACATCAAAGCTCCTGTAGAGAAGGTGTGCAGCTAGTGAAGTACATAGAGTTTGCATAGAGAGACAAAGCAAATGTGTGGGCTTAGATTGAGAGATCTCAAAAGGATCAGATATTAAAAACATAAGCTTGCATCATTACTTAAAAAAAAATATAAAAATAAAATAATAATAATAATGAAAAGAAACGCAAAGATGTTACAAGATTTAACTGCCAGACTAGTAAATAGTCGCACGTAGTTAAAATTAGTAGAACACCAAATGAAGTGGAAAATGACTGTAGCTAAGTGATATTATTGCTCATAGCAAACAGGATTTTAAATTAATAAACGTGAATATATTACTTCACTGTACATAGTGCAATAATGAGGGATGTTGATGTTGCAAGACATGACAAGACAACTCACAACAATGCAATGCAGAGATTTGTGCAGAAGGCTGGCAGAAGGCCTCCACTGAAGATGTCACTGAATGAGAAGCCACCCTAACAATCTCATCATAACTCTTTATTGTAAAACACATTGTGATATCCCAAGCTACAGAAGGAAGGAAAAGGAAGGAAGGAAGGAAGGAAAGAAGGAAGGAAGGAAGGAAGAAAGGAAGGAAGGAAGGAAGGAAGGAAGGAAGGGAGGGAGGGAGGGAGGGAGGGAGGGAGGGAGGGAGGGAGGAAGGAAGGAAGGGAGGAAGGAAGGAAGGAAGGAAGGAAGGAAGGAAGGAAGGAAGGAAGGAAGGAAGGAAGGAAGGAAGGAAGGAAGGAAGGAAGGAAGGAAGGAAGGAAGGAAGGAAGGAAGGAAGATGCTACAAGACAATACCTGTACCATTATCTGTAGCAATCTTTACTGGAAATCTGTAGTCTTAACCAGGCCTTAGCACAATGTCAGTCTCCATCTCTCTGGATCTAAAAAAGGACCATCACCCACTGTTGAGCTTTGAACTTATTCATATGATTTAGTCCCTTCCAAAATTTCATTTTCAGAAAGTGACAAAAATTAATACTTAAAATAGCATGCAGGGATGTCTTAGTTTTTATTCACACTAGAACAAGCCAATCTAATAATCAAGGTCACCACTCTTGAGCTTCTATGTGACATGTGGTATAACTAAATATATGTACTTATTTGCATCAATTTTCGTTGCAAGCCAATTGAATTTGCAAATCATTTCCATCTGCATACTTACATAATTTGACAACTTTGCCCATCCTCAACTAACTTATTTTTAACTTGCTTGAACAACTCAGAAACAGTAAATAATTATTATTTATACTACATTGATATGTAGGTAATACTGAATCAAATTTGCAACTGAGACTGAGACACCATTGAAACAGGAATTAGAAAATTATTTACTGTGAGAATTTTCAACCAAAAAGAGCTTAAACAAGAAAGAAAGACCAGAAATGAAACATCACATCTAAGTAGCAACTTGCCTAATGTTCATCAGATTAATAGCCCAGATTAGCATCTCATAAAGTCTCTCACGTGGTGAAAATTTTTGTCCTTAACTTTTGCATTAAACTTTCCTCAGTTCTTTTTGTGGAGTTTCATTTTAACTTTTCAAAATATCATTTGACAAATTTTGAGGATCCAAACGCTTTTCCACAGGCACGTTTGTTAAATTAATTTCTAATTCAAAATGTCATGCTTTTTCACTTCATGCATTCAAAATGTCATATACAAGTGCCATGGCAGCAGACTATGGAAATCTTGGCTTGTGGAGGGAAGACGGGAAGGAATACAGTAACAGATGCTCACACATATTTATAGACTATTGTACAGAGAGACAGACACACAGCAGGTAAGGCTAGGACAGAAAGGGATGAAGTTTTCTCTGGAGCCCCTCTGTGCTAATTTTAAAACCACTTAAACATTACTACCTAGAAGATGACTTTAACCCTAATTGGGTTAAATTCCTGGCTGGAAATTTCCAGTTGGACAGTCAGTGTTGCTACAACTTCCTAATAACAAATCTGCTGCCTCTGAACTGAGCAGCTCGCCCCGGTGCAAGGCACAGTCTGCTTCACTGGTTCCTGTGCTGGATTTGCTGATGGGCAAAGGCACAGTACTGGCAAAGGAAACATGGTCCAGTGCTCTTCCAGCTGCTTTTCATAGCTCAAGGACTCAAAGCATCCATAAAGTGGTCAAACTCGTAGGGCACTTGGTAACTCTCAGAGGGTTGTCTTTTCTTCCTCCCCTCTGTGCTCATCCACACCTCTCCAGCCTCAAAAGCCAGCCCTTTGGATGACGCTAGCTGGCAGCACTAAAACAAGTGGCAGCCCTAGGACTGGTCTGCACTGCACTCCACCAACCTTTGACTGATGCTACTTCAGTCACCAGCATCTTCAGGTGTGTCTTCAGGACTGAGCCTTTCTCTTCCTTTTTGTCCTCCAAAGAGGGTTCAAAGACACTTTCTTAAAACTGCTTTTTAACTGAAACCATCACAGATATCAGAGAACGATTGCGTTAAATTTTTAAGGAAATTATAATCTGTAATAAAAAATAGTGTGCAGCATTTAAATGCCTGAGAATCCACTGTCTAAGTGGTTTCAGTAGCCATTATTAATATATTTATTTTAAAATATTCTCCTTGATCTAGAAATGAAGTGTAAAATGCTTACTTCTCTTAAGGTGACTAAGGATTTTAAAGGAATTATTCTGGGGTCTAGAAAAGTACCTGTAAATATATGATTTTGTAAGCTGACAGAGCATTGTTAGAAATTTCCTTTTCAATATTGTTTTTTTTCAAAGTTCATTTTTTCAACCAGCAACAAGAAGTCAACAATCCAGAACCTGAGGTAGCTTTTCAGTCTGTTTTATCACAGTCTTGAGTGAAAATAGGATTTAGCACCCTTCCCCTTAAATGCAACTTCATGGTGGCAGAGAACAGTAATGCACACAGACAAAAAGTGACAACCTTCCTCACCTTAGGGCACTGTAAAACTGTATTTCACAAGATACAGAAAGATGAGAGGAAAGGTCATATTTTGCTGCCCTTTTTTATTGTTGTTATTATTATTATCTTTTTTAGTTGTGAAATCCATCCAGAAAACAAGGGAAGTCTCACAAAAGAAAAAGAGGTCACGTACAATAAGGAGGAGAAAGAAAATATCCTTCTTTTGCATGCTGCTCCAATCATTTTCATTATGTTAGAGTTCAGACATTAACAAAACCACTACTCTGTAAAATAGATTGATACTGATACTAAACCACTTAACATTAAAGGTATAGTGGCTCCTAGTAAATAATAGATCCATCCATTTCCATGGCTGTGATTTCTGTGTGACTGCTTACGGCAATTCACAGTATTACTGGTGATAAGAGTTTACAGAATGAACTCTAACATTAACAGCAAGCAGAAAAATCAAGTCACAATGATCATATTATTTCCTGAAATCTTCAAGAGGGATGTCTAGCATTTATGTTACTTATTCTATTATACATGTATTCATTATAATTCCAGATTTCTGTAGCATCACAAGACGAAACTGAACTATGATGAGGACATAAAAGTAAACAGGCAAAATTTTCCTGGACTCCTGAGCTGTGTGTCTTTTCTGGTTTTCACGTGCTTCTCCCTATCTGTTGTGTCAGCCTTCTTGATCTTGTCCCAGCCACAAGAAAAGTACCAGTCTAAATTAAAACCAACTGAGGAGTTATCTCAAGACTAGTTCCAAAAACAAACTGCTATTTAAGTTCATCTGTTATTAGGACAGTATATTATATATACATGACATGTACACATACACATCTGCCAACATATATATATACACCCATGCACACATAATTTATGCATGCTAACACATACTTGCATTTAGCTAAAAATCTCACAAGACAGAAAACAAATTAGGCTAAAAATAAAAGGAAGAGGAAGAGTGCTTGCAACATTGAAGTGCTTAGGCTGATGAACCCTAGACACAAAGTCACATTCAAGCTATACCTCTGCAAGGCCATGCAAGGGCTTTCTTCTGCTTGACAGTTCACAAAGGGTATCAGTTTGTAAATCCTTTGGATACTACTAAGGATCTCTTTGCAACCTTGGCCTGGACTATCATATTTTGGAAGTGACTACAGGGTACAGAAGTCAACCTCAGATGTGAGACGCCAACCCAAACACAGAATTTAAATCAGCATTTGTCTTGCAGAAAAAGAAGCAAAGTGCCATGTTGGGCTTTTGAACATGGCCCAGTGACTAACACAAAGGAGCTGAGAGTTTTGTGAGACATATTCTATTTTTAATTCCAGATTTCTTCCAATTTATTTCAATTGGAGCCTCCCAGTGCATCATTAAAAATCATATCAATATCTGTGAGGAAAATAGAGGATGAGAGAATGATTTTGCCTTTTCATACCAAATGCTACAAGAGCAAAGGCACAGGAATAAATGATCAAGAAAGAAAGGGGGGTGGGGGGAACAAATACAAAATGGAAATATGACACATACCTTTGTGGTGAGATGTTTCTGAAGTTTAAAGCAAAATCTGCTCCTTGTGGTTTACTGAACTCTGATCATTTTTCTTGAAGGATTAGTAGCAATTATCATTAAGGTTCAAGCATTTAACTGTGACTGCTGCAATAAATCTTATTAAAATAACTGAAACATACTTTTTTTGCATGTGGCAACCTGTCTCTGAATCACAACCATCTGTACATAGTTATTGCCTGGTGCACACAGATGGCAGTAAAACAACTATAAAGCTATACCATTCTTTAATCATAACTTCTAACACAACTAAACAAAGTGAAATTTGAGTCAGACCATTAGCATTTGAAAGACTATATGATCACTGTAATTAACAAATACACTTTAGAATCCTGTTATAAAATGTTTTATTGGTTTCTGATTGAAAAAATAATAACAACACTTGCACTGGGCAACAGCTTGTTTTAATCTTTGACAGCTCATTTGAAGAAATCATATGTTAACAATAGAATCACAGTCTTAAAGTTTTTATACTGCACAGTTCCTTTACAGATTTAAAATGACAGTGAAAGGTAGTAGAATAATTTATTCCTTCTTGCTTAAGGCACAGAATCATGAATGCTTCAGGTCAGTAACTGCAGGGCTACACTAAACCCCTGTCACTCCAAATCAGTTACAAAGTGAGCATCTGTACTCTCTGCTTAGCTGCTTAGCCTTCAAGCAAAAAAAAAAAAAAAAAAAAAAAAAAAAAAAAAAAAAATCCACATTACTTACAAATGCTGGGCCTCTGAACATGAACAGCTCTAAATGAAGACAACAAGCAGCTTCCTGAATGTCCTTTTTTCTAAGTAATACCACATATTGACCTGCTAGATCCAACACCATCTTATTAGATAGAAGGTACATGCTTATTTCTGCTTCAAATGCCTGACCCTGTGCTGTAATTTTGGGTTAAAGAAGAAATGGGAATTTATACTAATGACTGCCAACTGATTCAGGAGCTTTAAAGTGCACTCACTAGACAGGTTTTGAGACCTGCAAGACTGCTACCAAGAATAAGCCCTCCCACAGGTACGTATTGATATTTTCACCAGAATATGCCTCCGTTCTGCCTAAAAGGCTCCCTGTGTGAAGTGCTATTCTTTCTTCATCTGCTATTTACTTCCAAAGAAGCTATGGGCACAAAACATCTTCCAAGTTCAACACCTCACTTTTAACTGAAGCAGCAGGGAGGAGGACAGGGAATCACAAGCAGCTGAGTTGTCATGGCTGAAAAATTTACCATTTATCATCTGACCTGGATTAGCTAATAACATGGACACTTTTTGTAATGCCTCATTATAAAAGCAAGAGCAATGAAAAAGCTCTTCTATATGAAATCAGCCAGGAGCATGAACGTGATCTGCTACGTGGTTCAGATGAGGAGAGGTATCTTGTCAAGCTGTGGTGGCTTGCTCCAGATCCATTAATATTTCAGAAAGCAGACACATTTTACAGCATTCTCTGGTTAGCTCAATCTTTGTAAGGATAGCTCTCAGAGAAATCAAAAAGGAACTGAAGAAGGCAGCAGGTCCCTGCATTAAGGCTGCTTGTACTGTGTTTTGAGACTGTCAAAGCACCAGATGAAAATGAACAAATTTAGATTTAAAATACTTGAATAGGCTGTCTTGGTATTTAAATCGATGATTTGGTCTTTTATAGTTAAAGTATAAATCAGCTACAGAAGTATTTCACAAAATATACAAAATAATTTTCATTATGAAATTATTCACTGATGTCTACAAGATTGGTCTCTTAAAAGCACCTTGTTCTTGTTCAGTATTAAAAAGGCACATGTTTATCTTAATCCTTTGTCAGTTCTGAGTACAAATAATATGAGACAGATGTGGTGCATGTATATGTATCTTGCAAAGTATAATAGCGATTCCTTGATGGGTTTAGGGTAAGCAATTGCCCTCCCTGGGGCATATTTGATCTGTTTGAGATTCTTTGCCGCCAGCTACACAGCTTGCTACCTGTCAGGAACTGGAATTGGCAGAAAACAGCTGGTAGAAATCAATGGATGTGCCAGTTCTGGTTCATCCAGCAGAGATACTATGGAATAGTGCCGTAAATCTGATAGGAATTAGGCAGCATAAACACATTTTATTTGCACATAGCATTAGTGCCTTCTCAGCTGGGGAAAATTAAGGTTCAAATTATTTTAGGAAATTATTACATTTTAAAACCTTCAATTCACAAAAGTTATACAACAAATCATTTGTAAAAGAGGAAAAAGATATAGCAAAAATTCAGCTGTGGTCCTGCAACAAGATACATCAGCCATGTTATTGGATATGTTATTCCTGGCCACAAGAAAAAAGAAGAGCTTAGGGTAGTTATTTAAGGACAACATCTTCCAAGTACAAGAATGGTCCTACCCAATACTTCAGGCAACACATAGTTATATAAGGAGATGACCTTGGCACGTTAAAGGCACCAAGAGCTTCTGCTGGTACATTGATAGTAAAGTGATGAACAAGGAAAATGCCAGACCATTGATGAAGAGAGTGGTTGGTTTCTAAGAGCAGACACATACAAGGTTGAGGTACTTAATGCCTTCTTTTTCTAATTTATCACCAGCAAGGCTGTAGACTGCCAGGGTCTCCTCAGCCTGAGGTATTCTTAGAGGAAGGGATCAAGGAGAAAAATGAAGAGCAGTGGATGAAGATTAAGATTATTGAAGAGAACATGATCCATAAAAGCCCATAGGACTAGAAGGAATGCTTCTAAGACAGAGTTGAGACAAATGCTTAATGTCCTGACAAAGCCATTATCTTTGAAATGTGACACAGGTCAGGAAAGATTGGAGACTACTGGAGTCAGATAACTGTTGCACTTACCTTCAAAAAAAGGCTAAAAAGATGAAATTTCAGGTCAGTCAGCCTCAACCAGTCAGGAAGATTACTGAACATATTGCCTTGGGACACATTTGTGGACTTGCTTGTGAGAAGAAGGTGACAATCAGCACGTATTTACCAAAAATAAGTCATGACAGACCAACCTGATTGCCTCTTATGATAAAACGACTGAATCTGTGGACCAGGAGAACAGTAGATATCACTCACATCAGCTTAAGAAAGGCTTTCAGCACTGTTTCCTACAACATTCTTGTGTTTCAAATGATGATGTTATGGTCTAGGTAGGGGAATAACTAAATGGTTTTATGATCATGCTCAGAGAATAGTCATTAATGGGCCATATGAGGACAGACTGAGTGGACTGGGCTTCTTTATTCTGGAGGAGGGTGTGGGCTTAGAGCGGCCTAATAGCAGCCTTCCAGCACCTTCAAAGGGATGTAACAGCCCAGGGTGGGAGGATGGCTGACCACGGATACAAAAACTGAAGCAAGAGAGGTTCCAACTGGATATACAGAAATACTTTTCACCAGGAGGACATTCAAGCAGCAAAACAGGTACCTCAAAGGTGTTGTGCATTTTCCTTTCTTGGAATTTTTCAAGACCTGGCTGGATAAAGCCCCTAATAACTTTGACCTTAAAGATGATTTTCTGAGTGGGAGGTTGGACTAGATGACTTCCTGAGATCCCTTCCAATCCATAAATTATCCTACAAACCTCTAAGAAAATAAACAACTGTGGATGATGTTGGAATTCTACCACCTCATAGTTATAAATAAAGAATAGGACTAAAACATGTTCACAATATATCTAGGAAGGAAGGAAGGAAGGAAGGAAGGAAGGAAGGAAGGAAGGAAGGAAGGAAGGAAGGAAGGAAAACCACCTCTTAATCTATTTCTCTATTCATATATAAAATACATATACATATTACTACATTAAAGCCTTCTGCTAGTAGATTTTGTGCTTACAATTTGGCTTAGCATCACAGTGTAATCCAGCTTTAAAAAGAGAAGGAATACCTGGAGACAGAGGGGAAATCAATTTTACAGTGCTTCAGTTCATGTAATTCTCTTCCCTATCAAATGTAAACACACTGTATAAGTCCCACACTTGTGTACAATAGAGCTAAAAATGTCATTATCACAAGATATGATAAGAAAAACAACATCTGCACACTGGAGGAGGGAAAAAAATACTATAAAATAAAAAATAAAAAGAAAGGAGATTGTATCAGAAGTTTGTGGGTTTTTCTGAGGAAACACCGCAAAGGGGAATATTTGAAGTTAAATGTATTTAATATTTGTACTGCAGAAATTACAGGTTTAACCAAACCCACCCGAACAAAACAAAAGCTAGAATGGGGAAACCAGGCACTGGGAGAGGACTTGGAGACATCCCAACTGAGTTTGAAAGCTAAGCACAAGACTTTGTTAATACTTTGTGAGTGTGGAATGAACTCTCTCTGGCTGTCTTTCAAATCTGAACAGACAGTGCTGACCTGATGCTAGTTATACTATTCCTGTCACAGCTCTGGCTGAATGAGTACTGCTTCAAATCCTCGAAAGAGAATCCCACTAAAGAACATTAATGTGAAAAAAGGCACCAAACAGCTATCTGAACAGGTTTTTCTTCAGCACATAAACAGATACACACACACACACACACACAAATCCTCCAAATAAAATTATGAAGGATTGAAGCTTTTGTAAATGCAACATAGAAATAACTCCTGCTGAAAATGAAAATGACAGCAGCAATTTACAGTGAAATACCACTTGTGCAGGACCTCCAGAGATGAAAGCTTGATTGCCTGTTTCCAACAAAAGCACCAGGGTTTAAGGAATGAACTGTGATGGGATTCCTCTGGCTGCGAGTGTAGCCCGCTGCTCATTCTGCATAGCCTATAAGTTTTGCCTCATATATGAAGAATGTGAGGCAGCTGCAGCCTAACTGTCCAGCATGCAAATATAGAGTGAGTATAAACAACAAATGCACAGATCTCTGTAGCTTTCAGCCTGCCTAGTTAACACTCTGTTTTTGTAGCTGAACATTACTGAAACAATACTCTGCAGACACCTGGGAGCTAGAGTGCCCATTCTCTTAAAATGGAGCCCGAATATCTAGACTTTCCTAGTTTGACATAAAATAATTTGGTCCATAGAGCACATTAAGAGCTTGGCATTCCAACCAGAAGTTTGGAAAATTTAAAAAGAGTTTTGAGATCTAGTATCATGTCAGAGAGAGATTTTCAGTCCAAGCACTTTACCAACTGCCTTTTTCACGGTTCATGGATGGATGAGCAGGTCTCTGTTTATGTCCTTTAAGAAAACAAAGCTTTCAAAGTCTCTAGATCTATACACCACTATTTTCAAAATACTGTTTAGAAACAAGAACAAGCAAACAAACAAACAAATAACCAATAGTACAAACTATGTGTAATTGCATGTTGTGGTTTGTTTGTTTGTTTGTTTATTTTCTCCTGTGCTACAGACATCACTGAAATGCAGTCCTAAGCAGAGGATGGAGCACAACATCTTCTCAATGAGGCATGATAATATAACAATAGGAAACAGGAGACTTAGCTGTATTAAAAGAAAACAGATTTTTTTTTTTTTTTTTAAGGAATGTAAGTGAAACCAGTAGGAGTAACCTGACAAAAAGTAATTCTCTATGATACATAGGAGGTAGCAATTGTCCCTACAGCCTCCAAATCTACAAAATGATAAAAAGTTATATCTAGCTGAAAACAAAATTTTGATTTGGTAATATAGAAGACCAAGATTTCCACTTATATTTTGGTAATGTGAATCACTGAAAATCCAGCAGTATTTATGATCAGACTGCTATATTCTCTGTTTTCATCCAAAGCGTACTACATTTAATACTAAAGTGCCTCCCAGTCACCATGCCAACGCTTCTTTGCTTTTACATCCTTTGATACCTGTTATTCTATCATGACCTCCACAGTCAGTCCAGCTTAATTATGCTTCTGTCCTTCCATGCCTTCTTTTAAAAAGGTTCTTATCTCTTTCTGGTACTACCCATCACACTTTTTTTCCTTCCTCTATTAACAAAACTTTTGTCTACAAACAATAGCTCCAATTAAAGTGAAAAGCTTATACTACTCAAAAAAATGGTTTTGCAGATGTGTCTGATAGCTTCTAAGGTAACCATGCAATCTCACAGGCCTTCCTTTGTCTCCTTATCCCCTCCTGTCTCCTCATCAGCACATTGCCTTCCATAGCTATTATTTTCTCTCTGTATTGTAGGAACTCACGTGCAACAAATCTGGTTTCAGTTTGTTTGGTGAAATGCCACTCTTATCATTTGAAATCATTTGAAGTCACCAAAGTTATGCTGATTTACTCTTGTTGAAGATCTGGTGCTAAAATACATTGTGGATGCCTCTTCTTGGCTCAGGCAAACAGGTAAATACAAAGAATGAAATCTTGTAGTAAAGTATTTACTTTTCCCAGTGTGATGAGGCACATATTTGCTGAGATCTTAGCTTCTGAAGCAAGGCACAAGTGGAAGAGGACATTCATTTGCTGAAGAGTAAAAAAGAAAAACACACAGCACAACCCTATATTTTACCAATTCTGGAATAAATTGGTGGCAAGAAATAGAAAGGGAAAGGGAAAGGGAAAGGGAAAGGGAAAGGGAAAGGGAAAGGGAAAGGGAAAGGGAAAGGGAAAGGGAAAGGGAAAGGGAAAGGGAAAGGGAAAGGGAAAGGGAAAGGGAAAGGGAAAGGGAAAGGAAGAGAAAAAGAAAAAGAAAAAGAAAAAGAAAAAGAAAAAGAAAAAGAAAAAGAAAAAGAAAAAGAAAAAGAAAAAGAAAAAGAAAAAGAAAAAGAAAAAGAAAAAGAAAAAGAAAAAGAAAAAGAAAAAGAAAAGAAGAAAAAAAGGGGGAAAAAAAAAAAAAAAAAAGAGAGAATAAGAAAATCATGTGAGGCACTTAAGCTTGCAGAAAATATCCCTTGACTGGTTTATATATGGGGATTATGTGCATCAGTCTCTAATAAATCTAACTATTATAGGCTAGGTATGCAGAAAAAGGGTTTTCTTTCTATTAGCTCAATGTGTGTCTGCAAAGTGAACTGCTAGGGAAGCCATCTGTGAACTCTCTGCTAATAAATATATAATATAAGCTTTTCAGGAACATTCTTATCTTGGAAACAGAAGGCAAATTTCTTCCATATTAAGTTTTATGCTTTTCTTCAGAATTCTTTGTAACATTAAAAAGAATTTAGATATTTTGTCTCGTGCTGAATTATCACAACTCAAACCTTCCAGGAATCATGTAATCTGTTCTCTGTGAGATATCAGCTCCTCTGTATAAGGAACTCTTTTCTTTTTGCTATACTCTGCACACTTTGGATTACCATCAAAAACATTTGAATGTCAGGCATATGGAGTTTGTGCACCTTCCTTTCCCCCCCTCCACACTTTTTGACTTCTGCTCAGTCTGACCCTTTCCATGCTGGCATGGAGACCAAAGTCCTGTAGTTTTTGATTGACT
This sequence comes from Aythya fuligula, assembly GCF_009819795.1. Taxonomy (NCBI): domain Eukaryota; kingdom Metazoa; phylum Chordata; class Aves; order Anseriformes; family Anatidae; genus Aythya; species Aythya fuligula. The sequence goes on along the minus strand of NC_045593.1, from coordinate 82,196,228 downwards.
AGTAGCATCTCAGCACCAAAGATACTTTTACTTTTGCCATCAGAACAGCAGCTGTTCCTAAAACAGCAACTCTAATATTCTTTGCTTAATCCATATTGATAGGAGCTTGCTGGGCATTTCGTGCATGCCATGCCAAGGGAACAATTGTTGTGGAGTTCTCTGCCAAGAGGAAAAAAATGTTGAATTGCTGCTGAACACTGGAAGTCACAACACAGAGAAACTGTTCCAGGCTGCACTTCCCAGTTACTCCAGGAACAGAGCACTGTGGCAGCCAGCCTTTAAGTACAAAACTCCTTCGGCAGAAGATCAGAGTAGGTTCAGATATCTTCAGTAAGATCTTCCCTATGTTATGACTGCTTCAGAGATAGTAAAACAGAACAATCATTTTCAGAAACCATTCAGAAAGAGGAAAAATATCCTGAGGTGGCCATTCTGCCATATCTTTATCCCCTAGTCCCTCTAAGAAGTGATTACAAGCAGAAAAGAGAAGACAGACACAGGAGGGGTTCTGTTGTACACCTGCCCATTCCTTTATTTTATTTATTTTTTTAATTAATATTTTTTTAATTGAAGTTCTATAAAGTATTCCAAGCACGCATGTTTTTGAGTAACCATCCCACCACAAAGCATATACCTTCATAGTTTACCAGCTGTTGCATTGCATGTTCAAAGCCATTAACCTGAAACCTGCCGAATTTACCCTTTATTATTGTTATTTAGCATTGAAACAATGAAATCAATCTGTAGTACCTTAAATTTTGACAACCGCAAGGAGCAATAGCAGCACCATCCTCCTCCTTCTTCTCCCCCCCCCCCGCCCCATCGTACCCTTGCAAGAGGGTGAACAGTTTTAATGACATTACTAATCAGTCCGGGCTTTAAAATTTTTATCGAAATGTTCTGGAGCATAACAGCATTTCTTGACTGAAGGAAGGTTCATGAAGAATTAACTGGGTTTCTAAGTGCAAAGCAGACTACAACTTGCAGCCTTCAGGACTCTTTGGGCAGATGCTCCCCTTGAAGGCAGCCAGCTCTGAAGCCAGCATAGCCTCGCAAGGCTCAGCTTGCTGCTCTGCCAATGGGCTAGGAACAGCTGCTTCAGTTCCTGGTCAGAAAGTCACCTCCTCTTAGCTGTCAGAGCAAGAATGGAAGAAGAATTTATATATCTGGATAACAGAACATACTCTCCTGGAAATCCTTTCTAGTCACCAGCTGTAATCTCCCTGGTAGCTGTAAATAGCTTCAGCAGATATCATAGAGCAAATGTGCTCCAGCAGAGCTACCCAAAAGGCTTCTGCAGCTCAAGGGAGTTAAAAAGAGAGTGGAGGTTTCCGTGGATCCCGATTCACTGAACTCAGCAGTGCTATCAAAGCAGCCAGTGCACAGGTCTGTGAGTTACCAAAGGAAACACTTCCCCAGGAAGCACAAGGGGAATGCAAGCGTGCAGTTCAGAAATCGATTCCCATGCTGTAAATTGTTTTGTTTTCTTCTTCAGCCTTATTGTACTTCAATAGCCAGCCCATGGGCATGATGAGACAACATTTGTGCCAGATCTCCTTGCTTCAGAGATACCTAAAACAAATCAATGAGTCTCCTTTGAAAAGGTGCTCATTTTTTTGGTTGGTTGGTTGGCTTTATTTAAAAAAAAAAAAAAAAAAAAAAAAAAAAAAAAAAAAAACACTTTGCTAATTTTATTTTTGCTGAAGAACAGCTTGGTGCATTTTTAGGTAGGGTAGCAGAAAACAGTGGCTGTATGACTCCAGAAGCATTTGTGTATTTCTCTCAATCAGACACTGATGTGCAAATACCACTTTGGTTGTTTGTGATGAGACCAGTTCTCCCTCCGTTCTCTAGACTGGATGTTATTACTTTCATTGCGGAAATATAAAAGGCCAGTACAAAGCACTAATTTGACACAACTTTGGCAGAGGTATAGGGGGCTCCCTATCATCCCTCATTTTCCCATCTTACTCTTTTTTTTTTTTTTTTTACCTCCACCTTATTTTTACAGAATTATTTGTAAAATATGGGGCATACACAACTTCTCTGGGCAACCTGGGCCTGGGCCTCAGTACCCTCTGAGGGAAGAATTTCCTCCTCACATCTAATCTAAATCCCCCCTCTTTCCGTTTAAAGCCATTCCCCCTTGCCCTATCCCTACACCCCCTGACACAAAGTCCCTCCCTGTGAGGTCTCCTCTGGGCCTTCTCTTCTCCAGACTGAACAACCCCAACTCCCTCAGCCTCTCTCCATAGCAGAGGTTCTCCAGCCCTCTGATCATCCTCATGGCCTCCTCTGTACCCACTTCAACAGGTCCCTGTCCTTCTTGTTCTGGGGGCCCCAGTGCCGAATGCAGCACTCCAGGTGGGGTCTCCTAGCCTTCTCCAGCTCTTACTAGAACTACAAAAAGGCGGAAAACCTCTGCTTCCTATCAGAATTGAATTTTGTTATATCACCTGGGTTTAACATTAGTGTCCTGGAGGGGACAGAGCACATAACAATTCCCCACTTGCTTCTGTAGAGAGGCTGCATGTATAGGTACACCATAAATAGTTGGCATTTGCAGCTGCCATGCTGTTATAAGTTCCATTTTATGATTCCCAGGACTCTAAATGAAGTATGCCTTTCCAGAAAGCTTGACTTAACATCCAGCAACATGAATGGGAAATGATTTAGTTGCTCTAGCCAGAGAAAGGTTTTCCTGATCAAAGGGTGGTGCTAGATATTCATTGACATCTCTGTCTCCCATTCATATGATATATTCATCATAGTTTACATGAAATTATTCCATTCCATCAGAAGATCATATTCCTTCCCAGATGGCAGTACTGATTCAGACTGCACAGTTTCAAGAAAGCAGATGGAAAGAGAGGCTCTTAAACCTCTGGAATTATCCCAAAGATACTGTATGCCACAACTGGCAAAAAGAAAAAAAAATAAAAAATAAAAATAAAAAATAAAAATAAAAATAAAAATAAAAATAAAAATAAAAATAAAAATAAAAATAAAAATAAAAATAAAAATAAAATAAAAAGAAAGAAATGAAAGGGTAAGGGAACATCCAGAAGATAATGAAGGGTCCAAGAACAATGAATTCCACCACAGAATAACAGAGCTAAGATAAAATGACCCTAAATTTAAAATAAAATAAAATAAAATAAAATAACAACAAAAAAAAAAGGCAGGTACTTCTCTATTGGCCTTAAAACAGCGTTGCCACAATCTATAATGTTTAACATGATTAAGAAATGAGAAGAAGAAAAGGATATTTAGCTGTTCTATAAGACTTTATTCAAAGACAACAAAGAACTTGACTAACACAAGTAATTGAGAGTTTCTTCATGATTTCCCAACACACTAAGCTATCAAAATCAAAATGTTTGTTGAGAATGTGTTGCCTGTTGCTAAATTCTGACAAACAGAAGAACCTGTCCTCAGGGCAGAACCTCAGGCAGGCTGCTGAAGACAGCCAGGTTCCCAAGCCCCTCAGCATCCCAGGAGCGCTGCATGACACGGTCCCTCCTGTCCTCCCGCTTCTACCTGGCAGGCTATTGGAGATGACCCAAGAAGCCTCAGAAACGCTCTAAGTATTTAACAAAGAAATGTCACTCTGACCTTCTCTAAGCAAAATGTCAGAATTTTCATTAAGTGGAAAATTTCAAAATGTCATTTTTGTTGCATTTCAGAATGATACTATTTTTAATTTCCAGAGAATAGGAATTCCAGTGTTTGTTTAGCTGTAATCAGTACACATTCTCTTCCCTGGTGAAATCCACATTCACTGACTTATTGTCTCATGTTTTTACTGTCTGTTCTAAAACATCAAAGGAGCCAGAAGCTGAGTACGTGATGCCCAGTTTTATGCTGTAAGAAGTAGTCCACTCCTCATGTTCTCTTCGTGCTTGGGATAATTTTCCTAACATCTTCTAAGGCCATCATAACTTTTTCAGTGCCTTGATGTTACTTTCAGAGGAAGCGAATCCTGGTAACACCTCAAGCTGTTTTTAGTAAGATTTTCCTAATGGCACAGGAGTTGAAGCAGCAACAATTTCCTCTGCTCATAGTTAGATAATGTCACACTATTTGCATCACTCTGATTTGTAACTACAATGCTCAGGCCACATAAAAAATCACCTGTTTTAGCTGAGAGAATTACCACAAAAAAAAAAAAAAAAAAAAAAAAAAAAAAAAAAAAAAAAAAAGCTCATTTTTAGGTCGTGAAATTTTTTCATTGACAGATTCAGGAGAGAAAACGCATTGATGAGAAGGCACAGAAAGTGATTATTTGACCTCTCTGGCCACATACGTGCTATCTACTCAGTGCAGTCTGGTACTGGAAGATGCAGCATCTCAGCCACTAGAGCTGATGCACAAGACAAGGACAGCTTGGTGCCTTAAGAATATTAATTCTTGAAAAGGCTGCCACATTATCATTTGTTGGCATACCTCCAGCAGAACTCAGCTGTTTTAGCATTCGCAGCTCCTTCAGTTAATATTCCTTGATATCCATCCTGAACAGATGTTATTACCAGGGTTATCTATAGTTCTGTCTCTGCTGCTGATTGAATGGAAGTGTTTGGAATGACAAGCACTTTTGGCAACGGTGACACCCGGTTTTGTCTATTAAGGCCTGAGTCATTTTTCTTTCTCATCGAAACCTTTCTACATTACTTTTCTAGCTGCTGCTGTTTTATATTTTCCTTCCAAAATAACAAGTAAGAAGGAGACTATGAACATCACTTTGCCCATTACATTTTTTTTTTTGTTCTTTCTTTTTATTTTGTATTTTTCAGATTAAATTTCAAAAAGCTCTATATTTGTTTTAACTGCTTCAGTTTTAAATAATTTCCATCCATCACATCCAGTATCATGACTGGTACAGAGCTAACAGACAAGGCAGCTCCAGATGAAGTTACATCCATGCCACAGAGGAAAAGCTGGACAAGGAATTGGCAGGGAGGCAGGTTGCTGGGGAGAGACACAAGACCACCAGAATGAGAGGAAGTGTTTGCTACTTACTCTGATATACATTTCCTAATGCAGAACAAGAGGAAAACTGTCTTTTTGAACAGTAACTAACAATAGCATGCAGCCCTAACTTCAAACCCACATAAGAGGGAGAGACAGAAGACAGTTTTGCAAAAATGTAATTGTATGGTTATGTGCCTACTTTGCACACATCAATCACACACAGGCACAAGCAAAAAGCCAAAAAGGCTTCTAAACGCAAATCGTCTGCGTGCATGCCTACTTGAGCTGCAGCAGGCACTCGATCCACTGCAAATGCAATGCAAGTCTTATTTGCAGTTTTGTTTCCTGCCTCTGAAAACCCTTGCAAGAAAAGACACACCAAATATCTAAAATTACAGACAACTAGATTTGGCTTCAACACCACAGCTTGAATGGACTGTCAAAGAAGAATGAAAACAGCAGTTTTTGCTGCAACCTGTTAGATATGTACCACTGAGGCATATGTGTTTCTCTTGCCTCCTTCCTGTGCTAGCAACTCAATCAACAAGGAGAAAAACAAGCAGGCTTTCCCTGTCTATACTCCTCTTTTCTCTCTGAATGGGCTATCATGGGAGGAACAGGAATTTACTGCAGTCTCCAGCTTCTTGATAGTGCAAAAATAGTAAACTTTTTGTGCTAACTCCTGATGAAGTTTGTAGGACTGGAAAACCTCCTTGTTTTGGCACTTGCACTTTCAGGTATCTGGTTACTCAATGCTTTCTAATGGAGGTCACCCAAAGATGCCAATGTTCATGCTGTTCAGAAAATTTATTTTTTTCTTGTTGCTTGTCCCCCAGAAGTAGAGAACATTTTGATTACACAGCACCTGAGCTGATGTCCATAGAGGTTCAGGGGGTGTTGTCCCTGCTCATCTTTCAGAATTTACTTTTCTTCCTAGGGTCCCGGCCAGGGTCATTGCATTGTTGCTGACAAATTTAGCTTTTGTCTTGTATGTACCTAAAAGAAAGGAAAGGATTGCATTATGTTTGTGTTAAAGGCAATAATTACACCTTTCTTTTCTTGTGAACATATGATACACATGGCTGGGACATTTACGCAATGAAATGAGCATGGAGGCAGGAAAATTAAAGGGAAATAAAGATGTGTAAAATGTATGAATATAGCCCCATGGTATTCCCAGTCCCATCCCTGACACTAATCAGAAAGAGCTTGCTTAACCTCTGTGAGCCTGTTTCCTCATATGTAAAACAGAGATAATACATACCACCTGGATAATAAGGCATTTTACACATTACTGCTCGTAACGTGTCAAGGGCCATGAGTAAAAGGCAGTAAACAAATGAAGACTATTAATATTTACTGTTTTGAGTCCTGGAACACCAATTAAGTAAAAAAGAGGTCGACGTTAATAAACACTGTAAAAATGGTATGACATAATCAGGGAAATACTTCAGTCATGTTTTATCATTTGTAGCCAGTTTTCTTACAGTGAAGTATTCATTTGACTATTAAAAACATGTCTGGTAGAAGACTTTCAGAGAGTCTACTCTAATTTTGAATAATGGTTGCATTCCTGCTTTTTAGGATACACATGCGTACACTGAAGATGATATAAATGTTACACTGGCTCTCATGTGTTTCTCATTAATGAATAATTAATGGGAATTAATTTACCCTAATTACGTATTTTAAAATAAACAGATCTTTGAAAATGCAGACACAGACAGTGAATAAAACTGGTATTACAAAAACATAAATACGCCTGGCCTATGATTAACCTCACAAGTAATTGAGTGCAAAAATTGACCACTCAACCTGCATGTTAGAGCCAGGCAGAAAAAGAAAGAAGGAAAAATGCTGTGTTTTGAGTCACCTGTTTTTTATCCCTCTCTGATAGAAATACTTGGAAGGTAAAGTAGATTTTATTCACGTTTGGCCTCTAAGATGGCTTTTTCTTTCTCACTAAGTAACATATATTTTTAAAAAACAACTACTAGAAAAAGGTGAATATTTTCTTTAAATGAGGAATGACATCCTAATCCTGCCTTTTCAGTTCCAGCCCGGTGCTTATCCCTAGGACTATCAGCTTGTGCTGTAAACCCGGCAGACTCGGGCACCGGTGATGCAATGCCAGAAGCGCCACAATATTAACATTTCGGGTTTTTAATCAGGTGTTGCTGTTTTTATTTCACTTTGCAAGCTGCAGAACAGCTTCTGCTGCCTGCCAGAGCTACACGGACCGCAGCACTCCACCACCTCTTTAACACCTGCAGCCTTGCCATGCCAAACCAAGGAATGCCGAGCGATGCCGGTGATGTTATGTCTGGTCCAGTAATACGAGCTCTTCCTTAAGCTGCCCTGACGACTTTTGACTGGGAACAGATTATGGCTCCATCCCGCTGAGGGCACAGCATGGCTCCCTGCGCACCCAGGGCTGGCAGCAAAGCAGCCCTGACACAGGCTGCCAGGAAGCCCAAGCAGCCCACAGGGATGCACACGGCTGCCCACCCCAAAACCACTGCCAGCTCCTGGCTGGGGGAACAAGAGGACAAGAGAAAAAGGGGGGAAGAAAGGGAGAAGGAGGAAAATTGGCCAGATCATAGCTGGGGGAGACTTGACAAGTTACTTGGCCCCATACTCAGAATTTATCCCATTTATCCACACAGCTGTGTGTCCTGCATCAAGCTGAAGCCACTGTGATGCCTGATTTTATTGCTCTGCCCGGTCTCACCGCACCATGCAGCTCCACTGACAACAAACATGCTGGAAACAGTGCCAGAGAAGTAGGTTTCATTTACCTCAATTACATAGAGAGGGAGTGGCAGGCAGGAGGACACGCTGCCATGTCCTGAGGCTGGTAGGTGGAAAAGTCTCTGTCCAGTATAGCCCAAATTTGCAGCTGCTATCCCTGCAATATATTAATTGCAATAGTCTCATTTCACTGGTGATTCTGCCTTTGGGACTCTCTGGGCTGCAACAGCACAGTATGCAGAAACATCTTAAAAATGGGAAACTAAATTTTGTTTGTCATTCAGGTGAGCATGTAGACCACCCATGACACAGTGGTGTTCAGTGCAGGTTTTCTCACCACCATGCCCCAAAATGTGTCTCTGCCACAGCTGTACCACCCCATATCATGGACAACCCATGGGGATGGCAGAGCTGTTCGTACGGTGGCAGACATCTGCTTGGTGGATGAGCAAGGACAATGCCTTATGCCAGAGACTAACCAGCAATCCCAATTAATAAACAGCAAATAGCGAAAATTTAGCAAAGAGCCTGTATTCTTTACATGATAAAAATTCATAAAATGCCCACTCTCCCAAGTGAGGCTATAAATAAGCAAATATTAGTTACCATCATGGTCTGAAGAGAAGATAAGCAAGGCTGTAGTGGGATTTGGCCTTCTTATGCATTTGGAAATAACATGCAGGCTTTCAGGCCTGAACTTTCTCTATCAGACCTCATAAGAAACAGTAAAATCTCCAGCAGGCAGACATTAGAAATAGTTTTTATTAGTTTAGACTGTTGATTATAAGATTGATTAATCATCTTGAAAGAAAGTTAGTCGGCACTTGTTGCATAGAAAGATGTTAGGAGGGGGAGAGATCACTGCAATATATGTAACAGGCTGCAAAGCCAAGGATTTTATTTACTCACACTGGTAGCACCCATTAGAGTTTTGAACTTGAGCTTGCAGGCATAGGTCTTGGAAAATACTTTACATGTCTTCACTGAGGCTCAGAACTGAGCAATCAGTTCTGGGAGAGTGGTGAGAAGTGTTTTGAAGAAGTGTTTCCTCACTCATAATTTGGTACAGAGCCCCTGTCAACAGTCCGTGTGTGATATGTTCACTCTGGTGCCTACTGATTATTCAGTTTCAAGCCCTGAAATTGAATGAAGACACTTGGTGCATATATGATGTATGTATACATATCGATGCCATGGTTAACGATGGTGAAAGCCTTTTAAAAGAAAACAGAATTAACGTACAAAACAAGCCATTAAGAAAGAGGAATGAATTCATGGTCAAAGCTGTAAGACATTTTTCTACCAGCTTCACTGGAAACCACCAGACAGTAACTTTGTAGAACCTTTGTAGAGGTAGTGGGGAAAGTAGAAAAGAGTGAAGAGGGGGGGGAAATGGAAATGTACATAAAGGGCGACAGTGAGTTTTGATGATGGGAAATTCTACATTTAGGTTTAGATAAGAAAGTTAAAAGAAGGTGTGGAAAGTGAAAAGTGGTGAGTAAATGAAAAAATAAAATGTTACAAGCAGGGATCAGCTTGGTTTACTTGAGGTAACAAACTTTAGGTGAAGTTTAAAACTGAGAAGAGCCCCAAGTCCTGTGTTTGACTGTACAGCCAAATCCCAAAAGCATCTCACAATCTGTGATTCCAATTGCAGTTGAGGAAGTTCTGTAAAAGGCGCTGGGACCCAAAACAACATCTCACAGCATGACTGAAAAAAAAGATGCTTTTCACGGGAAATCTCTCCTGCTGCGCTTGCCCCGTCTCAGACCTCACCGACTGTGAAGGTGAACATATATAATATTAAATATTATCACGTAGGGGTAGTTATGAAGGCAGAGGAAGGCTCTCCGGGCTCGGATCCATCTTCCCCAATCCCCGCTGGCCGCAGGCATCCTCCCGCAGGGCCGGCGGCGGCGGGGAGCCCTCTCCCGGTCCTGCAGTGACATCCAGTGTCGGCAGCCGGCAGCGATGCTCGTCCCCGCGGCTCGGTGTGCAGCAGCAAATTCAGGAGCCCAGGGCCCCGCCGCCCCCCCACGGGAAGGTTTGGAAGAACCGGCACTGATTGCGGCAGGAGCGGTGCGTCTGGTTGCGTTTATAAGCGCGATCCTGCTTAAAATGGGCAGGGGTCGGAGCAACAGCTTAGTGACCAGCTGTTATAGATAATGCTTCGTTTTTCTGGCTTTAAGGAGTTTCTTCGTTTGCAATGGTTATGCTGCACGGAGGCAGGGTGTGCTGCCAGAGGTCAGGGATCACCTCTGCAATAGGCAAGTAAAGCATGGTCAGACAGGCAGAATGCTCAAAACACACAAACAAAACCTTAAATTCTCACTACGGGATCACAAAGACCCATCCCTCCAAAGGTAGGCCTGCAACAAACTGGAAGAAAGTTTGTGACAAGGGGCCCCTTAGAGTAATCCCACTGCATGGGAGGACCAGAGAACTGCTACTGAAGGAGACAGCTTTGAAGCCTCCCACCTTCCTCCGCCTCCCAAAAACGTTAGCCCTCTGTGTCTGCAAGAATAACAGTATCTGGAGGTGCGGCTGTCATTTTAAAACTTTACAGCTCTCACGGGAAAGTTTCACATTTCTCCAGCACCCCGCACAGGTTGTAAAACTCTGCGGTTTTCCTTACGAGGTGCTCTTGCTGTTTTCCTTTCTGACAACACATACGTCTGTCTGTCTGCACCCATTCGGGTGCATGCAGGAAGAAAAGAAGCCTGTAAGAGATGAGCTAAATTTCAGGCAGAGTTTCCATGGATCTGTCACCCTTAGGCTGCTGAAGTACCTTAAGGCAGCCTTCATAATCTGCCCCAATTCACAAACCCTCAGTTTTTTAAGATGACGGCTACCCGGCTCCTCTGTGCCTGGCAGACGCGATTTGCAAGGGCTCTATTCACTCACAACAATCTGCAACCTTTGATGTCAAAGGAGCTGTGGAGCGGCTGGCTGCAAGCTGCAGAGGGTCACAGCTCTCTGCTCCACACCCAGCTTCATCTATTCATCAGAAATTCATCCAGGCCATGGAAACGTTTTTATTTTCACTGCACAGGCCTCAGAAAGCCAAATGGCATGGGAAATTTAATGTAAGTCACTCTCACATGCCCTGAACATGAATGTGAAAAAAAAAAAAATAAATAATCCTCTGCGGCTAAATACTTTTTGTAGTCATTTGGTATAAAAGGCAATGGTCTGTCACTTATACCCGATGCTAAACCAGTGATGAAGCCTTGACTGGTGGCTGGGGGGGGGGAGGGAGGGGGGTGGGGAGGTGGGGGGATCACTGCCAAAACAGAGCCAAAAATACTTTGGCACCCAGAGTAGCAGTGATGTTCACAGAGATGTTGCCCTTCCTCCTTTCCGTGTGTCTGCTGGTATCAACGTTGCTTTCTCCCAGACCTCACCTGGGTCTGCTGCTGTGACACGAAAGGGACGCAAGGGCTCAGGGACTCCTCTGGGGCATGCAGACAGCCCTGGTCTCAGAGAATCATGGAATCTGTAAGGTTGGAGAAGACCTCCAAGATCATCTGGTCCAACCATTCTCCTACTATGAATGTCACCCACTAAACCATGTCCCTGAGCATCACGTCCAATCTTTCCCTGAACACCCCCAGGGACCACCGCCTCCCTGGGCAACAAGTCCCAGTGCCTGACTGCTCTTTCTGAGCAGAAATGTCTCCTCATTTCCAACCTGAGCCTCCCCTGGCACAGCTTGAGGCCATTTCCTCCAGTCTCTTCTGTCTTTGCACTCTCCCTGGCTGGGCATAGGGCACCCCCATAAGAGCCACCCATAGACGCACCCTAGGTGGCAAAGATGGGTGCTGAGCTGGCCTTTGAGCCTCAGATACACTCAACACAATGATAAGGAAAAGTTAAATCCACCCGAGGGAGGAAAGAGGAGAACATGAATGGTGACAAGGCTCTGTGACTGCTGCTGCACAAAGCCTGCATGAGTTATGACCATCCTCAGCATTTGTGACACCGATTATCTCTATAAATGGTCATCAAAAAATGAAAGGAGTACAGTCCTGTAAATATGATGTGCTTCATATTTGAAGATAAATATGCTGAGAATGTGCTTGATGGGAAATAATGTGGTTTTGTCCTTTTAATTTAAAAGGGAGCAAAAGATTGTTACTATTATGAAATATGGGAGATCTGCTTCTGATGAAAAATCTAAATGTTAAAAAAAATCAACAGCAAAGATCAGAAACATTTATCAGAAGAGTTGATGTTTCTGATAAATATTTAAGTGTGCAAGGCAGAACCACTGAGAACAGTAAATACTTTATAGCTGGCACTTTGTCAAAACTATAAGTGGCTCTGCCTTCGAATTTTACATCATCACTAAATTTACAGTCATTTGATAAGTGGCACAAGACAAGAATTACTTCTTTCTAAATCTAAACCAAGTCATAAATCTAACATCAGGATTCCTCTTATTGTCCGTTATCGTCTGATGACAATGCCTTTTACCTTCATTGTCTTGACAGAAATATGATATGTAAAATTGTAATGTCACATCACTCACTATGATTTAACACTATCCAACCCATACCATTTTAATCAATCAAAATTGTCGCTTTTTAGTGTAATGATTTTCTGGTGGATTCCCTGTGTTTAATATGATATATATGTCTTATCAGCAGTTGATTTACTATTTCATTTCAAAGTCTAACAGCTCAGAAGGCCATTCTTGCCTCCTTCAGACACCACTGGAATTAGCAAACAACCATCATTTCAGGTACTACAGGAGAACTAATTGTTGTGGAAAGCAGCTGAAAGGCACAAAATCATTTTTACCACAAATTGAAGAGACCTGGAGAGTAAGAAAGACAAGTAAATATTGTGAAATAAAGGGACAGGAGGAAAATGCCTCACAAGGGTCACACAGCACAAGCGGGAACACTCATTCTGCCTTTGGTATTCCAGTATGGACCCAGGCGCCCCCAACCAGGCAATGCAATTGCTGAGCTCCTCAGTTTGCTTTTAAGACAATGTGAACAGAACCGCAGGTTTTTCGTAAGCAAAGCAGCTCTTTTTATTACTTCTCTCTGCATATTATATAGTCTTTTTATTTATTATTCACAGGAAACTACTGCATTTATTTCTTAGACAATTGCAAGAAAAACAATTTGTGCCTGTAAAGCTCTTTCAAACACTATCCAGTACGATTGGAATAAACAGCCTACATTAAAACATGTCTTGTGTTAGGCTGTAGCAAAGCACAAATGCTTAGAGCTATCAGGGAATGCTAAAGCAACAAGTTTAAGAGGAAAATTTGCTTTTACATTCTCTTGGAGAATACCAGAAAGGCTACACGCATGCACAAGCTCAAATCATGAAGTAATGGGTGGAAATTACTAGATTTTGAGGCAAGAGGTTCTTTATTAGTAACTTCAGTAAGCTAATGTTTGCCAATGCATAAGATGTCAGGTTTTAAGGGGCAAAATTACCCCAAACTGAACAAATGTACCACAAATAAAAGTGTACCATAGATAAAACTGGAGAAATTACAAAATCCTTCCTTCTTTAACCAGGCATTGCAGAGGTCCTTCAGTCCATGTGGCTGAACCTAGCACCTACATGGAAAACTATGCAACAGGAAGCAATTTGGCAAACACAAGCACATACCACTTGACAGACCAAAGAGAGTTGACTCAGGTTTTGGAGTCTGCAGATGCACACATGAGCTGGGCACCACCTGGACCTCACCATGCTTGCCCAAGGAGAGATGACCACCACAGAGCTCCACACCCATCACCCTCAAGGGATGTCTGTGCCTCAGTCTCATAGACTTGCTGGCAGTGGTTCAAAGGCACAAAATACATTACTGATGCCCTGCCCAACAAGCAAGTGTTGAGGGGCAATCTGCAGGAGCTACAAGGGTGCTTTTTCGAGAGAGCTTTAAGACTTGCATAAATCAGCTGAGACAAGTTGTTTTGATTCTTCAGTGTAATTTCGTTCTTCGGTATTATTGAACACCTTTGTTCGTGACGTGGACAGTGCAATCAAGTGTACCCTCAGCGAGTCTGTACATGACACCAAGTTGAGTGGTGCAGCTGACATGGAGCAAAGGGATGCCATCCAGAGGGACCTGGGCAGGCCTGAGAGGTGGGTCTGTGTGAACCTCATGGCATTCAACAAGGCCAGGGGCAAGGTCCTGAACCTGGGCTGGGGCAATTCCAAGCACAAACACAGGCTGGGGGGAGAATGGATTGAGAGCAGCCCTGAGGAGAAGGACCTGGGGGTGGTGGTTCATGAGAAGCTCAACATGGGCCAGCCATGTGTGCTGGCATCCCAGAAAGCCACCCGTACCCTGGGCTGCACCAACAGCAGCGTGGGCAGCAGGGGGAGGGAGGGGATTGTCCCCCTCTGCTCTGCTCTCGTGAGACCCCACCTGGAGCCCTGCGCTCAGCTCCGGGGCCCCCAGCACAAGGTCAGGAGCCTGCTAGAGCGGGTCCAGAGGAGGCCACAAGGCTGATCAGAGAGCTGGAGCACTGCTCCTGTGCAGCCAGGCTGAGGGAGCTGGGGTTGTTCAGCCTGGAGAAGAGAAGGCCCTGGGGAGACCTCACAGCAGCCAGCCAGTGCCTAAAGGGAGCTGCAGGAAAGCTGGGGAGGGACTCTGTGTCAGGGGGTGTAGGGGTAGGACAAGGGAGAATGACTTTAAACTGAAAGAGAGTAGGTTTAAATTAGATATAAGAAGGAAATTCTTCCCTCAGAGGGTGTTGAAGCCCAGGCCCAGGCTGCCCAGAGGAGCTGCGGCTGCCCCATCCCTGGCAGTGCCCAAGGCCAGGCTGGATGGGGCTGGTGGAGGGTGTCCCTGCCCATGGCAGGGGGTGGCACTTGGGTGGGCTTTAAGGTCCCTACCAACCCAAACCATCCTGTGATGCCCATGATTTCAGGAACAATTAGCCAGCTCCCTGGTGACAGACAAATAAACAGAGATAAGTAATGTGACAAACAGAGCTCACTTGTGTACTTCAGATTGTGTAGTTAATGGAGGGAGTGTTTCAAAGACATGGAGGTCCTTCCATCCATTCAGGAATGGGCACATGCTCAATATCTTACTCAGAACCAAAGAAATTAAAACATTGTTTTTCTGTGAAAGAGCAAAAATAATTAGGAACATTTTTTCCCACAAAGCTCATTTTCACAATAAGAACACATGTAAAACGTTTTCCCTTGTCAGTGCACTTTTCCTTGTTTCATTAATTTTCCTTTCTTTTAAACATATGATGTAAGTTATTCAACTTAGGACACTGAAACTTTTTAGAACAATAACAAAAATAAAAAACAAAGAAAGTGCAGTGGGAGCTGCCAGGAAAGAGGAGAGTCACAGCTGTGTCCTATTGTGCAATGCAGAAATTTGATTTACTTTGACTGGTTTTGGACACCAACAAAATCCTTCTTAATTTCCACTTTTTGTATTCTCCTAATAAAAATTCACAACCAAAGTGACAAAAGCTAATTGCAAATTAACAAAATCACATTTTCCCTATGGCAGGGAAACTCCACTCAGAACATTTTAGGTCTTAGTCAGCCTCTATTGTGGAAAACAAATAAATAAAAAGCATTAGTCTTATGTTACAAAGGAACATTAGGCTAAATTGCATTATGCTTTGACTTTTTTTTTTTTTTAACTGTCCTTAAAATATTCCTTAGTGGCATGTTCTAAAGCTATCAGACTGCTCTGACTGGACCCCAGTAACCAAATAGACTTCCTCATGCTGTTTCCCAGTTCATTCCAGCTCAGGTGGTAGAAACTAATCTGCTGCATCTCAGCAGCCTTCAAATGCCATGGACTTCATTCTTACATGTTTGAAGTAAGCATCATTGAACAGGAAGAGCAAGCACCTTGACTATCCCCATCTAAATACAAATTCAGCTTTCACGTATGTATTTACACCTCTTGTGGCAAAGAGGTGTATGGGTGAGAAAGCCATGTTTTGTTTCAAAAAGGCTTAGTTGTGGGAGCATTCAGTAAATGAAGTGATAGGGTGATACAGGGGGACGATGGGGGCAGATTCAGTTAAGTGACAATTCAAAGCTGCTGATGGTGAGTATAGTCTGTGGCTGAACCTTTTTGAGCATGGGGCACTACTGTGCAGGACCCCCCAGCCTGCAGCACATCGCACACACCAGATGCTTGAACAGCCTGATAGCCACCTCTGGAAAAGCAGCTCCAGAAAAAAGACAAAATGTAATATAGGGCTTGGGGGGGGGGGGGGGGGGATGTTTTTCCTTTGTTTTTCCTTCATCTGTTCTTTATTTCTCTTGTCCTCAGAGCATTTCACAGTCACAGAACTATTATATTCCTATTTCTCTCTATACAACCTAGTTAGTATACTCTTAGATATCAATCATACAGGAGAGGGAAAAAAACAAAACAAAACAAAACAAAACAAAAACAAACAAACAAACAAACAAAAACACTCTAACAAGCTAAGAATAACCTTTTGTTGTGACCAGGTAATACTCTAATTTTCTTTGTCAACTTCCTCCCACCCTTCTCTGAAGTACATAGGTGCACTTGGAGTCCCAGTCATGACAGCAGTCTTGTCTGGTACCACAGTTCCTCACTTTCCCATATCCCCACATAAATAATGAGTTGACTGGGGAATGCCAGTCCTTTTTTATTTGACCCTAGGGATGAATCTGTGCACTGACCATTTGTGTAAGAAGGAAGCAAACTGTAAATTTTGGGTTCCAAGTTTTCAGAACTAATGCAGCTTCCAAAAACACCTACCCTGCAGCTCAATACATCGCAATTAGTCTGTAACACTCTGAACTAAATACACCTACGATGCATTTCAGCACAATACTATCAGTCTATACAGGACACACTCCCACATTTCAACTTTCAAAATACCTTCTGCTGTTTAAAGGGGAGAAGATACCATATGTCATATCCAAGTTTTCATTAATTTTATGCAAGGCATGGTTTCAAGACTGAAATGTGTTATGATAACTTAAAACACTTCTTCCTTGCTATTACCTCATTGTTATATTCTACATTTTTTTGATTATTACTATTAGTACACTTTACTTTAGAAAATATTTTCTTTGGAAAAGGTGCTTGGCCTAATGCACAGACACGTGGCAGAACTTTGTTCAGCTATAAAACCCTGGAACAAGAAATATACATCAGGAGAAAAAGAGCAGATGATTTCATCAGCAAGTGGGTAATATTTTTACCACACTGAAGAAAAAAAATAAGGAAAAAAAAAAAAAAAAAACATAGATAGATTTGAATTGCATTTTTAATAAACCTTTGGCTCTTTGCCCTTATGAAGAGCTCAAATAAGTTTAGTTTCATTACCTTCTTTCTAAAATTCTTTGATCCACAGGTTTTTCTTGCATGGCGCATAATAAAAGTACTTAAAAACAGCTAATGTAATAGAAACGTTAGGCCTAGATCTACCTGACAACCCACACACAGGTTCCCACTCCTGTCAGTGGGATAGGACAGTTTAAAACGAGGATTTTTAAACCATTTGTTAGGTCTAATCCTGATACCCACAGAAGAACAGGTTGTGCTCTGCCTTACCTCTGGCTGACACAGTGACTTCTTGCTGAAGCACAGTCTGAACTGAGCAAAACCACCTCAGGTACTGGGAAATGAAGCCCAGAAGTTGTTTCTGTTTCAGAAACACAGACCAGAAGACTGACATGACTTTCTTCCCAGAGCATCTGTTTGGAAGCAGAGGAGCCCTGTCCCACAGAAGATTGCTGTTGTAACACATTCTTCTTATGATTTTGCTAAAATACGGTTTTGAAACTCTGGTTTTCTCCAAATCCCCAAAGCCAGGGTAATGTTTAGGTTCCTATTAACTAGGCAACCTGAGCTGACCATTAGGAGCTACTGAAACTTGCAAGGATTTTCTTCCCTTGTTGCCTTAACTCTTGCATTGGAAAAGTACTTCCCAAGTCCTAGATGGAGATAAATATGGGAGAAAAAGCAAGCCAAGCACTACCTTTGCAGGAAGAAGCACCAGAACACCTTGCAAGCTACAGCAGTGGCTCTGCCAGGCTGGGAATCACCCCGTTTTCAGGGCATTGCCTAATGCAGCGCGGCAGCTGGATGAAGGTCATTTAATTGTCCAATGACAGGTGGAGGAGAGGGAAGACAGAAAACCAAAATCCCTTACTCTAAACCCATTGCTCCAGCTGTCATACAACATCTGCATATCAGGTGATTGATATGTAGCCTCAAGATTAACCTAGAAAATGTAGATGAGTATGCAGCACTACTTTCTTCAATAACAGTGCATAGGGCAGATCAGTCACCAAATGTCTAGGGCTCAGCAGTTCTGCAAGTCAGAATCACCACTAGCAGAAAACAATTCTCCATGCAAAGCACTTGAGCTTACACAAATCAAGTGACACAAAGAAGGTTTCATCTACTTAGCCAAGGTCAGGTTGATAACCATGACAGGTTGATATTGGTTTTCAATGCATCCTTCCCTGATAAAATTGGACTGCTGGAAACATATAGAAAACAGTTTGCCTTATACTGGATTGCAGACATCCAGACTAGTTGCTAGGGCCATATTTCTTTCTACCAGATCCCTTTATAGGCACCAGAAAGTCACCTTTCATGAAAGAATAAAGTTTAATCTCTTTCTTCCTTTTCAGGGAAAGGATTTCAGACCTGAATGGAAAGCACAAGTTTGGTTCTGTGTCCTCAGACTGGACTTTGTCAGCTAAACCATGCCCAGACAGCAGCAAAACACTAACAGTGTCTCAGTCAGTATCTGGCCAGCATCCTCTGGACATTAACCATTCAGGAATCGTATCTCCCACACACACATTACTCAGCTTCTTCTTCAGTACAGATTTGGGACTTGTTTATGACAAACAGACAGTTAACGCAACAGCTGAAATACTTTAATCAGATTATTCTAATTCAGTTCGAATGAGCTGAATTTTGTGAGAAATAAAAATATCCTTATTCATACCCATGAAAAGCATGGAAGGTGGTGATCCTGTTCTCTGCTTCTTAGAATAATACCCTTTCAGGAAAAAATAAATAAATAAATAAGTTTATATTTTGAAACTCAGCTTTAAAACATAAATGATACACAAGTTCATGACCTTAACTGAGTTTGCAGTACCAGAATACTGCAGTTGTCAGAAGCATCATTTCAGTTTGCATGTAGAGTAATTTTTATTATAACTTGATTGATTTATTTGTTTATTTGTTTTTACATTGGTAAGTCACACAGATTTATTTATTTATTTATTAACAGAACTGTGTCATTAGTAAATAGTGCTATTACTTTTGTGAGCCATCATTTCATTCTGAGGGATGCCACAAGTCAACTGGAAATCAGTCCTGGGCTCAAATGTCACGAAGCCATGGCCTCTGCTGGTGGCACAATAGCAACCTTCCTTCTGTGAATGTACACAGTTTATGCAAGCAGTGATTTGAGGAGCACAGAAAGGGCCAAGGTCACAGCTGAACCCCCCCCACATCCTCTTGCTGTACCCCAACACCTACAACTTGCATTTCGTAGCGTTACAATATTGTTCCAGCCAAATAGGATACTATATAGGATAGTATTTCTTTAGAACTACACGGGCAGAATACATCCCCAAACATGGGATAAGGTCACCACTTCACGTGCCACATGACTTAGCCAACCATAGCTGTAAAAGGATGTGCATCCCAAGAGAAAACAAAGTGCAGGAAAAAAAAAAAAAAAATCTTACTTGCCTCTCACTCTAAGTGGAAAGAAGTTCTGAATTGGTAGCTAATAAAGCAGAACATAAACTCTGCAAATATCCAAAATAACAGACCAGTTAAATTATGCAAGTGGCACACATGGAAGCAGACATGTAGAAGCTGATAGATACATTTTCATCCTGCCTTTAGAGTTCCAGCATTTCAAAATTCATCTCCTTACACTGAACAAAATAAAGCCATGGATGGCAGCTGCTTTGTACATGGACCACGGACCATGATGGTAGGACATCCAGTGGGATGTTGCGCACATCAGTGAACCAGTATTTGTAATGAACAGTACTGCAGCTGCTGCTTTGCATGTGTTCAGCTCCAAACAGCATAGAGACGCATAGGAAACACTGAACTTGCTGGCAGTCAACTCTCCAGCATAAATCCCTTCCTTACGTATGGAAGTGAGCCACGACTGGCTGTGCAAGTAGTAATACAACAGCAAGTGCCAAAGTAGATGCAGCATACTTTGTAGGATAGTAGGCAAATCAAGGACACATGTGAACTGTTTTATTTCCAGAGATACAGAGCACCCCAGGAAAGAGCTGGTCAGAAATGCAGAAGTGAACTCACCACCTTACAAAAAGCCAAAAAAAAAAAAAAAAAAAAAAATTAGTCAACCACCTAATGAACAATGATTTGGATTTGGGATTTATTTAGGTGATAGTAGAGGGTGGGAAGGAAGATGAAAGGTTTGGGTTAATTTCAGTATTTGCTATATGTGCACTGAATTTGTTTGCTCTACAGTCACCAAAAAGCTGACTACCTCCAGTAAATTTTACCCCATAAATAATGGAACTTGGTCCTTGTTAAAGAAGCATAACTCCACTGACTTGACTGCCAGCAGTATTTCAGAGGAGTACATCCATGTTGTCCATTGACATTTTGTCTGTGATTTACAAAAAAACATATTCACTTGAATTTGTTAAAAATGGGCATGAAAGTGTTCATTTTAAGTGATAAAGAATTAATGCTTGTTCAAGCCATTGGAGAGTTAGAAGAGATTTATTTAGCTTTAGTGTGGTTGTCCACAGACAGCAAGCTGCAACTTTCAAGTAGGAATTCAAGTATTTTTACATTGCGTACACACATGACATACTCAGTACATGTTACTTCCTATCAGTTGTTTGTGTTTGGCAGGAGGCACCCCACACAGGAAAATGAGAAATTGTGAGTCTTTTGTATTGGATTTTATCCAAAACAAAGTCATAGGCACTTTAACTGCACAGATTACATTAATTTTAGAATTACACAACAGAGAACGCATACGTTCCTACCTGGATACATCCTACACCAGGACATTCTGATCAGGGACTGCAAAACCTAGTGGAAACATATGGATTTTAAGGAAGGCAGTCTCAATCTACATAATTGCACCATTATAATACTTCTTTGTATTTGAAACCCCTAAAAGCAATACATTCTTTAGCCTAGCACTTGTTTTAAGAGTTTAATGAAGTTATCATATTCCCTTGATTTTTTTTATTTTTTTTTTTTTTAGGTAAGAATCTCCTGCTAAATATAGAATCAGATCCACTACTGACACATCTTTTTCCTTGACCACTCACTCCTGCCTTTCCAAGCTGAACAATGCAAATGACAAGTCCTGTATCTCCAGCCAGCACCATAGATCAAACCACCAAATGTGCTGCGGAGGTTGCACTCAGGATAGTAGGAGGTCATACAAGAACTCACTACAGCTTCCAGAGTTATGCACAGTGCCAAGCTAGTGATTAAAGAAAAAAAGAAAAAAAATGTTTAAAGCTTCTTAACATTATGTGCTATTTATTTCAGTTGTTTTGGAGAACTGAGAAAAGTATGATTCTATGAAAAACACATCCAAACCTTTCCCTGAAGACACTGCCACTGTATTTGCCGTATCTTCCAAGTTTCTAGTAAACTTAAAAGGATCAGTCTACCTTTTGCCACACATTAAGGATTACCTTGCCAAAAAAGCTGGTGAGGCACCACCTGAAAGAAATACACGATCAAAGAGTGCAGGTGAGGACAGTTTCCCAAGTGTTGGCACATGCTAGCTATGAGAAGCAATTGTATTGCTTTTCCTGCAGTGTGCATGGAATGTCTTGTCACTGTATGATAAACCCTTACCACTGAGAAAACTAATAAAAGTTATTAGTTTTCAGAGAATTTCCAAAGGAATTCCTCATATTCCTCAGACTCTTTTTTGTGTGTGTAAAAGTTCTGTGGTTTAGCATAAAAATTGTGGGAGCTTGATCAAAAAGTGTTCACCCTAACTATGAAAAAAAAAAAAAAAGAAAAAAGAAAAAAAAAAAAGTTGTAGCATAAAACCAGAAGAAAGTGTAATGTACAACAAGCCTGCAGACTGACATATCTATAGGGAATTTATAATTCTCTCAGCTGTCGTCGATGCACTGTGAACAAAAACCATGGCCAGAACACCCAAAATGACAGTGGCAATTTCCAGTGGCAGTTTTCAGCACCATCCATTGCTGACCAGGCTCTGTCGCTTCTGAGATCAATGGAAGTTTTGCTAAAGAGATTAATGAAAGTGTATTTGGACAACTACTGAATGCTTTGGAAAATGCTAACCAAAAGTGAACACCGTATTGAGAAGGTCAGCAGTATTGAGAGCATAACCTGAA
This sequence comes from Aythya fuligula, assembly GCF_009819795.1. NCBI lineage: Eukaryota > Metazoa > Chordata > Aves > Anseriformes > Anatidae > Aythya > Aythya fuligula. The sequence goes on along the minus strand of NC_045593.1, from coordinate 82,174,145 downwards.
AAAGCTGATGGTCCTGTATCAAATACAGACATATGCCAAAGGATTGTGCTAATCACATTTGTTCCAATCTTGACCTTACAATAATTAAAAATTGATGCTGAGAGCGTAATACAGCTGTGCAGCCATACTTAAACCTACTAATTTCATAGAAAGAAGAAAGTTGTATCAAAAGGTCACAGTCTAATTTCATGACCGTATATTTACTCTTTATTCCCACAGTGAAAATGTCTAATTTCCAAAAGAGCAAACCAATAATTACTTATTATGAAAGTATTTTAGTCAATATCTAATTTCTTAGTATTGATTACTATTTAGACATTTAAAATGTACCCTACAGCACCAACAATATGTTTATCACACTGTTCTTCTTACTCATGCTTGTAAGTATTAAAGATATTGATTAAAGGCAGTGGTCTAAATGCCAAACATTGCATTCATTAAAATACAAATAAATTTTATTTACCCATTTCAAAGTAGAATTTAATTAACAAGTAATTAAAATACTCAGCAGCTAAAGATACGGTTGTGAAACTATGCAGATTTCTGTCATAAAATGCAATTAGTTCTCCATTGGGTTAGACATAACGAATTCTGATTTCTGTTTCAGGGGTACATTGCAAGAGGGAGAAAGCCCTACTACACAACTTGGTCTTGATCTAGAACATCAAGTCACCTATGCCTTGTTGAAACAAAACAAGTTATTCTTAAGCTCATGTAAGTCTTTGATAAATAAGAGATGCTATTTTGTGTTCTCTGTTCTACTTTTCTGCTTGTTTTTCTCATGTGTCAAGGCATTTTGTTCTTCAGTGACAATCTTTCAAAGATTATGAAGAGATGTTTAATTGAGAGGTGGTTGAATATCTTATTTTTAATTATTGGTATTCTGCTATATACAGCACTCTTGCACTTCATTATGTTGTGTTGTAAGTGATCAGAAATCTAAGATCACAAAGTCAAGCTGGTGAAAAACTGAAAGTGAATAGATGTTTCAAGCAAGTAAGAACCTTTAGGGTGGAATTTTTCTCTGAATCTGTCCAAGGTCTCTTTTCTGTAAAACTCTGCGTGGACACTTGGCAAACCAACCTTCTGAGCAAACTAAGCTACACATAAGAACAGCTTTGTAGTTATTATTTCTGCATGATGACCTCAAAGAGTGGATGATGAAAGGAAGGAAGGAAGGAAGGAAGGAAGGAAGGAAGGAAGGAAGGAAGGAAGGAAGGAAGGAAGGAAGGAAGGAAGGAAGGAAGGAAGGAAGGAAGGAAGGAAGGAAAGGTGAATTGGGGACTTGTTTATTTTTAAAATAGAGGGAAAAATACCAATATTTTCATATTAGATGTTCTACAAAGTTTGTATACGTTTTTTTTTTTCTTTTTTTATCAGATCATCTTTTTTTTCTGTGCAACATCATAGCATTATCCTTTGACCTATGCAAATCACCTACCTACCCTTTCTCTAGATGATTTCTGACATTTGGATCTACTTCTTACTATTTTAATTGATAAAACACAAAAAGAATATTGCTCACTTTTTATTTTCCATTTGAAAGAATGTAGAATACATTTGGCGTATACACACACACGTTTCTCAGTAATCAGTTAAGAGAAGTTGATTTCCTGAATTTTACCTACCTTGACTCCCTTGTTGATAGTATCTGAAGATATGAAAAGAATGTCCTCAGAGGAGGTTCCTCGGATGAGAAATTTCCAGAGCATGCTCCTTCTATATGGGATAGTGCCAAAAGCTTATACTAGAACTAGTACCATAAGGAATAAGCATTTAGAAATGTACGAAGTTGACATATAAATACTGTAATTGTTTGAAGTTCTTACAAGCTTCAATGAGTATGCAAAAATGTTCTGGTGTTTTAAGATAAAATTTTAGTTATTATGAATAACTATTGAACTTTCTTCTCCTTCTGAATGCTTACAAACTTTGTTTTTACCTACACATATAATTAACAACATTAAAATAATTATGTTTTGTACACTCTGTAGATATGAATTCTACCCCAAAGGAAAACTAGTAAGATGTACTTTTTAGCAGGAGACATGTACAAACATCAGTCTCTTACTTCTCTAAGTATGTAGAAAAAAGAGACTTTGCAGCGAAAGTGTATATTTAATAGGAAAGTATATATATCTTACTCAGTTTGATGTTCTTCTGAGATTCTTCTCAAAATGCACATCACATAGATTTTAAAAATGTCTCTACATTAAAAATAAATGTATGTGTAAATTCCTAAGTTTCAAAATCTGTCATAAATTTAAAAGCTGTGTGTGCTTGTGGGCATACTTTCTTTACATGAGGTTAGTAGGACAGCTGTCACATCACCTCTTCCAAAGCCAATTTTCAAGCTATAAACAAACACTGCTTTTTATGAATATAGGTATATACTAAACTGAATATGACTTAAGATTGCAGGTGGTGCTTTAAAACTTTTCACTTTGCAGTTGAATATAAAGTGAGTTCTATATTTTCTCTTATTTTAGTGTTATTTGTACTTTGTGAAACATGCCAGACTGACAGCACATCTTTATCTGAATGGTACAAAAGTGATAGGCAAAGGCAAATCAAAGCACAGGCTATGAACCATCCAAGATTCATTAAAGAATAAATAAGGACCCCTTCTACAGTTACCAATAGCTTTGAAGAGATTCCAGTGAAGACTGTCAACTGTGCTTGTGATACAGTTTTAACACAAACAGGACCCTAAATCAATAAGTAACTCATAAAGCCATGACATACTAACAACATATGGACACCACCAAGTAGGTCTTGAACTAGCAGCTTAAAGTATACAACACCATGCCAGGAGTCTACAGCATCAAGCTGAAGTTAGTGGCACTCTTTTCATCTGCTTTGGCTCAGGCCTTTGAAATTATGGCTCTAGTAATTCTTACTGAAGTAGCACTCCACTAATCTGCACTTTGTGGCCAAGAACAGTCCTCAGCAGACAGAGCAACAGATCAAAGAGTGCAAGGAAACAGCTTTTAGATGAGGGACAGATTAGGCAGTTAAAAGTAACAGAAAATGACCCCTGTCCATTGCAGACTTTTACTATTTACATAAAAGGTTAGAAACTGGGGCCTGCTTGTCTACCAATGGGCCGGAAGCAACCCTACACATTAGCTACCTTATTCATCATGCTTCTTATAGAGGTCTCTTTATCAAGGGGAATCAAGAATTTTCACTAGGCACCAGGGGGAGCTGAAGAATGTAATAAAAATTTGACATTAACTGAGAAGGTTAATTAAACATTTTTGTAACAGTAACAAGAGTTCAAATAAAGTGCTTCTCAAGTTTCCACCAGCTATACACAAGTATATTTCATACTATAAAATGGTCCACAAAGTCACACCTAGTCAAGAAAAATTCCACATTAATGTAGCAGCTTTTTTTTATTACAGGGGAATGAGCATGACCCTTAAGTCTTGCAAGATGCATGGACTATACTGTGAGTTCTTGAAAAGGATCCAAGTTCACAAAGAGAAATGGTCAAGTTATTACTACAGATACTTAGCAGGTCTTTGTCTGGTTGTACTCTGCTCACAAGCCAGCCATTCTTGATAATTTATTCCTTGTTCATTAATAATGAGGGCATAATCATACACCTATACAATATTCACAAACATTACTTTGCTTTATTTTGCTCTTGGTTGCCTCTGGTTCATATTTAATCAGCTAAGCCAGATGATTCTTCTATTCAGTTTACAGAAATTAAAAGAAATTAAAGAAAATGAAAGGGGGGGGGGGGGGGGGGCTTAATATAGTAGGTGGATAACCTAGTGCTTCTACAGACATTGTCCCATTTATGAATGGCAAGAATTGACCAAAGCCTGTAAAAAACAGGAAAACTTTGTGAAATAATGTAATGGGAAGATTCAGACACAGCTGAAAAGGACAGTTACCCCTTAATACAAACAAATGTTGACACTTCTATCTTGCTCCGTCTGCACAGATTTCATCTACAGTAACATATCTGTTTCTTTTTTTGCTGCTTATATTAAAATATGTCTTTGAATCAAAAAGTTACCTCTCATATTGGGGATCAGAAAGTAATCCTCTTCTTGTCCATAGTGCTCCAAAACATTAGTCTTACTTGCAGTATAGGACAGAACAATTGAGAAAACAATTCATATTTCTAAAATCCTGGGCAAACAAAAGCTCTTATGAGATTTTAAATGCTTTTGACTATTTATCTCCTAAAGAATGAGCTTTTAGCAGGACCTTTAGAGTGATGATACTGAGGTGAAACAAAACTGATACCTATTTAAGCAGCACAGACACGGGTTTCTGAGCAAAGGCTGCAGTGAAGTCAGGAACCTTGAGTCACCCCTACATCTCATCCCCTCATTGAAAGACACAACTTCACAAGCAGGACTGCTACCAAAAACTGGCTTTAGTAAATTCGTATCTAGAGACTGGGTTTCTCTAGGGTCTAGCTACTGTGAAGTTTGTCTTTCACTGGAAGGTTTACAAAACCTATTTTCCTCTTTACATCTGCCTACTGAATCTTTAGAGGCTTACCTACCTTCAAAGCCTCGCTTCCAGATTTGTTCGAAAATGGCCAACATATTCAAAGGTTATTTATGGAAAAAAAAAAAAAAAAGAAAGAAAAAAAAAAAAAGAAAAGAGAGAGAGAGAGAGAGAAACTCACGCACAAAAAACTGCAGCATAAACTTTGTTCCCTTATGAACAATATTATTGCTGTTTCCTGATTCTCATCTTTATTGATAGATTTATTTTATAAACACTTCAACATGATAACTAACTCCTTGCAGACTCACTCTGTAGCTTTTATGAAGAGTCCCAATATCAGTTTTGTTCTCTTAACAATTAGATATAGATTAGATTAGATATAATACAGCCACTATATGGAGGGTTTCTTTCAATATGTATAATTTAATTACATGGGCCTAAATATGGTGAGGAAATAGAGCCAGTCTCCTGCATTTGGGGATTCAGTTTTAACGCTATAAGTGGATTCAGATGTATAGAACTAGTAAAGTGAAAGAAAAATAGTTCAGTATGTGAGAAAGTTAATAAATAAATCTTGTTTGGCAATGCCGTATCTCAGAAGAAAGAATTAATAGCAATCATCAGGGCCCTTTAAGTATATATCAAATGCAAACAACTGAGTGTCCTCAAGCACAGCAGGCAGCCTGAACGTGGGAAAGGAGATGTACTCCACCCAGAAAAGAGACCCCAAACTAAATTTTGCTTGTTTGGATATTACAAAGAAATATTACCTACTATCACGTGTCTGCCATGCGTTGCATTAAATCCAGCTCTCTGATATTTTGGGTCAGCATTTTGGATGTTTGGGTATTTGGATTCCCTCCAGTGGTGTAACATACATGAGCCAGTGATGTGTCCTTGTGGCAGAGCCTAATGGTTTCATGGGCCACGTTAGGCAAAGTGCTGCCAGCTGGACGATGGAGGGGATCCTGTCCCTACACATTCAGCACTGGTGAGGCTGCATCTGGAGCACTGGGTCCATCTCTGGGCTCCCCAGTACAAGGAGGTCCTAAATGTAGTGGAAAAAACTCCAACAGAGGGACAACAGGTTGATCAAGGGATGGGAGCCCCTCTCCTGTGAGGAGAGGCTGAGAGAGCTGGGACTGCTCGGCATGGAGAAGGGGAGGCTCAGGGGGATCTCATCAGAGTCCATAAATACCTGAAGGGAGGGTGGAACAGGACAGAGCCAGGCTCCTGTCAGGGGTGCCCAAGGACAGGACAAGAGGCAGTGGGCACAAACTGGAGCACAGGAAGCTCCCTCTGACTACCAGGAAGCACTTCTGTGCTGTGCAGGTCATGGACAGTGGCACTGGTTGCCCAGACAGGCTGTGGGATCTTGTCCCGGGGGATCTTCAAAACCCAGCTGGACAGTGGCCTGGGAACCCTGCTCTGGGTGTCCCTGCTGGAGCAGGGGTGGTACCAGATGAGTTCCTCAGGACCCTGCCAGCCTCAACCATGCTGTGATTCAAAAAACACCTTGGAGTGAATTTTATGGTGTTTTTATTGTTGGTTTGTTGGTTGGTTGGTCCAGAGGAGCAAAAAGAAAAGCAACAACAACAAAACCCTATTTTTGCTTTAATTGCAATTTAGATGTCTCTTCAGTTACTGATCCATCAGGCAGTTTGTCAAAGTGTAATCTCACCTAAAAAGATAAGAAAATAAATTACAGTTAATTTATCTGCTCTTATTCCAGGAAGCAGAACTCGTGTATGTGGGGTATGTTACCAAATGCTGAGTCTCTAAAGACAATAGTCGTGAAAAAGCATTTCTGTGAGAAAGATATATTTAAAAATATACCTTATGTAAACCATGTGCATCTTCTGAGTTTAATGCACTAACAACAAACCTGAGCTAACTTTGTACCTTATAATATTAGATTCAATCATTCTAAATGTTTCTTGCTATGTTTCAACAAACTGGAAAGTACTATCACCACCAGACTCACTTTAGTTATCTAGGTATACTTCTATATTTTGATATGGTAATCTCATTCTCCCCCTCAGATATTTATTATACATCAGTCAGTTTCATTGCATTGTATGCAGAACACAAGGAAAGAGTCACAAGTATTCAAACAGTTGTTTCTTATAAAATACGCTGCGTGTTGGGAGAGGCGTTTGTATTATTTTCTCAGAATGCCACAGTTCTTTCAATTATAGCTCTTATGAATTTATGTGTCTCATTATAAAGACATTCTGATGGAGTTTGGGGATTAAGAACTGCAGTCATTAGCTCTTCCTTCAGAGGAGAACAACTGTGACCTAAAAAAGGCAAGTTGTAAATAATAATTTCATTTTCAACATATATTCAATGTTTTATTTACAAGCAATGCTCCTACTTATCTATTAACCAGTCTCCTTGAATTTGACCATTTTCAAAAGATTGACCTAATCCTGATTGTCTAAGTTTGAATAAATCATGACATGATCCTGGGAATTTGGCAAGTACATCAATGATTTTACATCTGGCATCACACTAGCTACATGTTGAGGGAATGAAAAAATTTTCGACTTCTTTACCTTGCCTCATTAGCCATCATGTGGTGATGCATGCATTACCAATTGCATGCAGTCTGCAGCTCCCATGACAGTTAAAAATCCAACAATCTCATAAAATTCATGAATTACTTGCTGCAATGCTGATTATCTCGTGCAAAAGCTAATAAGATTATTAGCTCTGCTGAAAAGTGTATTTATAAATCAATATATGCACTGTCGATGTGAATATTAACTTACCGTACATCAGAGGATCCTGTTGAAGAAACAATTAATGTGGGGGTAACCTTCAAGTACAGCAAGTGCTCTGCCAACCTTCAAGTCATTGCACTGTTGCACAGAAGGAAACAACAGTCTTTTTCCCAAGTCTGCAGCCACAGATGTTTTTCAGTTAGCTGCTAGAAAACCCAGTATGCTCAAAAGTCATCTGAAAATTTGAGTTAGATGGATTTGGTGAAGTTTTCTTTAAACTCACAGAACAGGCCTTTTTATTTTAATTACTCACTTAGCACTTTCAGTTACAGAGAAAATTAAAGGTTTAATTCCAAGCTGCATGTTATAAGGGTTATAATGGATGATTATTTGCAAACTGCATGATTAGCTGAGAAATCACCAAACTATATACTTAAATTTTATATCTGCTGCATAAATCAGATTATTCATAAATACACGTGAGTGCTGTCTTCTTCTGCTACTGAGATTTTGGAAGATCACTTTTTTTGTTGTTTCATTTGAAAAGTTACTGCATCAAATAGTTTATTCCAGCCCATGTGTTAGTAAGACAAATATTTATAAAATAGTAGTGGTTTTGCACATACTTGAACATTTTCATTTTTCATTGTATTTCATGTAATACTCATTTTGTCCCTTGGAAGCTGATGATAGTAAAAACCTCATGCCCACTGAAATCAATCGATATCTTTGCATGCTGTATCATTTATGCATTAGTTCCAGTGAGAAATACTAATTCTTGTAAAAATTACAGGAAGAAATTTAATCAATTTATACAAGTCTTTATAATTGGGGAAAAAAAAAATGTAACATTCAACAAAATGTCCTCATTATTCATATTTACTTTTTTAATTACTTGTCCTGTGAATTCATCAAACATTAAGACTGACCAAACTTTGCTGTTGAGCTCTAACTAACAGTGGGGTGTCCCCTGCTCTTCGCTGCATAAGGAATCACTTTCTGCACACATACATGCCAGGGAAATTTCAAGATGCAGTTTCTTTAACTATTCACACATGTGACTGATGGCTGCTTTTCTCATTCTTTTGTCAGGAAATCTCATAGCATGTGCTGAAGGAAAATACAAACGTGGGTAAGAATGTGCTTTAAATGCACGTAAGTATTTGTTTTGGGGCTTGTTTATGGATTTTTGGTTTTGTTTTTGCATTATTCACCGAAGCCTAGCTATAAAGCATGCAAGCAGGCAGAGGCCAGATCCTGAGCTATGTAGTTCAGTGACAGCCCACTGATTTACACCTACTGAAGAGTCACAGCCCAATGTACTTCACCTGATAATTCACGAACAAGACATATGACAGCACTGTCAGCCACCGGTGGGTTGGAAGGGAGAACTCCTGGGCTCCTGGGAGTGCCCTGCTGAAATCCTGCAAGCAAATCAAAGTCTGAAACGATTTCTTTTCTCCGTTGTTGTTTATCCACTCTGGCTTCTGCTAATTCACCTCTGCCAGAGATCACTGCAGCTAATAGAGTACTCTACAAGTATCGCATTTTAAACTTTAATAAAATGAACTACAGTGAGTGGACTGTCAAATATTTCTCCCTCTTGCTTCTTTCCTGTCCCTCTTTTCTGGGCTGAACAATCAATCAATCCCCCAAAATGTCCTAGCTGCAGTCACCACCTAAAGGTAAACATGTCAAGCACCACATCAGCTGTTTACATATAGTTGCTTTGGATTTTTGGTTCAAAAACTTGTATTTTCTTACAACACGCCTTAACTTGACAGATTGAAAATTTTAAATGAAAACTATTTTTTCAAAAAATAACATACTAAATTACTGTGATACTGCAGGATTTATGTTTTTTTTCTCTCTCCTTAGAATGAAATAAAATGTGTATAATCTGTTTTCAAGTATACTTACAAATTTTCACCAGTAATACTTATTTTCTTTCTGACCAACAGTAAATAAAACACAAAAAATAAACTTGCCTTATCAGGCCTAGTAGACACAAGCTACCCATGTGTCTTCTCCATCAATTCTGAGAGGGTTTTTATTCCAAAATTAAAGAATACATTATCTAATTCCTTCATTCTTCTGTCTAAAAAGAGTTCCATGGATGGTGTACGAGGCTTTTCATAAAATAGGTGTTCTTTATTAACATAATGCCAGATCTAAATCTATCTGTGCATTCAGTGCCAATTTCAGGTTAAAGAAAGGAAAGCTCAGTGTGATAAGTGGCAATAACCACTATCAGTAATAAGGGAAAAGACTGATTTATAAACCCTATTTTTAATATTCTTGTGGCACTTAATTCAGCCATCATTATTCAAATCCAGCTGACATCTGTGGGAGCTCAGAGTGCTCAGCAACTTGCATAAGTACTCAATAAATTGCTAGATTGATCCCTAATCCTGCAGTCAATGTTATGGGTAAGGGAAAAACTAATTATAGCGAGATTTTTCTCAGGTCTATTTACTGCAAGAGTTCAAAGCAAGATCTCATCATTGATCTCAAACTATAATGCAATCAGACTCAAGAAGGAACTAAAAGCTTCCTTGTAGGTCAGATCTCATGAAAGCCTTTTATGAAGTACGAGTCAAGAACAGATAACGAACTCTTTTAGGCCTCTAGGGGATTTTGGTGAAAAAATAATAATAATAATAATAAATGATATTATTGCAAAACAAACCTGCGCAGCTCTGATCAGTAAGCTTTGTGTTGCACCCTCTCCTGGCTACCAGCTGACTGCAGGAATAAAGCTCTCAGTGCACAATGCAGCTACAGCCCAGGAGCTTCATGGTGCTCGACCTGCGACTTTTTCACATGTTCTTGTACAAAGGTTTCCACCAGACCGAGACAGTAGTTGTACAAAGCTCGTGGAAGTTGCATTTTGTGACGTAGTAAAAATAAGACCATTTCATTTCCACTTGTGCATGTGAAAATTAAGTCTGTTCTTCAGGCTTTTTGCCACTTCACTGAAGAGAAGACGTGGTTGAATATGAAGCAGCTTGTCATGGTGCCACTGGTATTTCAAAGGACATAAATTTCATCTGGCTTGTCTAATGGAAGCTCACATGCTCACATTTACTTTAATAAATACACAAGATATAAACATTAGGGTCAAAATGCTATTTTATAGCAGGTTATATATGGAAATATTTTTATTTGCAAACATTAACAAATAAAGTGGAGTTCTGATTCAGTTACATCCCTAAACATAACCCCATTGGAATCAAAATGGAAGAAAAAAAAATGGGGAAAAAAATGAAATTTAAAAAAAAAAAAAAGTACAGACAAATATAAAGAAAGCAGTTTTCTTTGTACATACTCACCTACATAGCATCAGCTCAAAATTCCCTTACTGAAAGTAATCTATACCTTTTTTCAATGCTTAAAGAATAGCTCTCTTCAGGGGAAAACAAAACCAGAAGCAAAACCAAAAATGTATTATACATTTTAACAACAGATTTTAATTTTTATGTTCTGTCTCGTCCCTTACATGAGGCTGACAGTTCTTTGGACTTTTTCTAGTTTTCTGCATACAGCCACAGCTTTGTTCTTCTATACTATTCTCAATATTAAAGTCATAAATCAAAGTTGAACTAGTGATCTAAAAGTAAAAATCTCCTTAAAATATAAAATAGCTTTCCTTTTCAGTGCTTGAAGACTTAAGGTAATTGAGAACACAAATGTAGATATCTAAAAAATATATCTAAACTTTAAAATCTATAAACAAACAGCCAAATTGGACAGCCAAATTTAGTGTCCACTTGGAGAAGGAAACTTCCTCTCCTAGGTCTCACAGTATGGGAACCATCACATCTGTTCTAAACAAGAGTTGCCAGATTTAGCAAATTAATCTAGTTCTTTATCTTGTTATTTTTAATTGCTGATTTTCTGTGGAACAAAACACACGTTGGCTACACTATATGCAAGCTGACCAGGCTAAAAGACACAGTATGGTGATATCTGGAAGAGTATCACATCTGAAAGGGAAGATCAGGGTATAGTTGTCCAGCTCTGTTTAGTGGCACATGTGATTGTGAAGAAAAAATAATAATAATAATTGAAGATATTGCCAGGTCACTGGATGCAGTTTCTATTTATTTATTTTTTATTTTTATAAAGATGTTTTGTCTACAGCACTAGCAAGGGTTTCACAAATCAAAATATGATTCAAATAAGAAAATGTGCGTCGCCATCCAGCAGGCATTGCCACCATCTTTGCCAAGAGACATTTTGCAATCCAGTTCTCAACCAATTTCTCCTGCTTCTAAGGAGCATGAGAGTTATTGCAATGAAACAGGCAGCAACATTTCAAAACAAATCCTTTTACAGACTTTAATCTGAGGAAAAGAGATTCGAGGTCTGTCGCCAGTGGTAGGAGATAATCTTGTAGGGTAGCAAGAAGAAAGTGCCTGAGCTGCAGATAAAAGACGAGCTCCTGCCGCGGAACATTATACAAATGTTGAAGATGCTGGAAAGACGCCAGAGCTCCCTGGTGATGCAGACTGGAGACACAAGTTACACAGCCACCGTCCCACTGCACAGCAAAGGGAAACAGTCACAGGATTCAATCAAGCGCAGCTACAGTAAGTGCCAGTGGGGACCTTTCATCTTCGGAGCTGTCAGAAGGCAGGACGGTTCACAGATAGCAGTCGCTGCCCGAACCTCCCTTTGTTTACCAAGAGTAATGACAACTTAGAAGGGGGACAAAGTACGGGGAAGAGAAATAGCAGGACAAAGGATGCTTTTTTTTTTTTTTTTTCTTTTTTTAAATCCTCCACTTTAATGGTGACGTTGAGCCCATGCAAAATAATCCTGCAGGCAAAGCTGACAAACTGTGCTGCTGTTAACTTTGTAAAGAGCTATTCTTCCATAATTTATAGAAAAATGAAGAGGTGTGAAACACAGCACAGTTAGAAAGCCAGGCTGGAGGAAGGAGCTATTTATCATTGTCTAACACAGGTCAGAGAGGAGAAAAGAAAAAAAAAAAAAAAAAGAAGAAGAAAAAAAAAAAAGAGAGAGAAAAGAAAAAAAGAAAAGCAGAATAGTACATAAAATAAGGTTGAAGATAAAACAAGCTCAGAAGTAGTATAAGTTGACCAGAAAATGGAAGCAAGTGACAATGAAGCTATACTAGTAACAGTTTGTTTGCTAGCTGTTTAGAAGATGTTCAGTACATGTACCTTTGTGCAAGGCATTACCCCAGGGAAATAAATAAATAAATAAATAAATAAATAAAATAGCACTGTCTGGAAATATTGGCATTTTAATAGTACTCAGACTTTGTTTTTCAACTCAATTTAAAAGAATGGTGTTTTCATATTAAAAACTCCTTTAAAGAGAAGATAAGGCTCAACGTTGGGGATGGTGTGGTGTTGGCAGCAGACAGGTGTGCTGGTGGATACAGGGAGGCACTCCTTACGTTTATCTTCCCAGAAAACAAATGGGTGTTGAGATATATAGATGAAGAAAGCTCTTAAAATAAAAATAGGAAATGCAAAGCCTGCCAACACTTGCTCTCATTTACCATTATAGTATTTACAAAGGTCGTGCATTGAAATCAGGAGCTGTGTACCTTCATTATCCTGCATGGCTTTTTTATTACTGTGCCAGTAGTACCTATGGCTACAGCAAGTACTGTGGCACTATCATATAGCATAATGAAGCAAAAGATGCAATACTAAAATATGCATGAAATATGCAGGAACATAATATGGGAAAGTTTTTGTATGAATTTTAAAATCACATTCGTGTACAATACTGTAAAATCCATTTAGACTCAAACACCTCATTGTTTCAAGCCATTGTGGGGTTGCTGTTGAAACCTATTAACTCCACTTGAGCACAAACAGCCATTCTCTGGGCAGTTCATTAAAATCCACCCTTTCTTAAGCTCGAAGGGACTTCTGACTGTTCAGTTCCCATGGGAAATATTAAAAGAAAAAAAAATTGCAGAGAAAAATCAGAGCATGTCACAACACTTAATAATAGCTACAAATGGAGTAATTTTAAATAGTTTGCATGAACTTGATGGGATAAATATTCTGAGGTACTCAAGACCCTTAGGGAGAAGTGTCACAGGGATAAGCCATAGTGTGAAATTGCTATTTGAGTGCTGAATACCAATTATTTGTGATTTACTGTAATTTACTTTTAAACCCAGGAGCTTACCCAAAAGCAGTTGGCGTATATTTTAAATGATGCATCAAGGACTCGAGATGTGAAATATCCAGGAACAGCAACAGAAAGAGAGACGCCTTCAGACAATGTTCTCGTTACTTTCAACTACCATATGGAAAAAAATATATATACAGAAGATACGGGAAGAGTGAAGTGCTGAGAGTGACATGTATGTAGACTGCTACACGGCCAGGAAGACAAGGTATGGCAAACTAATACAACTGCATAAACTATTTTTGAGCAAGTTTACTCCAGCAAAAGCCAAAATACGGATGGAAGAGGAGGGGAGTCTCACCTGGTCATGTTTGCTTAGCTCTTAATCACCTGATTTGTCACTGCTTAAATGATATGTAGTTAGATTAGATGAATCCAAAGTGAAATCACATGCACATCCCTCTCCGCTGGGGAAGGGAGACAATCCAGCTTTCAGGAAGAATATTATTTATTTGGAATAAAAGTACCCATTATAGAACAGTCTATATTTGCCAGTTTTGTGCTCGGAGACACATGTAGTTTAAGGATAAATCTACACTGTGTTTGAAATGGAAGCCTCTACCCTTGCCAAGTCCAAATTTGTTCTGTCCCCATGCTGCACGAAAACAAGCCCTTAATCAGTCACAGAAATGAAGAGTATTGTTGGAAATACCCAGGGAAAGATTCTTGGATTTTTAGTCAGCTGCCACCACCTGTCCCTCCAGCAGTGTCACCAAGTCTTACACGGGGTCATCTGCAGAGGGGTCCAGGTCACATCGTCTGCAGGTGCTAAGCAGATCTGTAAACCCTCCTGGTGCCAAGCACCAGAAATTCATCCCATGGGTATTGGTCTCAACACACAGACCAAGATCAGGGAACGCACCCACTTTGTTCCACATCTGGGGCAGACATCAAAGCCTGTGAGGCCACCAAATACCACTTTTTAAGCTCTCCTTCTGGATGTGGCCCCACATCAGTTCTTAAATCCAGTAAAAGCTCTTGCACAACTCTCTACACTTTCATTCTCTTTGAATAAAAAACTCTCTTAAATAATCAGTTTGTTGTGTTTTGTTTTTTTTGCATATGTTTTTTGTGTGCATTAAAAAGGTAGATATTTGCAGAATTTACCTAACACAGATTGTGTGCTATGAAAGAAGCATCTCTTACCTCACCCACACTGTCAGAAGTACAAAGCACCAATAAAGCTATCTATAAGACCTGCAATATTTGTAAAGAAGGTTTGAGTGTCTCACAAAACCATGTGTCTATCCCTTGTCACTAAGTGTGAGTGCTCTTTGACTTTACAGCATCGTTTTTATGATGAGTCACTTAAAAATAAATGTCCTGTGAACTGATTTTAAATAGCCAGTGCTGGAAACTGCAGTGATTTTAATTGTAGAGTTTCATTTTAACAGGGTCAGAGTGCTCCATTCTACATTTGTAAAGGAAAGGAAAACTCAAACTGCTATGGCACAAAGCAAAGTGTTAGAAAAGAACCTGAGGATCCTGGTGGAGAAGCTGACAACAAGCCACCAGTCTGTCCTCATGGCAGTGAAGACCATGTGCTGGGCTGTATTAGAAACATTGAGGGACACAGTTATTTCTCTCTACCAGAATATGATGAGGCTGCATATGAAATATTGTGTCACCTTCATTGCCTCCAAGACAGAGACACACATACTGAAGAAAGAGGATGGCTGTCGTGGTTTAACCCGGCCAGCAGCTAAACACCACGCAGCCGTTCGCTCACCTTCCCCCCTCCCTCTCTGGTACAGGGGAGAGAAATGGAAAGTGAAGCCTGTGAGTTGAGATAAAGACAGTTTAATAAGCCAGGAAAATAATAGTAACAATAATAATAATAATAATAATAATAATAATAATAATAATAATAATAATAATAATAATAATAATAATACAATGATGATAATAGTACTACTAATAATAATATGTACAAACAAGTGATGCACAATGCAATTGCTCACCACCCACTGACCGATGCCCAGCCTAACCCTGAGCAGTCCAGGCCCCTCCCCCAGCTAGCCACCCCTATATATTGTTTAGCATGACCCCAGATGGTATGGAATACCCCTTCGGCTAGTTTGGGTCACCTGTCCTGGGTCTGTCCCCTCCCAGCTCTTACTGCACCCCCAGCCTGCCCCTTGGCAGGACAGAGCAAGAAGCTGAAATGTCCTTGGCTTGGTATAAGCACTGCTCTGCAACAATTAAAACATCAGGGTGTTATCAGCACTCTTCTCATCCTAAGCCAAAACACAGCATTCTACCAGCTACTAGGAAGAAAATCAACTCTGTTCTAACTGAAACCAGGACAATGGCCACAAAAATTAGGGGTTGGACAACAATACCCAGGACTAGATGCTAAAGGAATTGGAATGGCTTACCCTGGAGCAGAGGTTTGAGGGGGAACCGACTGCCCTCTTCCACAGCCTACAGTAGAGTTACAGAGAAGATGGGGCCAGATCCTTCCCAGAGGTGCACAGAGAAAGGACAGGAGGACAAAAGGACACGTCACAAGTTACAGGAGGAGGAGTTTAAAGTGCACATAGTTTCTTTAAACTTCTCTGTCTGAGTCGTGAGGGACTGGAACAGGTTGCGTGGGCTGGTTGCAGCACCCTCATCCATGGATGTATGCACAAACAAATCCTGAGCCACCTAAGTCACTGCTGAAGTGGACCTGCTCTGAAAGGGGCTTGGACTGAATGGCTGCCAGAGGTCTCTTCCAAGCCAAATTTCTTATTATCATTTCTGCTGTCTTTATTTCACCAAGCAGGAGCTTTGTCCTAACTCCAGTCAGTTCTACTTATGTACATTTTTCCACTGATAAGTAGTTTTTGCTAAAATGCAATATACTTTTCTGTGTTTCACAAACTTTCATTCCCAGGTGGTTTCAACAGAAGCTGTGCTTGTCTCGTGATATCACTAGTATTTCCTCATATTTTGGCATGAAGGACACAGAATTCAGGTCATGAGAGGAAAAGTCTCTTTCTATAACGTGCAATTCTGCCAGTAGGAGAGCAGCCTCGACCATCTCAACTCGACAGAACCTTCCTCTGGGGAAACAGTTCAGTTCCACAACTGCCGAAGACAATATACTCTTATCAAGGTTTCCTAACCTTAGGATGAGATCAGATTCTAGAATATTTGTGTGTGTGCATGTAATTTTGAGTAATTTAATAGAAGTAGAAAAGGAAAGGAGGTTCAGCTGAGCATTTTTAACTTTCACTGGAACATCTTATGAGACAAGAAGTTAATCCTCTTTGCCACCAGATTAATTATGAAATGCCAAAAACACGTTAAAATTTCATAAATTTCCCTCTTTTTGGCCTTAAACTGAAAATATGAAGTCTTTTCAGTCTCTTTTTATTTAATAGGTATGCCAGAATTTCTCTTATCACACAACCTTCTTTACAATTTTATATTCTAGATATTATCAAATGCATTCTTCTGTATATAAATGGAAGCTAACATACACATGGATATCTATTTTAAAAAGGTTATCAATATCTGAAAAGCTTATCTCTTAAAAAAAAAAAAATCAAAAGTTTTTTTCAAAAGATAAATTTTAGGGATTTTAACAAGTCCAGATCTTTTTCTCCATATTTAAAAAGGCATTGTCATTAAAAAGAAAGAAATCTAGCTGTTATATATTTTTTTGAATAAAATAGAAACTTATCCTTTGTATTTCATTTGAGTCTGATTGTCTCTTGTCTTTATGTTACAGTTTTTACAGACTGGTGTAAAAAATCATACATATAAAATCACTCCACATTCTACATGTTCAGAATAGTGGCATGTCTTCAGTTTCCCTCTATAATATTGAACTCCCTTTATATAATTATAATAATAATAATAATTTTTAAAAGGTACATTTTGCTGCTGCTTAGTCTTTCTTCTGACTACAAAACATATGAACACAAAGCACCCACTTTCATAGACCTCAACTACATCCTCAATTGTTTCAAATCCTATTGATCTAAAAAAATAAAAATAATAATAATAATCTTTAGACTGGTTCTATCTGATGGGAAAAATATGAGATAGCCCTTTAAGCAGTACAGAATTATCTTGCATTTCTTACTGCTTACTTTCGTACTGCTGTTTTTGTAAAAATTATTTATGCTACACCTCCTGTCACAGGCAAATGGTGCTGCCCAATTGTTCACTAAGATTAAACAGAAATCCAAAATTCTCTGATTTTTATAAGTAACTGTGTCACCAGTTCCCACAACACAATTAGATAGTGGATATATAAACCCAGAATTGTAGTTTACTATCTGTTGATACTACCGCTAATATGCAAGAGTATTTTATAGCAGTTTAATACCTACGAAAACATATTTAACACCTTAATTCTCTAATAACATATTTTCTAATTTCATTAATGATGTTTCAGACAGTGATCCCAGCATATATAATGCTATAAGAGATTCAGGCTTAATGTTGCAATATGTACATACACAGCATATAAATCAGTCTCTAGTCAGTGTTTTAACTTTTTGTCATGCAATCAAGAAAATAAAATAAAAACTCTTGGAAATATTAAAATAGATTTCTTGCTGCAAAATTAGCTTGTGCTTTTCTTTGTTTGTATTTTCTCTGAAGTAAGAGCTTACTAACTCACAGTAAAACCTAGTATTCTGCTTCCTCCTTCAAGTACTCCATTTTATGAAAGACTGAAAAATTATCTTTTCAACATATTTTTTTACATATAACTTTGATGCATTTACAATGTAAATGATTTTCCTATTCTGTGATCTTAACTTCAAGCATTTGCATTCAAAAAATCTTTTCTTTAACAACCTTGTTTAGCAATCAAATCTTAAGTTTCCACACTGAGATCTGTATCAATACCCATCCTGTAAGTAATAAGGATGATGTTCATATTCAGGTTATTACTTCTATACTGATCTTTGGATAATTCCCACAAAGAATTTTCCTTCAGCTGTATTGCAGTTACTTCAGGCTGCATTTTAACTTAAAATAAAAAGCAAACAAAAACAAGAAGCCTACAAACTAACACACTAAAGTGTTTGGTGGTAGAAAGTGGACGCTCACTGATAGGTTTTTAAAGTTCAGTTAAAAACACTGCAGTGTAATTCTGCAGCCAACAGACAGGTAAATGCTCATTTTACAAGCATAAGTATTTTAAAATCATTTATAGAGCTCTATTATAAAATTAAAACTGTTTTTAATAGGAGTAATTCTTAGGAGAATATACTGGTATAACTGAAATTCTGCTTACATGATATCTAGGTGTTAAGACCATACATCTAAATGTTACTTTCAATGCTTATAAAACAGACTGATGATACACTCCATCTTACTAAGTACCATTTTTTTCTAAAGCTTAATTGACATTAGTTGTCTTGTAACAGGCCACTTCATGTATGACTACATCAGTATGTTTGTAATCCCTGACCTTCAGCATACAGGTTGGGAGTTGGCTTGGAGGGTCTGAACAGGACCTACCTCATAGACACTGGAGGCATAGAAGAAGAATTAACTGTCGCACAGTTGGCTAGTGCACTCCCACATCCCTTCAAATCTTTAAGGCAAGAATAAAGAATTGCTGATTTTGTAAATAATTTAAATCTTTGGCTCTCTGTCTGGTCCTGTGGGGAATGGTACATGTGTGTCTGGTATCAGTATGACCTACCCTGTTCTACATAAAAGAAACCAAGACTCCAGCTCATAGTAATTTGGGTGCCCTCTGCTGAACCTTCACTGGTGGCACAGATGGTTCCTGAATACCAATGCCCATTGCACACTTTGTTGTTGGTGAAGAATGACATACCTGACTGTAATCAAATGGATAAAGGAACTGTGAACAGCTGACTGCAGTTGCTTCTTGCCTTGGAGAAAGGAAAGAAAAAAAAAAAAAAGAAAAAAAAAAAAGAAAAGAATAGAGCTCTTCTATGCAAGTTCAATTCATTGCATTTGGATACAGGTTTCAGTACAAGAGTGATGGTATCAGAATCACAGCCTGTGCACAAGCATAATGTTTAAATTAAGCATTATATTTTGAAACTGTTGCAATTCTCATGCAAGGAGTGGTGGCAGGGGGAAAGGGAAAAAAAAGTATTTCAATGCAGCATGCCACATGGTCTCTTCTGCCTCCACGTGTCAGAAACAACTCTCTTCCCTAATCTAAACCAACCATCCTTTTATCCATGTACAAAGAACTATCCACACTAAGCAGTGTCTGAAGGAGCAATCAGAACCCTCCTCTATATTACTGATTTGTACTAGCTCTTCTGGCCCAAAGAATCCTGAATTATTTTATATACAGGTGACAAAAGGGAGCAAGAGACAGTCTCATCTGAAGGGAAGAGCTGCAAGTCTGCGTATCTTCAGAGGAGACTGTGGCCAAGTCAAGAGGCATGTGCTGTAAAATGGTCATGGTATATGCGGAGGGACTACTCATGCTAATTAAAAGCAGTGTGCTCTGCCTTGCTTACAAAAGATATCACCAATAGGAAAAAAAATAATAATCAACATTTTGGGTAAGCTCTGGGTAAAGCAGCTAACCCACTGCTGTGTCTGAGATCCCAGACCCTTCTGTTTCAGTCCGTCCCTGCCAGCTTGGTTGGCAGCTCAGAGCATGGGACATCCTGGGCCTTTCCCGTGCAGCCAATGTCCCCACCTGGGCTTAACGAAGGACCAGCTCGCTGTCCTGTAGCAGGCACACAGAAGTCAAGCCTTGCAGCTCTCACTGCTGTGGCACCAGAGAAACTTTCTTGGATTTAGTCCAGAAACAACATATGGGAAG
The DNA here is from genome assembly GCF_009819795.1 of Aythya fuligula. Classification (NCBI taxonomy): domain Eukaryota; kingdom Metazoa; phylum Chordata; class Aves; order Anseriformes; family Anatidae; genus Aythya; species Aythya fuligula. The sequence goes on along the minus strand of NC_045593.1, from coordinate 82,153,994 downwards.
ATAATGAGTGACAGCAGATGTACAGCGGGCAGACAGACAGACGATAGCGTTGAGAGAGGAGGAATGGAAAAAGATAAAGACAAAGTATAAGGGTAAACAAAAAGAGAAAAACAATGAGAACAGAGGTGACAACGGTGGAGAAAAGCCATGGAGGAAGTTCCACATCAGAAATAAACAGAGGAGAAAACTGAATGGGAAAAACAGAAGACAATACTGTAAATGAAAAGATAAGCAGAGACAGAAATCTGCCCCAGGAGACAATCTAGACAGAAAACACTACATCCAAAAGAACAAAAATAGGGAAGAAAAGGCACATTGGTGTTCATTGAAGGAAAAATCAGGCTGACAGGTAAATGAATTATTGAACTTTGCTAGCTGTTAAATAAAAATAACATACGCACCAAGACATATATCCTTCCTCCATACTCAAGTCTAGACTGAGGCACACAGCCTCAAGCCGTATACACACCAGATGAATCATAGTCTCTTCCCTTGATGAGCTTTTGGTTTAATTAATATGAAAGAAGCATTGCCTGAAAAATAAATAAATAAATAAATAAAACTGTGCTTAGCAATAAAGCAGGATTTGTTTTCCTGCCATATTCCGTGGCATTCACACACACAAACTCCTATCGCACCCAGCCTGCATATGTAGTGTTAGTGCTACATACGACACTGAAGGTTTGGCCCCTTGGTGAGGCTTTTCTTGCCTCATTCCTCCTTGCCTTCTGAACGCATAATATCTGCAGCCAGCTACAGTCCTTGTGCAGGAGCCCATTGAGCAAGGCTTTGCTGCTGGAGATGAACATTTTAGTGCTTTCCACCTACAGCTTTCAGCTGAAAACTTCCCCACACCACTTCCAGTTCTGTTTCAGCGATTCAAGAGCTTCATTCTTAAATTTTCTGAAATGTAAGAGTGGCCTGCCTACACAGGTGACACTCAAAATTTTAATTAGGCCGAACAGCAACCTGATGCTGTAACTCCTTTTATATTTGCTGCTTCTTCTGCCATTGTTTTTTACTTAGCATGGTTCAACAAACCATGCCTTTTAGCTGCCTTTATAAAGGCTTGTCTTGTTGTTGTTGCTTAAAATGTAAAATAAATAAAAAGCTTTTATTCTGTAGAAGATATGAGTTCAAACCCTCGCCAAGGACCTTCTTGAAATACATTCTTTATCTGTGTCTTTCATCTGGCTCACTTGTGGGAACTTCTGTTATAAACACTGTGTTTCATTGAACCCAAGCCATGATTAAAAAAATGTCTACACTCAATGTATCTTGATAATTAAGTCAATATCTAGTTAATAAGTTATGGAGAGACTCCAATACCAGTACTTGAACTTCAAAAGAACAGATATCTCTGTGACACAAGCAAGCCATAAATACTTGTTGCAAATCAAAATTGACAGGGGAGCTTGTTCTGAAAGCAATCCCCCTGCTCCCTCCTCGCAGGAGCAGGCCTTCAGGCCTTGCCTTCGGAGCAGCACAGCTGGAGAGCACGTGTAAACCAAAGCACCTAGAGCAGCCATGGTGTCTGGAGCCATAATCAAATAAATGCACGGGCATCATGAACTAGAAAAGGTAGCGAAGCACTCAATAACCCCATTGGCATGACAGAAGGGCCTAACACAGCAAACAATAACAGTGTATGTGGTGAGGAATATGAGACACCTCAGCCCTAACAAAATGATTCATGCTCTGAGCTTGCTGTTGTAATCAATACATCATACATACATGCTGCTACATCGACAGCATTGTCCCCAGGCCACATGCCCAGGCCACATGTCCAGGCTTCACCCATACCTTTGTGGTGCTGGCCACCCAATGCCTCTGAATACCAGCATGGAATGTAGGGCGTATAGGCCTTGCAAACATTACACATGTGTTCCTGCAACTGCAGGTACCTAACACAAACACCTCGCTACTTCCTTCACACTAGTACAAAGTCCACTCTTACTGTAGTATTAGTTTTCTGTGGGGAAAGGCATTTTCAAATCAGCAGATGGTGCTATTAATTTCAAAGAGTATGTCATGGCACTAGTTTTAAATAAGCAAGATATCCACTTCTGTAATCATATTGAGAACACAATGAAAGCGAAGACCTACTTCAATGCATTAAGCTTTCAAAAATTAAATCTTATTTGTGTCCATTTATATTACAACATCAAAAATCATGCTTATAAATCCAGTGAGGGACGAACTTGATTGACCAGGGCACAATCTGTTTTGGTTTTGTTTTTGTATAGTTTCTTTCCTGTTGCGATACCTGCAAGGCCATCTTACAAAAACCGTATGGTTATCCCAGACCCTCACAATAGGAACGAGCTGTGGTAACATACACTGAAGTGCTCAGCTGCAGATACAGCAGAAGGAAAGACAGACAGGCAGAAGAATGGCCAAGTAGATGTCATTTGCACAGGAATCAGTTCCTGAAACAGTGGCAAAAAGACCATGCAGAAAATTAAGTCCCAGAGTGGGTCAAGAAAAATATTTTCAGCTTAGTAGTTGCTAACTGTTAACTGTACAGAATACAGGCACAAGCTATTTAGACAGAACCTTGTCAACACTGGGCTAAAGACCCTAAAGTTGATGTGTATTATGGGACTTTGGTCCCCTAAAACTATTTGCTCAAAAAAAAAAGGATGTTTGTTTTTGCCCTTTTATTGTGATTTCAATTCAAATGACATGATGTACTTTGCAAACACATTTCACTGAAATTATAGGTCCTGCCTCAAGTATTTGTTTTTGCAACTCTCTTGTGACTTCTATTCACAGGACACTATGCTTTGCAAACAGGTTTCATTACAGTCATATGTCCCACCACCAAAAGTCCTCATTTAGATTGCACAAAGAAAAGGAACACCAAGCACTGAAAAGAAAGATTGGCATTTTAATCACCGATTTTGCTTTTCCTACTGTGGCAAGGGTATTGCTGACCAGCCTGGAAATATTCAAAGTTTGGAAGCTAATTTCTTGCACATTTCATATATTTAAAGAGCAGGCAGGAAAAAATAATAATAATAATAATAATAATTTAAAAAAACGTGTATCTTCATAGGATACTTTTTAGACTCCAGTCTTCTATTTAGGCATTTTTTCACTGCATTGTCTTATTTAGAAATCTAACTCAGGTGCTCCAAAATGTCCCCAAAGGCAATTATGTTTTTATTATGTTTGCCAAAAGGAAATGTGTTTTTGTGAACAGAACCTAGAAACTTAACTTAGCTCTCTAAATAGTATCTGTATCAAATCCACATAAAGAACCAAGTGAATATCAGCGTGATGAAGGCACTATGTGTCTAATTTAGCAAACAGAATAAAACAGATTAGCATTCAAAGGCCAAGACTGCCTTTTGTAGTTGTATATATTTCTGTAGGCAAACTCTGCAAAAGATGTCCCACCTCACCATCACCTCTGGAGCAAGGGACAAGGTCCTAGATACAGCGTTACTGTGTAGGAGCCAAGATTTCCATTACTGGTGAGGGATGCACACAACTTCAGATTCCTGGGGATGTTTAGGAACATGAATCAACTTTACAAAGGTCCCATTTTCACAATATTTTTGCAGAGGATGTGCTTATAAACTTATGTTTATAGTAAGCAGAATCTCGGTTCACACTAGAGGATGGTGGGGTTAGGCTCCCTCCATACCTCTGGGAGATCAATAGCTTTCCACAAGAACTCTGTGCTACCTGCTCTAAGTGCAGGTGGAGTTGTCACCCATGGGGTGCCTGGTGTTCTGCTCGCAGGCCACCCACACCACACCTACAGGGAGCTGCAACACTCGCAGCCTAGAGGTTGAGGAACTGGAGGGCACACCTGCAGTAGAAGGGTTTCAGGTCTCTTACTCCTAAGAAGAATTAAAAAAGCTAAGCAAATCACCCAGCTAGCAAAGGGATGCTACAGTGCAGCTCTGATAAGCCTGGCTGGGATCAGCAGTAAGGAACAAAGATGCCTTTATTTTTTTCCACCACAGTGCATCTCCGAATCTACATGCATATGAAAAACTGATCGTGATGAAGCAGTCTGCATGCAAACAGATGTGCCACTTCCACAACAAGCTTTGACAAAGTATTTGTCAGATATCCTGAGTACTTTGGTACCCCGGGTTTGTCAAAACTCTGTGCTCTGGGAGAGAATGGGGGGGGGGGGGGGGGGGGGGGAGAATTAATTTCATGGAATATGTTGACTACATAGAAAGTTACTTCTACCTAGATTAGAAGATCACTTCCTTTGTTCAAGACCAGGTTGGATGAAGCCCTGGGCAACCTGATCTAGTGGGTGGTGTCCCTGACCACGGCAGCAGGGTTGGAACTGGATGGGCTTTAAGGTCCCTTCCAACCCAAACCATTCTGTAATTATGTGACTCCAGAGGACAAGAGCACCCATAATTAAGGTTTCTAGTTTGGGCTTCAAGCTAAGTCAGAAGATTTCTGCAAAGCCACAGCATACTGGATACTTGGCAGTTGGGGAAATCTAAGCACTAGAAGCTTCTCAGTGTCCAGCAGAATTTTAGCCTACAAATATTTTAATCATTTCTTATCCTAAAAACAGATCTCATTTTTTATTATTTGAATGATCATAAAAGCCCTTTTTATCCCTCTGCTATAGTTGTACTCATTCTGCAGCTGATAGCATTGTCACCCATTGTGTAAATAGTTTGTCAAGGTGGTAAAACTATTCCTCACACAGAACTGCCATTAGAAAAGTGTTTCTTAACACATCCTATTATCCAAGGAATTTTTTCCCCTCAATTTTAGGCCCTAACTACCATACATTTTGGGTCCTGCATAATCTAATACCCAAACTCCCCCTTGACACCCAGCTTCAGGCTGCAAGCTGTTCCTGTGAGGCTCGTGCTGTTTCCTCAGGCAGGTGGTTCTCACACAGCTCCTGACTAAGCTCTCAGTCCACATTTGTATTTTCTAAACCCCAGAGAAATGGTGGAATCAGGAAGTTACACCCAGGTGCCAGGGACATATCAGGGCACTGCACCTTCACATGCTGCTGCTTTGCAGTCTCGTTAAAGCTCAAAGCTTCTGCAGTCCTTGCTGGGGCAACACCCTGACAGTCACCGGGAATACAAATGGACACAACAACATGACTGCATTGATAATATGACTGAAATATCCGTATTGCTTTCCCTTGCTTTCCCTGACCGAAATTTATTAGAAGCTCGCCTGCCCTCACCAGCTTGATGCTGAGAATTATTACAGAATCACAGAATCACAGAATCACAGAATTTCTAGGTTGGAAGAGACCTCAAGATCATCGAGTCCAACCTCTGACCTAACACTAGCAGTCCCCACTAAACCATCTAAATGACATCTAAACATCTTTTAAAGACCTCCAGGGATGGTGACTCCACCACTTCCCTGGGCAGCCCGTTCCAATGCCTAACAACCCTTTCGGTAAAGAAGTTCTTCCTAAGATCCAACCTAAAACTCCCCTGGCGCAACTTAAGCCCATTCCCCCTTGTCCTGTCACCAGGCATGTGGGAGAACAGACCAACCCCCACCTCCCTGCAGCCTCCTTTAAGGTACCTGTAGAGAGCAATAAGGTTGCCCCTGAGCCTCCTCTTCTCCAGGCTGAACAAGCCCAGCTCCCTCAGCCGCTCCTCGTAGGACTTGTTCTCCAGGCCCCTCACCAGCTTCGTCGCCCTTCTCTGGGCTTGCTCAAGCACCTCCATGTCCTTCTTGTAGTGAGGCCCAAAACTGAGCACAGTACTCGAGGTGCGGCCTCACCAGAGCCGAGTACAGGGGGACAATCACTTCCCTAGCCCTGCTGGCCACACTGCTTCTAATACACGCCAGGATGCTGTTGGCCTTCTTGACCACCTGAGCACACTGCTGGCTCATATTCAGCCGACTATCAACCATCACTCCCAGGTCCTTCTCCGCCAGGCAGCTTTCCAACCATTCCTCTCCCAGCTTGTAGAAGAAGAAGATGGGCAGGAAGAAGGCATGAGGGAAAGATCTACAGTTATCGAGCCATGAGGTGTGTGCCGACCCTCTTGTTAAGGGCCAATATGTAAATTCACATCTTAGTGCTTTATGTATTGCATATACTGCAATATGGTATACCAACCTGGTGAGGAACTAATTATCTATTACCATATGTGTCACTTCAGGCATCAGCCTCATGTGTAACCCTGAATACAATTACTTTGTCCTATCTACTATCAAAGCTTTTTATTTCATAATGTTCCCTTTAATTTCCTTGCCTAATGTCTTGTTGCTACTAGCAGCAGGACCTGGAAACAGAATCATAAATCCTAATTCTCAGACCTGACATTGCAGTGTATGGCCTGTGGACACAGCACCACTTCTAGGTTTGGCCAAGACACGCTCCAGATAAGTGCAAGGGCAAAAGACCACTTTGCACGTTTATGTATTTTCAATGGAAAGGGAATATTTCAGGCTTTGCATAAGGGTGAGCAAGGTTCGGAGAGCCCTACTCAGATTGCTCACGGGGCAGAAGTCCAGGCTTCAAAGCAATGATGATCACAGCATTCAGAGACCCACAGATGCTTCATTCAGAGACCCACAGACCCACATAGTTAAAATGAAACGACATAAGAGGAAATTCGTGGTCAGGGAGGAGATAGCATATTTTCTGGTAGTAATGTGTTTTAGGAGCACTGTGTGTTTTGTTTTGTTATGTTATGTTTTGTTTTAATTAGCAGGGAGAAGCCTGTTCAAAATGTTTTGTTGTTCTGGTGATGGATAATTAGAGCACACCAACATGTGTGTTTTTAAGGGATTTGACATAATAACAGTGGCAGACATAGATTATTTTTTTCCCAGTATAGACTGGAGAAACATGGATGACCATCTGGAAAACAAAATAAGATCACAGCAACTGAGGCTTGAAGTCCCAAAGAGTGCAGACTACAGCAGAAGTAAATGTGAAAGTCTTCCCAGAGATCACATGAAGGAAAACCTGGCAGACAACAGCCGCAGTGTCACCACTGAGGAAGCTGTGGGGTGATCAGGGCTCTCCTCCATGGCTTCTCCTTATTTCAGGTACGAGAGGCCCACAAATCCCCCTCCCACATTGAGGAAGCACCACCAGTGCTCTGCCTTCCGATAAAGTCACCCACATCATCAAGATTTATTGCAAATAATCCACTAAAAGATGTGTAAATGTCTAGGGGCTGCCTTAGGAAAATCAAAGCCATGCAAATAGTACTCAATCTATGGTTATATTTGTGATCATCTTCAAAAGGGTTTTTGCCTTGTTTGTCTTACCACTGCCAGGAGGTCAGGTGTTGTTAGGCTGGAGGCTGGGTTAAATCTTCATCCAAAAGACTCTGTCCATGGGTTCAAACACAGGAACTCACTCAACTTTCTCTGGGTTTGCATTGAAATGACCTTATTTTCCTTTTCTTGTTGAAAATATACTTCCATAAAACCTGATGAGAGTGAACATTTTCCTGAAGGATCTTGTTTTATGAAGATGTGGAATAGCAAAGGTGGACTTTGCCTTTTAACGGGGCACTAAATAAATAAATAAGTAAATAAATAAATAAATAAATAAATAAATCATTATACAAGAATGGCATCCTTTCTGCCTATGTAGGATGAAATGGAAATCTCAAGGGGAACCCTTTACTTGCACTGAAACTTAAATTTCTGGTAACAGCACAGCAAAATATGAACCTAAGCAGCAAGGTAGCACACACAAACATATCAATGAGCTTAATGAATAGTGTCTATTATTAGCACTCGAGTGTAGCGTGAAGGATAGCAACCAAACACAGGGAAGCAGAAATGCAAGTTGGGCTTGTGCAACCCTGTCCTATACTATCTTCATAGAAAAGGAACTAATTAAAAGTAGCTCCACGCGTTAGATATGCAAAAGACCTTCTCGAGGATCTCAGCTATCTCCTTTCATTGTATGATCTCTGAAATTCTTTTTTGTGGCCTCTATGTTGCAATCCTAGAGAATTAATTCGCTTATGCCTCCAGGTCCCCAGATAAAAACCACACAAAGGCTAAACGCCCAACACTGCACAGCATCATGGTCAGCTGGGTTGTGCTCTTTGTCTCATCATACACTCAACATCGCTTATGCAGTGTCTGATTTTATGCTTTCCTTTTGAGATTAGGTGAATACCAGCACAGTATGTGAAATATCTGAACTGCTCCTTCTGAAATACCTGCAATCAGCCACCAGATGGCAATAAAGCCCAGATAATGAGCTGTGCGCGTGCTTTTATGCTTTGCTCAAACTGGCTTTAACTATTGCCTTCCTTTCTTCTGCAGAAACATCCAGGAAAATTCCATAATTCAAGTGTTATCTACAAATCGTAGAAGGCTGAAGTGAAAGTGGCAGTAGTACATACTAAAGCACAGAGGTTAGTGAAACAGCAGGGTAACAGCCCATCAGAGAGGAATACATCCAGAAATACTAAGTACTCAGCATAGCTCGCCTGAACCGAAAAAAAACAGTTTTCCAATCTCCCCAGTTTCCACTATATCCTCACTAATTTTCTCTTTATTTAGTTATCTTCTCGATATTTGCCCAAATTTGCTTAAACCAATGACATTAACCACTGTGGCTCAGATCATGATGATTTTCCAGCTTTTTCCTCTGTAGTACAAAGCCCTCTGTAGTGATTTTAGATGTAAAGGATCTACATTACATTAGGATCTACAATACAGAAGGTTTCCTGTTTTAACTGCTCTCCTTTATTAACCAGAACTTTACTATATATTATCAGATACCTGTAAGTCATTGTGTTTTGTTGTTCTTTTCTCTTTACAGATATGTATATATATATATATATATTTTTATTTTTTTTTTTTGGGGGGGGGGGGGTTCACGCTGTTGCTCGCATCATCTTGGCTATTGATCAAAATGGTATTCATTTAACAGAGGTATTCTTCAGGTTAAAAAGTATATGTATTCTCACTTTCACAGTTCACTTTTTTGCCGTGTGGTTGTTTTTGTTGTTTTATTTCCTCACATTGCTTGCGGTACCACCAAACATATATTGTTTTGGTTATATAATGGCTTTACTCACATAAATAGGCAAGAACCAATTCTTGGTAAGTATATTACTACTTAATAAGGAATCTACCTAAGTTTAATAATACGAAAAACAAACAAACAAACAAACAAACAAACAAACAAAAAATCAACACAAGAATCCTGCACTAATAGATAGGAAAATCTCCAGAACTTTCTCAGTTTTCACTCATTTAAACAAAATTTGATAAGTAGGCTTTATTTTGAAGCAGAACTACATGGAGTCATGCATAGAAGCAAAGCAGTTGCAGCAACTGTCAGGGAACAGCTCTGCAACTGCTCGATGACATGTATGAACTTGGCCAGCCCCGGTCCTGGCACTAGGACTCCTTGTTCCTCTGCAACTGTTGCAAATAATATTTACTAAGCATTTTATCACTGGGGATTAGTTCTGTAATAAATACAACATTGGCTAGGGAGGACATCACGCTGAACTACTAAATTGCATCTTACATTAATTAAGTTTGTTTAGTTTTCTAATGGTACATTAATCCAGGCCACTTGGATCCCCTTCTCAGCTAACACTTCATCTCCTTGTGTGGCAGTAAAATGCTGAGGAAGTTTTTGCCATTTAAAAAGAAAAAGTAAAAAGAATAAAATGGGATAAAAAAATAAATGATTATAAACTTATAATCTCTAATGGTACATTAGACTCAATTTATAATCTCTAATGGTACATGACTTATAGAGATGGACTCAATAGCACAGCAGCCATAGTATTAGTTTGCTAGCTTCCTCACCCACTGAGACTTTGAGAAGCTGTTGTATAATCGTGGGGGCTCTGAGCAGGATTTTGGAAGAAGGGGATCTGTATCTCACCTCAAAACTGTGGGGTGATTTGGTATCCTTTGTATTCCTCCAGTTCCTCAGTGGGAGAATGAGACTTGCTCCCTTCATAGTCCTTTCTAAGAGTCACTGGTGAAGTTGCTGCACCAGCACCACCACATTAAACCACTTTACTTAAGCCACATAAGGCTCACCAACAAACCCTGGGATGAAATTTGGGCATGAAGGTCTGAGAGGTATTGGCCCTGATGAATGAAAATATGACAGCACTGCTCATCATGTTTCTTATTGGATTATAACCCTATAACCCAGCATTGCAATCCCTGCACTGCAGCACCTGAGAAGGCCCTTAACATCCTCTTAATCAGTCCCTAACTAAAGTTAATGCTCTGCTGCTTTTTGTGTGAATCTTTTCCCAAAAGATATTAGTAGCAGTTTCAGAGATAAAAACTACTGACAACTCCATCTGTTATACTGGAGCAAGCTCCTTCCTTGACTGATTTATTTAAGCAGAGAAGTTGCAAAAATTGCTAAGCTGTTGTTGAAGGATAAATCAGCACCTACACTGGTGAAGCATTGCATCTTTTGGGACTCCTTCTGTGCGCCAGTCACTATCAATCCAAGAAGTACATCTGTATGTCCCTTTGCCAGAGCACAAAGAATTTTCCTTGGTCGGTTTCCCACCCATGTATATGGGTCATTAAAACTTAACATCCATTTTCCTTCCTCAATGGGCATTTTTAACCTATGGTAGGCGTAAAGGCAGCAGGCAGCAGGAATGTCGTTCAGCTACACTCACTTCTTTGGATTTTGGATGTTCTTCATCTCACTCTGTTGGTTATTTCAGTGAAATGTATGGGGCTACACCTGGAAGAAAGGCTTAATTTATTGGAGTACAGTATCAGATGAAAGCCTGAAGTGCTTCTGTTGTTACTTAATAATCATATCTTCATCACAGACAGACAGAAAAGGGAATGAAAGAGGGAAAAAAAAAAAAGTGACATGATTAGCTGCAGCGTATGACCTCATCTAGATCACTATTGCTTAGATCGTCTTGGGTGTTGATCAAAGTGGTGTTCGTTTAATGAGGGTGTTCTTCAGGTTAAAATAATATATATTCTCACTTTAATACTTCACCCAGCACTGCTGTGAGCAAGCACGAGTCACCACAAGCGAGCATGAAACATGCAATCCTATAAAGTGAAGAATGCAAAACCCGGCAGTTCCTGGAAAATCAGGAAGAAATTTTGTGATGTTTCACTTAAATGCCTAGCTCCTGCATTGAACCCAGACAGGATTCTGCCAGGCCCAAATACAGTACATGTGGAGAATTTTAGCATCTGAGAATTAAACCTACAGGTGCGGCTAGGCTGAGTGTGCAGTGACCTGTGGTAGCCCACAGGCTCTGCTAAGGACACACAGCTGCTTGAGCTGGGGCACCAGGGAAATGACCCCCTCCTGCTTTTATAGGGGATTTAGGTAAATAAATAAAAATAAAAATTAAAATTAAAAAATAGCAAAAGTAGAGAACAATAAGGCCACTCCCCTGGTTGACACTTTTTGGGACCTGCATCCATGCTGTCCTGTGGCAATGCCTGAACCACGGGAGCACTCAGCACATCACTGGGGTCTGCACTATGTGCCAGAACAGCCTCTCTTTGCAAGCTATCCCTAACAAATCTGACACTTGTGCCCACAGACATCCTTGTTACGTGACCCAAAGCTCATCCTGCTATAGCTCTGCAGGCGTACATAACATATTTTCAGGTTACGTCCCTCAGCCAAGCTGTCAGCCTTCACTCTGTAACAGCACTGACCTGTGGAGCTGTGAGGTACATCTCCTCCACCTGGCAAAAGGTGCCAGAAATAAATATACAGAGCACTGTGGCTTCTCCTGCTGTCACTGAGAGGCCTGCCTGGCTGACAGGGGCGGGCTGGGTGTGCTCACCAAAAGCTGAATGGTCTGGAACAGAACTCGGCTTGCCTCGGGGCAGCTGGCTTCCTGAAAGCGAGGGTCTGAAGATGAGCTGAAAGCTGTGTGCTGAAGGCTGGTGTAGTCTGTATTTATTCGTTTTGGCTTGCGTTTTTTTCTTTCTTTTTTTTTTTTTTTTTTTTTTTTCCAGACAATAAATTAGTCTAATAAGAGCTACTGCCTCTCCTGCAATCCTCGCTGATTATTTCCACAGATAAGACTGCACTATATGCCTTTCTGTTCTGAAACACGCAGCTGACAAGCACAGTGGTGTCCTTTGATGAATCAAGTGAAAGGTGAGAGGAAAAATACCTGTGGCCATGCAGTCATTTATTGTTTTTTTTTGTTTGTTTTTTTTTTTTAAGAACTCGAGTCCAAATATATTACTTTTCTGGATGTTGGGAAAGGCATTCTAATCTCTGACAATCACATTTAAAAATTAAAAAATAATAATAATAATAAATAATAATAATAATAATAAGTTACCTTGAAGATTCAGATTTATTTCAATACTTCTCTGGAATTTGCTTGCAAAAAAATAAATACATAAATACATAAATAAAAATAAATGGGCATGGACCGAGAGGATGCAGAAGCAGTGCTAATGAGCACACGGTGGAGCCCGGCTCTCAGCATCACCGTGAGCCAGCCGCGAAGCCCAGCCCTGCTTTCCCAGCAGCGTGTGGGCAAACCTCACCAGAAAAGCTGCACAACACGTTTTGCCTCCTGGGTGCCCCGTATGGTTCGTGGGCCTGTTTATTTTTGCTGCTGAGTCGCTCCTAGGATTTCATAATTCTGCCTTTTCTCACATCTGTGCAAGTGACTTTCCAGGAAATTTTCGCTAAGAAGAACAAATAGGTGAACAAAAAAAAGAATAGGGTGCTGAGGAGCTACCCTGGTTTTTTTTAATGAGTGTTGTCTTTATATTTTTTCACACTTAACCACAAGTCTGAGCCAGGGACGGAGGCTCCGCAGCTATGGCACGGCTCTGCAGAGGTTTCACTGCTGTCTCAAAACGTCAGGTGCACACAGACACCCCGACACGAGGGGATAAGACCAGAACCCGGTGCAGCGCATGGCCATGCTCCTTCTAACCCGTACCTCATGCTCCACCTCTGGCCTGTGCTGGACCATCCATCACCATCCCTGAAGCAGGCATTTCGAGCACATCCTGATGTTTTACTAATGGCAGCTGCAGGCTTAGGCTTCGGTTGTGCTTTCCAGGAGGGATTAATTGAAGGCATTCAGGTGTTTTTTCTCAGCTTAACAGCTTCAGCACTTATATTCTCAAAGCAAAGCATGGAAGGTTTCAGTTTAACTGTGACTAACACATAGCTCCAGTTCTGTCTTTGACAGCAAATACACTCCAGAACTCGTTACTCCTAACCATTACTTAGCAAGTCTTTAAGGCAACAACGACGAAAGAAAATCTAAGTGCAAACAGTTTCAGTATGAGTGCTTTCAGTACTTGTATAGGCACCTTCTGAAATGAGAAATATTGGGATTTTCAGCATCACAGCTCCACATCGTACGTGCTCTATCCCACCAACAAAACATCTTCTGCAAGGACGTGAATGCATCCTGGGGAAGCTGCTTCTCACTTCTGACTCCTTCAGCTTCAGGAACCATCTTCTGCTTTTGTGTGTGGACTGAAGATGGTCAGGAATGAGGCCGCTGAGAGCAATTTCTCAGTTTTTGAATTATTTCTGGGTCTCTACATGAAATAAAGAAACTCTTCTGGAGCTAAAAAGTCAGGGTGGTCTCTAGGGAAATGGGAAATGACTGCAGATCCTCCCATTAACACTAGTTAATGACTCAGAGGAGCACTGCAAGCTTTCCGGGCTGTGCTTTCAGAAAAAGTAATGACCATTCTCAGGATCACTGAGCACCACACCCAGCCGTGCAGATTTACCTGCGGCAGAGCCAGAACTCACACAAGGTAGAGGCAGGAAAGGCAGTGAGGCAGAATGGTTCCTGTTTTCACATTTCCAGTGGTCATCAGCATGAATGGTTCAGCATTGGCAATGCAACGGCTGGGACAGTGTTGAGCATATACAAAAGCCCATCGAGATTTTTTTCTGGTACAGATTTTGGACACGGTGTCCAAAATTCTGCCTGTTTGTACAGCCACATCCTTCTGCTGGATCTTGGCCTGCACAGCAGTCTGCGAATAAACACGGGTTTGTGCTGCCAAAAATCCCCCAGGTTGCCAAAATCCTCCAGGTAAGGTCTGACTCAGGTGAGCTGCTCAGAAACAGAGAGGAAGACACAGACACCGTGAAGTCACGGATGACAATAGTTAATTTCAGGTGGATCACATCATGTACAGTTCTCATATTTTTGGTAAAAATCTATTCTTATATCAATGCTAAAATCATTATGAATTTTCAAGTTTACAGTGAAGATTCCCAAGCAATGCAGTCTGTCCTATCCAGCAGGCCAGGACTTTTTTTTCTTTCACTCTATAATTTTCTAACAAACTTTTCTTTCCTCTTTCCATCACACATGCAAACACACAGAGAAAAAAAATAAAAAATAAAATAATTAAAAGAAAAAAGAATAAAAGGCAGGCAAGGGAGAGCCTGCTAGTTTCAGGAAATGGTTTGTTAAGTGAGGTCTGATCTTTATCTCCTTATAGAGGTTGGAATATTGCCATCTTCCTTGGAGCTACTGACTCCGATAATAAAGTATCACCTTCCTGGTTTTTGTCAGAAAAGAAAAAAAGAAGAAGAAAAAAAGATTTTAACCTCTTTTTTTTTTTTTTAACCTGTTTTTTCAAACTTTATGCTCCTGTAGCATCTAGATAACTTAGCAAGCAAAAAATAATAATAATAATAAAAGAGCAGAGAACAGTCAACTAATAACTCATAATAATTACCCCATGTGTTAGGCTTCAGGAAATTCAGGATGATAGATAGGAAATAAAGTTATTTGTCTGCAGAAAGGTTGTTCAATTTATTAATTTATTTTTTTTTTCTGCTACTGACAATTTTTTATAGTGATTTATACCATGCATTTTTTAAACGGGGCTTATAATATGAACATTCACGTCATCAGTCATGCATTATGGGGACAGAAGAAGCAAATTTTTTGCTTGAAGCTGACATTCAAACTTGCTGAAGATAAAGCAGACCTCTGGCTGGACACAAGAGACCCAGAACACGAGAGAAACGCCAGCCTCCGCAAGCGATGATCTCCTGAGCTGTGCCAATTTGAGTCTGCCATGTACTACAGGGCCTGATAAAAGGTTTTGGGGGGGCCTGACAAATAATAACCAATCTAAGAGTGCACAGACTTAAGTCTCCACTGCCTATTCTTAATCTAAGGAAGTGAGACTCAATCATCTTTGCATTCCATTTTTAAAATCCTGTTTGGGGTTCTATGAAACTTAATATTTAGCCTAAGAACAGTTCATTTGGGGAAAAAAAAAAAAAAAAAAAAAAAAAAAGTAATTTCTGAAAATTCACTAATATATTCACTTAACTGAACATCTGAGAGCAACTGCTAAATATATTATGTGCTTTAGTTGTACTTCATGGCATCTTCTCCATTTAAATAAAAGCAGGTTTAAATAAAGATTTGATGTCATTGCCCTGATTTGACGTTGGTGTTAACTCAGCTTTTAGGAAGTGTTGCTTTAAATCCAATTTAAATACTACACTTTCTCAGTGATGGCATCTTTCAAGTGCTATACGTACAGCAAGAAGTCTAAGATAACATTTTCAAAAGCGATTATATCTCTTAAAAGTGTAACCCAGGTCTTGCAACGCTAAAAGATTTGGATTCCAAGTCTCTTAACTGCTTTAGAATATGTTGCCCACAGTCAGAGGGCTTGAATTCAGGGGCCTGTTGTATTTTCACCGCGGTGTGTGGGTGGATAGTATTCTGCGTGGGCAGGAATTAGATTGTGTGTAATAACCGGGTGCTGAAAGTGAGAAACGGGGACAATCTGCATTGGGAAGGCAGGAAGCAGGAGGCGGTGCTGTGCAAGTCGAAGCACAGGAGTGAATTTCAGTGGGTGTCAGAGCGCTGGATGGGGAAGGATGAGGGGAAATGGCTTGCGGAGGGCACCAACACTTGCCTGCCGTGCGTCAGGCGTGTGCAGGGCTGGCAGCCGGCAGCATGGGCAGTTCAGCACATTTCCCACCAGATGGCAGGAAACATGCACGTTACCAGGACGGAGATAAAATGAATGGTGTAATATCACAAAGACTTTTAAAAGAAAAAAAAAAATGAAAAAAAGTTACACAGACCGAACGTATGCATGACTTCTGACGGGAAATGGGAAACACATGAATGCACACGGGTTGCACAACCCTCCTGCAAAAAGTGTTGCTCTGGATTTTATTGGTTTTTTATCGTTTTTTTTTTTTTTTTTTTATGATTGTTGACCATGCTCACTTAACCAAACCACATCAGCCCGTGTTCACACGTGCAGCCCCCCGGCTTTGAGCCGCACAGCACTGCACCTCGCGGCAGGGTGATGTGCCCGGCGAGAAGAGCAGTGAGAAGGTGGGTGGGTGGGTGGGTGGGTGAGCGGGTGGCATCGCTGGTGAGAAACGGGCCCAGGCGAGTCAGGACAACCTGGGCAGGAGGAAGCGTGGGAGGTGAGCTGAGAGCAGGGCTCAGCAGCGGGCTGGCGGCCAGGGGGAAAGGCTGGTGGCTGGAGGCAGGCCCGCAGAGGGGAGCTTGGGGGTGAGAGGAAGGGGTGGTGGGCAGGGGTAGTGGGAAGAGGTGGTGCTGGTCTTGCCATGCTGAGCCCTGAGCTCCCAGCACTCGTGAGGCACGTTTAAGGCCAGATGTTAACGATAAACAGCGCAATACATGCTGCCGACTGATCCACTTGTGCCCCGATTGCTGAGGGACGCTGGTGTACCTCAGTGGCTCATTTCTGGGCTCATCGGGTCTGAAGGTCTCTGCTAGAGATGGGATTCGTACCCCCAGTTTCCGAATCTGAGGCTTTAACTGCACATACCGACAACTACTGGATTCACAGCACTCTGGCAGTTCGGGGGTGTAGGGCTGTGCTGGCTATAGCCAGCAAAATGAAATACTGCAAACGCTGATCCCAATCCCGTCTCCTTACTCAAAGGGCACAAAGGTGGGAGGCCGCAGGAAGGAGGCTCATCTTTTTAGGGAAGAGATAATAGGAAATGAAAGAAAAATAAAATAAATAAATAAAGAGAGAGAGAGAGAAAGACAAAAGAGAAAAGGAAAAAAAAAAAAGAGAGAGAAAAAAAAAGGAAAAAAATGAAAGATAAAAAGTAGAAAAAGAAAAAAAAAGAAAGAGAAAAAAAGAGAAAAAAAGAGAAGAAAAGAGAAAAAAATAGAACAAAAGAGAAGAAAAGAGAAAAAGGAAAGGAAAGGAAAGGAAAGGAAAGGAAAGGAAAGGAAAGGAAAGGAAAGGAAAGGAAAGGAAAGGAAAGGAAAGGAAAGGAAAGGAAAGGAAAGGAAAGGAAAGGAAAGGAAAGGAAAGGAAAGGAAAGGAAAGGAAAGGAAAGGAAAGGAAAGGAAAGGAAAAAGGAGCAAGAGAAAGAGCAAGAGAAAAGAGAGAAGGAAAAGAAAAAGGAGAAAAGGCAAAGAAAGAGAAAGGAGAAAAGGATAAAATAGGTGGGGGAAAAAAAAAAAGAAAAAAGAAAAAAAAAAAAAAGGAAATAAAAAGGAACAAGAGAAAGAAAAGTGAAAAAGAAAAAACAGTGACAACAACGACGAAAGCAGAATTGTCTTTACTGGGGCAGTGGGTCATTATTTCAGCCCAGAGCCCAGCTCAGACGCTGTGGGAGCATAACACAGGGTGAATATGGCCTTGATGTATACTTCTTGGTGGTGGCGGCGGTGCCTTTTTAGCAGGAAAACAAAATCAGCCTCAAAAACTGGGTCAGCCTTCGTGCCGACCAGCACGGCTGACCACCCCGGGCACCTTCCAACAGCAGCGCGTGAAAACCGAGCAGCCTCAAAGCCTCAAAGCCTCACAGCCTGCGCGGTTTGCCGGAGCACGGCCACCCCCACGCCCTCCCAAAATTTGGGACCGGCGCAGGTCCCCGTGGGCAGGGACACGTCCCGCAACGCCCTGCACCCGCAGCCCGCGGCCAGCAGGGGGCGCACGCACACAGCGCGCCCGCAGCCGGCGGCGGCGAGGGGGCCGCCGGGGGCGTGGCGACGAGCGGCGGGGGCGTGGCGAGGGGCGTGGCCTCGGCGGGAGGGGGCGTGTCCGGGCGCCGCTCGCCGCGCTTATAGCGGGGAGCCGGCGGCGCGGCCCCGTCTTTGTGAGCAGGGCGCAGCGCAGCCGGGCGGCTCCGAGCGCTCCCGAGCGCTGCCGAGCGCCGGCAGCAGGGCCGGGCCGGGCCGCCGCAGCCCGCCCCATGCCGGGGCTGTAGGGTCGGCGCCGAGCCTGCCCGCCGGCCGTGCGTGGCGGAGCGGAGCGGAGCGAGCGGCCGCAGGCCCTCGGCGCCTCCCTCGCCTCGCCTTCTTGTGTTCTGTTTTTGTGTTTTTTTTTTTTTATTATTTTTTATTTTTATTTTTTTCGTCCTTTATTTTTGTACGCGCTCGCCGTACACCATGGTGCTGGGGAAGGTGAAGAGCCTGACGATAAGCTTCGACTGTCTGAACGACAGCAACGTCCCCGTGTACTCCAGCGGGGACACGGTCTCAGGAAGGGTCAGCCTAGAAGTGACGGGGGAGATCCGCGTCAAGTCGCTCAAGATCCACGCGCGGGGCCACGCCAAGGTGCGCTGGACCGAGTCGCGCAACGCCGGCTCCAACACCGCCTACACGCAGAACTACACCGAGGAGGTCGAGTACTTCAACCACAAGGACGTCCTCATCGGCCAGGAGCGAGGTGAGGGGGGCTCTGCCCTGCCCTGCCCTGCCCCGCAGCATCCCTGCTCCCCCGCCGTGTGTGTGTGTGTGCCTGTGTGTGTGTGTGCGACTGGGGTTGAGGAGGGTGAAGACAAAAAAAAAAAAAGAGAGAAAAAAAAAAAAAAAACTCTTGGGGGGCACTCCGGGGTTGTTTTTGCGAAGTTTCCACCCTTTGTTAGAAGCGGTTCAATCCTGTTTGGGACCGGTCCTGGCGAGAAGGGGAGGGGAGGGAGGGGAGGGGGGGGGGGGGGGGTGCTGCTGCTGCCGCCGCTCGGCGGCGGAGATTGGCTGCGCGCGTCAGGTGGTGGCGATGACTTAATTCCTAGCACAGGAAAATAGTCCCCGAGCCGGTTATGTAATGGGGGGCGCTCCGCAGCCCCCTCTGTAATTATTGTTTTTTATCATTATCACTGTTTTTTGGGGTGCCCCCCCCCCCCACACACACACACCCTTCTTCAGCCTGCAGCACGTTCGCGCTGTGCTGCTGGGGTGGCTCCGCTTCGCTCCGCTCCGGGGACGAGCTGGCTGCTTCTTCCCCTTCCTTCTGAGGAGAAACCTGTCTTTTTTATTATTATTATTGTTTGTTTTTGTTTTTTTTTTCCCCCTTTGAGCTTTTCTTTTGCACAAGTTTCTCCTGCACCCTGCACGGAGCCTTCTGTGAGAAGGCTCCAGGAGACCTGTGCAGAAGCAGACCACAACCTCCCTTATTTTTTTCCCCCCTTATTTTAAATTCTTAACGCCTGCCACCCACATTAACCCCCCTTTTCGTGTTGTTTTTGTTTTTTTTTTTTTTAATCTTTGCTTTCAATTCCTGCCCCCAAACCTGAGGCAGCCCTCACAGCAACCCCCAACCCGTCCCTTGCGGCTGGCCCCCGTACGCCCTGCGGGGGGGCGGCGGCCCCGTCCCAGCCGCCCACCGCTGCGGCTCCGCACCTCGCGGTGCGTGTGGACGGAGCTGGGCACAGCGGCCGGCGGCTCCGCGAGGAGCCGGGCAGCGCAGCGCAGCCCCGCGGCACGGCACCGCTACCCCCACACCCGCCCCGCTCCGCCGCCTCCCACCGACTGCCTCCCCTCGGAGCTGGCGGCCGGAGCCCCGCCCCCCGCGCGCCGCCTGATTGGCCGCTCGCCGTTTGTTGCCTTGTTGCTAGGGCGATGCCAGCCGCTGATTGGCTGGCGGGGGTTGGGGTGCTGACAGGGCTCGCGCTTCCCCCCTTTTACCCCCCTCCCTCCCCCCACCACCACCAACGGCCCCCCTCAACGGCCGCCCGGTAACGGTCGCCGCGCGCGGCCCTGAGGGGGACCCGGCCCGCAGCGGGCGGCGTGAGGGGGGCGCGGCGGAGCCTTCCTCCTCCTCCTCCTCCTCCTCCTGCTCCTCCTGCTGCTGCCCGTCCTCCGCCCGCCCCCCGGTGTAATGTATACCGTACGTATACGCGCGGCTGGCTGGGATCCGCTCGCGCCGGTTTAGGCCGGTCCTCTCCTGCTCCAGCCGGGCCGCTGACTGACAGCGCGGCGGGGCTGCTGAGCTGGCAGGGCGGCCGCGGGGCCGGGCCGGGCCGCGGAGACAATGAGAAGGGGGGCGAGCAGCACGGCCGCCCCCCTTCCCTCCACCCCCACCCCCCCCTCCTCACCCCGGGGCCCTTCTGCAGCCTGGAGGGGCGTTTGTGCCACGCGTTCCCTCCCCTCCTGCCCCGCTTCAGTTATTCATCGTTTTTTATCGTCGTTTTTCGCCGTGGCGCGGTATCCGAACGCGAGCACCCGTGTCTGTATAGGACAATGGGAGCCTAAAATCCGGTGTGCTTCCATTACAGCTCCCCACTATTCAAGCAGTTGCCTTCTCCACACCATCCCGCTGTACCTGTGAGGGTATTCCGGCCCTTTTGTGTAGGAGGTGCTCGGATATTATTTATTTCCCCCCCTCCCCCTCAACTTTCTGCTGCGACAGAGTCAGCGTTTTTTCTGGTTTTTGTGGTAATTATATCGGAATAAACCACAAATTTGTGGCGGCGTTTTAAGCAATAGGAGAAATCATAACCACAAGCAAAGGTCGGCGTTCTTGGAACTGGCAAATATTTGCTCTCCGACCAAGACTGAGTTAAACTCCTGAGATTCCATGGGTTACCTCCACGCAGTGCTGACCAGGCAGTTTTGCCACTTCTCTGTGCCCATGAATTTGGTGCTTTCCAGGTGGTGCTCGGACGCCTTTTCCACCACCACCCTCCACCCTTTTCACAGCCTTTCTTTGGTGATTTTGTTTTTGGGTGCTCTTGCCAGCCAGCAGAGCAGAGGGACCTGAATCGCAAAGTGTAGTCTTACACAGCAAACTTAAAGCCACGTATAAGACCAGTTAATACCACAAAAGAGGTCTTTCCCATTTTGAATTTTAACTGGAAATCATTGTCAAAGCATGGTTTCCACTACCAATCCTTCAGGCAGACCTTGAAATGGCAGCAGTGACAGCTGTGTCCCCGTTGAGAGGCAGGGTTATGAATTAGAGCAAACAAGCCTCCACTTTCACACAAACCTGCCCATTTTATGCACCTCAAGCGCTGCAGCCCAATCCAGAAGGCCAGGTTCCTGGGACACCCTATTTCAAGCCTCACAGTGAGCGTGCAGATCCCCTTCATTCCCCAAGAGAGGCCTGTGTAATGTGCTCTAAACCTAAAACATTTGCCGATGGGTTACCATGTTGGGTTTTTGCCTCCTAGATGATGACAACTCCGAGGAAGGCCTTCACACAATCCACTCGGGAAGGCATGAATATGCATTCAGCTTCGAGCTTCCACAGACGTAAGTGTGCCTGCCTGTAATGCGCCACAACGCCCAGAGGCGCGCCTGCTTTGGGTGGAGGGGAAACCTTTTCAATGGTGGCAGGAATTGTGCTGCCGCAGAGGACATCATCTCCTTCAACTGAAGAGGTTGCTTTCCCACTTCACAAAATGGGAGCATGTTGCTGCCCGGCTCCTGCCCACTCAACCAAGTTGTAACTGATTCAGTGTCTTACAGTATTTCACCCTCCTCCCAAGGTGAGGGGTGCATTGAACTGGTTTGAGTCCTGCAGAGCGGCTCAGGTGCCTTCTAACCCAGCCTGCTGGCAGGAGCCATGCAGGCCAGCAGAACTAGAGATAAGACTCCAGCTAGATTCTCTGGGCTCAGGCGGGAATAGATGTGACCAGTTTAACTATCTCTGAACAAAAGAGGAGATTGTTCTGGTTCAAGTAGGATATATGTGCACGGGCTGGTCTCTGTGCAAAGAGCCTGGATGGAAATGAGCAAATGGATAAGGAGGTGAGCCCAGAAACATTCCTGTGCAGCATCCCATTTGTCTGAGAACAGACGAGTGAAGTGAGAGTGAGAGAAGTGTTAAGATAGAGATTGTTCCCCACTCCAATGGCTGAAGAGTGTAAGGTAGATACCGTCAGCAGAAGGTTCAAACATAAAGGAGCTCCCAGCACAGAAACCAGCTAAGATGCAAGTTGTAGTGAAACCTAATATACAGGAACAGAGAGGGTCACAGCATGGGGAGAAAAATGAGATTCCTCCTTTAAAAGGCTAGCAGTGAAGTCATTAAAGTTAGAAAAAAAAAATGGCAGAATGTTACATGAAATAGCACAGTTTCTCATTAAAGCTGGTAAACCATCTGTTTGTTACGGGTGCTGGCTTTAGCAGAACCTGCAGATGATAAACACTTCAGCGGGTCAGTTTCAAAACGAGCAGCATAGAACTTGACAGTAGATATTCCTGGAACGCTTGTAAGACCTGTATTTATGGAGATTTTTAGAGGAAATTTACTCTTCCATTGGAATCTCAACTACAAAAAGCCATAATGCTAGCCTTACCTTGAGTTGGAAGGGATGAAAGAGCAGGATACATCAATGTGAAATACTTAGCATGAAATTAAAGAGGCAGTGAAGTCTGCAAGCATTGGTCAAAACAGGCTTAAGCAACCTGAAACAATGACTGTGCAACCAGCTTCTAATAATACTGTAAAAAAAAATAAAATAAAATGGCTGGTACTAAAAGCGTAAAGGCTTGAATTTTGACACTGCCAATTTGCTATTTCTTGGTACTATCCATGGAATATTTCCGAAGTTTATTTTAAACAAATTACAGAGTGACAGTGGGAAGGAGGAAGACATTCAGGGGCTTTCTTGATATTTGCCCTTAAGGATATGCAACAGGATGAAATACTGAATATGGATTAGAAAATAACCCTCCTTCTGGATCATCAGAAAAGTGAAAATTCCAGATAGGCAAAAATGTCAAGCCTGTAACTGGTAAAGAATCATTCTAGTTCAGCACTAGGATGGCGTTCCCAGCAGAAGATAGAGAAGCTTTGTGAATAATTTAAGTTACATACTGCAATGTATCAAAACTGAAATGCTTCAATAGCTTAATACTTTGTTTTAATCAAAAGTACTGACAATTGGAGATATGTAGATTATCAACTTCTTTTGTCTTCTCATTTTTATGATGTTACAGGAAGAAAAATGGTAACGCTGAAAAGTTTGGAGAGCTTTCCGCATCGTTTTTTTTTTCCAAATCCCATGAACAACTTCTCTTAAGAGTTCAGAGCAGGGTAGCCCTGACCATTTTGTGTGTGTATACCTATGCATATACACACACACACATATTTTACATGATGTTCTAAGCTGGTCTCATCAAGGTGGAGGAAAATCAGAAGGCACTTCCAGTAGCCTCCCTCTATTCAGAACTCAAAATTGAAATACTTAACCCTGCTTAAGATGAAACAACTTAGACGCTACTGCGTGTTCTGTAACCACTAAAGTAAACCAGACACTGAGATACCAGCCGGGCAAACAATACACTTGCAGTTACGAAATACAATGTCCAAAACAGTAATTGGTTGATACTGATGCTAATTTTAAGTTGGTAGTCTTAATGTGGCCTTAAAAGGGCATGCTAAACATGAAAGTGGCCTCTTAAGTTCAAAGGAAATGTGAACTCTCCTGGCATTCTCTAGTGCAATTCATTAATTGATTCTTAAAATCTGTGCAAAACTGTATGAGGATGAATTGGAGATGATTTTTTCTCCCATATTTAATCTTGAATTTTTCTCAGATATGGAAACTTTGCAAATAAGTTACACTTCCTTAAATATTATAATGCATTTAAAATACAGTTATACATACTAATCCCTAATCTGATCGATGATATCATTACTACAAAGAGTGAGAAAGATTTTACTCAATTTTGACCTTTGTGTCCTGCACAGACCACTTGCTACCTCATTCGAAGGCAGACATGGCAGTGTGCGCTATTGGGTGAAAGCCGAATTGCATAGGCCTTGGCTTCTACCAGTAAAATTAAAGAAGGAATTTACAGTCTTTGAACATATAGATATCAACACTCCTTCATTACTGGTAAGAATTGACAGAATTATTCTTTGTTTCTGGCATAAAAAATAATGAAGTAAAATAAATGAAACAATATCAACATCGAACTTTATCTAATACTTATTTGCTAGTTTAACAACGGCTGATCTTTTAAGCATTATATCAGTTTGGCAACTCTTTAATTACTGGTATTTTGAAAGCTAACTTATCCTGTACTTGGAGTTGCTTTGTTTCTGAGATGTGTAAAATGCATTTGCCAATTTAAAGTTGATACTACTAAATTGTAACTTGTCATTAAGAAGGAAATTTTTGTGAACTGTTCCTCTGAAATTTTAAATAAAGAATAATACATGCAAGGAACAGTGTAACTTCAAAGAACGTTTTAGAGAGAGACTGCTAACTTAAAAATGCAAAGTGAAAAATGTACTGGCGTGCATAATTGATAATTTCCATATGGATGCTTTTCTACCAATGGGGAGAAATTATCACAATTCTGTATGATCTTTTTCTGAAATGTCATTTCATTAAAATCATTTCAATATCAAAACCGCTTTCAATGAGGCAATTAAATCAATCTGGCTTAAAATTCCTTTTTTCCCCCCCCTTTTCTCAAACTAATCTATGGGAGGGGAAGAGAAAAAAAAAAAAAAAAAGTCCATTGAAATAGGTTTCTTGTGTGTGGGGATGAAAAATCAGACTTGAAGAGGAACACCGGCCTTGCACAAACTCCATTAAAATCAAAAGACTCCCGTTTGACTTTAATGGGCTTTGGATCAAGTCCGAAATCCTGATGCTGTGTAAAATAACAAAGTCTGTTCATTACAGATGATACGGGATCGTTCAGAAACAGAGGAAATAGCAGTAGTCAAGGTTACAGTACTTTAGTTATTGTTTCTGAAATAACAGCGTAATGGAAAGTCAGAAGATGTTCCAATGAAAAGCTTTGCCAACAGTATGTTGGTATATGTAGGCTATGAAGCCTTTTAAGTTATACAGTATTTATTTTATGTATATAAATTGTTTTCAAGTGTGACAGTAGTATGGAGGCTGGCAGAAGAAACAGTGTTAATGAGAAATGGGATTAGGACATACTGTTTGCCTGCCTAGTGCCATTTAAATTGCTTGAGCTTTTTTCATACAAATGAAACTGTCTTTGTTTATCAACATGGGTAATACTAAGTGCATTACGAAAATTACTTTTCTTGTAGATTAAAATGCATGGAGATTGGTGGAACTATTTAATTAAACGGGCAATGTTGTTCTTTTCTTGCAGTCACCCCAAGCAGGCACAAAAGAAAAGACTCTCTGTTGTTGGTTTTGTACCTCAGGCCCAATATCCTTAAGTGCCAAAATTGAAAGGAAGGGCTACACCCCAGGTACGTAACAGAAGTAATTAGAGGAAATGTTTTTCCTTTCCTTTTTAAACTTCCATGAAAACAAAATATTAAAACTGATCTTACCATTTCGGTCTGCATTCAGCAATCTTCCCAGTGTATTGTTAACTAGGTTGCTAGTTGTGTCCCCAGATTGCTAAAGGACACTTTTGTTAAACTTGTACACTTTTTTTTTTTTTCCTAAATTAGCTAATGCTATTTTATAAGCCTACCACTGTTAACATCAGTAGATGCTTTTAAATGTGTAATGCAGTGGTATCAGAACCCACCAGTGCATTAAAATAATGTGCAGAAAGTGGGAATTTGCTAAAGCCTGTGAATAAAAAGGATGTGAAATTCTGTTTTGTTTCAGGTGAATCAATTCAGATTTTTGCTGAGATTGAGAACTGCTCTTCCCGTATGGTGGTGCCAAAGGCAGCCATTTACCAAACACAGGCATTCTATGCCAAGGGGAAAATGAAGGAAGTCAAACAGCTTGTTGCCAACCTGCGTGGAGAATCCTTGTCATCTGGCAAAACAGAAACCTGGAACGGCAAAGTGTTGAAGATTCCACCTGTTTCCCCTTCAATCCTCGACTGTAGTATAATCCGTGTGGAGTATTCACTGATGGTACGTTGGGTGGGGTCTACTTCCCTTGAGTGTGTTCGGTTTCTATCACTCCTTACACGTGGCTAACAAGCCACTCTGTACCAGTTGCAAAAGAAATACGTACCACAATACATAAAATATTAGTATCCCAACAAAATTTTTGGTTTTCGTAGTAATTTTACATAAATCTTGTAATTCCTTAAACTGTTGTGTGTTAGCTAAACAAGTGAGTCACAATTAGATGGGTTTCCCATGTGTGCACTCGTGTTAAGAATCCTGACCTGCTTTTAGTGTGGGGAGCTTGTCTCCACAGGGATGTGGGCTCTACAACTGACCATTAGGAACAAGGGCCTCATGAAAAGTTCTATGGAAAGAGAACTTCATGTAATAATTGTAAATGATCATACAAATCTACATTTTAATCATACACCTCTCCCTTTTTTCCTCTCTTCAGGTCTATGTCGATATTCCAGGAGCCATGGATTTATTCCTTAACTTACCACTGGTCATTGGTACCATTCCTCTACACCCATTTGGTAGCAGAACATCAAGTGTGAGCAGCCAGTGTAGCATGAACATGAATTGGCTTGGGCTGACACTGCCAGAAAGACCAGAAGGTAACTTGACAATACAAATCCCAATCAATTTGCTACTCTGTTGCTTTGAATTTCATCTGCTTTGTTTGTTGCTGTTGTGCTAGCAGACCCAAATTATATCCTTTCATAGTACAGACTACAGGAAATCCCTTGTGGATGTTTCCTTGACACCTACTTGTGCTCTGTGGAAGGACAGAGTTGCTGTCCTCCTAGCCTTTCTCTCAAGAAAAAGCAGTGAAATCCTGCTGTAAGTGAAAGTGCCTGATTCCATTGTGTCTCAGACTTAGCTAACAAGGCTGCTGTGTGAGAAGATGCTTCTGTTTTCAGTAGCAAATTGCTTACTGAAAGAAGCTCCTTCCCTGTGTTCTCACGTACCTAAAAAACATCCCTCTTCCATGTGCAACTCTCAGTCTTAAATTTATAGAGTCCAAAGAACTGCAGTGCCTTCCTATACAGAAATGGAACATTCAGGGTGTGTTTTAAATCCTAAGGGAATAATTAAGCCACAGTAAGGAGGCGCTAATCTGTTCTTGAACTTGAGTATAGTTTTAGAATAAAATAAAATGGCCGTTTCTTACTCTTCCTTTCATGTTGAGCAACTTTTTAAGTTGCTGATGATTTATCTACCTGCTGGTGCATCTTACAATGACAAAAGTTTAATATTTATCATGTTATATATTTTGACATGCATAAGAACTGTTGTTCGAACTGCGTGTACCTTTTCCCTGCAGCACCTCCTAGCTATGCAGAAGTGGTCACGGAGGAGCAAAGACAGTCCAGCCTTGCACCCTTAGCTGCTTGTGATGACTTCGAGAGAGCTCTGCAAGGACCGTTATTTGCATACATCCAGGAGTTCCGTTTTCTGCCTCCACCTCTCTATTCAGAAGTAGGTACCTCAGACAAAACACAATATGGGGATTAATTCACTCTTTTTCTGAACTCTGTGTTGTGGAATACATGCAGGAAGTGTTTTCTTAATAAAATCAGGAAAACACACTAAAATGTTTTTAGCCAAGAAGCAGCAATAAGATAACTTCATTTTTTTTTTTCCTTTTTAAATCAAGATGCAGATGAATTGTGTCAAGACGCTTCCATGCCTGCTTCATAGCATTGGTTACCCACAATTTTTTAATGACTTGTGCAACCTTAAATTTGAAAGGTGCCTTGTCAAGTGCCTTGGCTTGCCTCTCATGCTCTTTACTGTACACTTCTAATGATTTTTAGAAATTTCCTGAGTGTTGTTTGGAATGACAGCAACTGTTTTTACACGTGTACACACACATGTGGCTTTGTGTATGATTTCAGAAGCTTCATGTAGAAAAGGAACAAAGGTATTCTTACACAGGCATTTCTTCAGCAGTTGCATTTTAGTTCTGGAAAAGCCACTGTGATAAAAAGAAAAGCTTGACTGTGATAAAACTTTAAAAGCTTCCTATGGTTGTATCTTCCAGGTAAAAACAGTAGTATAGGACAAAAGAAAAAGTACTGTCCTTCAGCTAAAGCTTGCCTGAATTCACTCACTTTTTAAGAAAACAGCAATATGTAGCATGATGCACCGTTTCCCCCCCTGCCTCTGATTCCTTTGCCTCTTGAAACACCAGCCTGCTACTGAGTGGGCAGAAAGGGCCACTTCATTTGTGTGCTGGAGGCTTCTCTGACAATCGTGCTGCAGCTTAACTACAGAATGCAGCACTTGGATGCTTTTCATTTTAGGTACTTAAAGGTTGAGAATGCAGCTTGCTTTTTCCCTTAAACTGGCAGTATAAAATTAACCACTAGAATGTTGTCTAGAAGTGTGCACTTGGGTAGCTCTTGCCATCCATCTTCAGAGTTGTAAGTGAGATTGTATCCCTTCTTCCTTCTGTGCAGAAAGGAAAGTGTTAAGGTGTAAAGACAAAAAAAAAAGAAAACAACACTTTCATAGGTTGAGGATTAAATACTTCTAAATTAAAAGTAGGATGACCTTCTACTGATAATTCTGTCTAGTCTGAAGTAATCTTCTCAAATCAATTCAGTATTTTTAAATGACTTTATTTTAGTGGTGCAAGTCATACATACCCTCTTTTTACTCAACAATAAATAATACAAAAGATCTGTGCTACTAAAGCTGAGCTTTTCTCATGATTTTCCATAAACTTGCTGTCAGACTGTAGTTTAGAATCTTCTGCTCTAGTAGTACTGCTTATTAATTCGTCATTCTAAGTTTTTTTTATCGTGTTAGTTCAAATTATTTCAGTAACTTTGGATAAGGGAATAATGTTTTACATTGATCTTTATTAACCTTGGGAACTTTCGTTTCTGCCAGTTCTCTCTAAAATAACCCGGGTTGTAATTTTTTTCTCCTTGTGTTGTTCAGATTGATCCAAACCCAGATCAGCCCACAGATGACAGACCATCTTGCCCCTCTCGTTGAAGGAATCCATAAAAAGCTGACGTGACTTGGGTTTTGAATCGTACCTGCCATGTTGAAGGTCAAAGAATCATAGTGGAGACGCTTTCGAAGGAAGTGGTTTTGCTCTTGCCTGTATGGTGAATAAATGAAAACAACCTGTGATTATGCTTTGAAGCCTACAATAACATTGTAGGACTGCTCCACATGCTTGAAGACCTGAGCTTCCCCCCCCTCCCCTTTAAATACTGGCACATACTAGGAGCAGCCTTACTAACCTACAGTCATGTGTGTCAAAACACTCAAACCACATTGTAAGAGAGGGATGGCTTTCTCTTATGATTTTGAAAAATTTGCACATGCTCATTGCTTACATTGTGCGGTTCAGTGTCACTACAGCTTTTTCTCATTTATGCCGCACTGTTGTTACCCCCCTCTTACTTGTTTGTGGTCTGCACAACAAGGAGCAAAAGAAAGCTTTGACAAAAAAAAAAAAAAAGAAAAACAGCAGCAGACTTCAACAAATGCACTGACTTTTTCTTTTCTAATTTAATGTAGCCTGGACTTTACCTGCATATGCACATGCTCAGAATTGTCCTAGTAGGCTGGTCATGTATCACCTCTTCAGCTTGGATCCTGTTGTGGATTTATTTACAAACATCAAATGCCTTCAAGCCAATCCTTCTTGCTGTATGTTTTGCAGCCTACTGTAGTAGATAAGCAACAGAAATGGGGATATTATAGGGTTTGGGGATGGAGAGATACCAGAAGGAAACTAATAGACTTTGTTGAGATTATATTCCTTCTTGATTTCTTTTAAGAATTTGTTGCCTTTCTACTATTATCGCAAAGCAGCATTTTGTTACAGACTGCCTAAAAAATCACTTAATCTCAGGTGAACTCATCACTTGCCAAACTGTTGGAATGCTATTTGTTTTGTTACATTGCACTGTTGAATTACTTCTTTGTTTTGTGTTTGTGTTTTGTTTTTGTTCTTTATTTGAGAGGGGGATCTGCAATAGGGACATACACAAAAGTTACAAAAGCCACCCTCATTCCCTTTTCTTTCTACATTACGAAAAAGATGTTCAAGTTGTGAAGCTTTAAAAAAAATAAAGGCACAAGTGAAAGCAGCACCCGTAGACACCAGCTCAGCCTCGAATGACTTTTAAAAGGAAATAGGCAAATGCTGTCCAGGATTCATAGGCAGAGAGATACTTCAACTAGTAGGGATGGGAAGGGAAAGTAAATTTATTTTTATACATAGTTACCTAATCACCAAAAATTCTATATATAATGAGGCTCTAGTAGAAAGTATATTTCAACTGCAGGAAAAGCTTGGACTATGCTAAGAGCTCAGTTTGTGCACTTTGTATTATCTTCAGGGTTTATGATACTGTAAAAATAGAGTAGAAGTATAACTAAAGTGGGGAAAGAAGATCAGTGTTACCAGCCATACTTGGGTATTAGTTAGTTGAGGATTGCTTCGAAGATTGCATCTGCTATGTAACTCTCAAGAGCTTTAAAACGGAAAACAGCAGATTCCAGCATGCATTCGTTCAGAACACGAGAAATGACACAGGCAGAGCACTCGCCCTGAGTGCGCCCCAAGGAAGAAAAGAGTGCAGTGGAGCCGTGAGATCTGCTAACGCAAATACCAGCACTTAGATGCTAGAGATTCATACAAGCCGACTTCCCTTTTCAGAACTCGTAGCGCAGACAGTTGACAAAGGGACACGCTTCTGGTATTGACTACTTAAACAAATTGAGGCCTAACGCATCATGTGTCTATCTCCTTGTGCAATAAAACAGCTCGGAAGGAAGGGGGAGAGGAAGGCTGGTGTTGCTGCGTGGTGGTTGTTCTTAAAAAACTGCCTTCTTTTTAAGGCTTCACACGTACAAGAAAATAGGCTTTTCCATAAGTGGCCTTTATGAGAACATGAAAGATAATTCATGTTTCACAAATGCTGACAGGGTGATAAAATACAAATGAGTCGCGTTTTAAGTGATTCAGTTACAAGGCGTGGGCTTTGAGCATGAATACTGGACAAGAAGGAAATTGGGTGGTGATGTCTTAGGTTATTAGGCCAATTTTGTGAATGTCCCTTCCCTCTACCCTCTCCAACCAGAAAAAAAAAAAAAAAAAAAAAAAAAAAAACTAAAAGCTGAGGGGATCGTTGGCATAAAAGGGCATTTGGTGGTTTTACTTTTTTTTCCTTTTTTGTTGTGTTAACAGAATAGGGAACAATTGCTGATATACATAGCATTAAAGTACTTATCACAATACAACGGAGAATTGCATACGAGGCAGGATTGACCAATATTGTAGTAATTGACATGGCATCACAGCCTTTGTGATCGGAGTGAAAAATCCTATAACTTTTATCAAATAAATTTTTTCCGTTTAAATTCTTTTCTTAGTTGTTCAGAGGCATTACTCTTCCACAAGTATTGGTCAATTCTCAGCATTACAAAACATGAGGTTCACAGTTGTAGCCCAGTATTTTATATAGAATTCTGATCTGAATTAGGAAAAAGTAAGTAAAATCCAAACATTAGAGAAACAAAGTGCAATATTAAATGTTTGCTTTATAGATTATATTCTATGGCTGTTTGTATTTTTTTTTTTTTTTTTTTTTTTTTTTTTTTTTTTTTTTTTTTTAGTTTTGGTGCTGAATATGTCCTTGTAGACTCTGTTTCAAGAAAACAATATGTGGAAAACAATTTAATTTTTCCTATTGCTCTTACTTGTGGAAAATAAACTTTTTTTTAAAAAGATCTTAAAAGTTTTCAGCGTAAGGCTGAGTTTCTTACATGTGACCTAAACGTTCTGTTCAAAGACCGTCCGGGTGTAAAATGACATAGGGGAATCGTGACGGTGTCCCTCTGCGGGACATGCCATG
Organism: Aythya fuligula; assembly: GCF_009819795.1. Taxonomy (NCBI): domain Eukaryota; kingdom Metazoa; phylum Chordata; class Aves; order Anseriformes; family Anatidae; genus Aythya; species Aythya fuligula. Next base: position 82,122,120 of record NC_045593.1, on the reverse strand, counting down.
CCAGTGCGGGACCTTTTTGGGGTGGGAGGAAGCTGTGAGGGGATTTTCCTCAAAAGCAGGAGGGTCTGGTGCACACAGCGGGGCCCGGGAGGTGCCTCCTGTTCCCCCCCCGTGGAAAACCAGCCGCAGAAAACTGCCGCATGCCCTGCCTGCAGGACGGTAGCACAGCTCTGGGCTCTCGGCGGCGCGGCCCTGCCGTGGCATCTTGCTTCCGCATACCGCACGCAGCTGAGCTCGCCGCGGCGTGGATTATCCTTGTCCTCCGGCAGCAGTGTGTTGCTTGACCTAAGAGCAGGTTCACCAGGCCAGCTGCCAGGGCCGCAGGAGGCCGGCGCGCACGGGGCTCCTGCCGATTACTTTATACCAGGACAACCTTTTTTTTTTTTGCTACCTAATTTCTGTTGCTGCGTGGCAGCGTTGGAATTTAAATTCACATCGGTGTCATGTAAGGGACAGGACTGTCTAGCAGTTTCGGGCAGTACTTTTTTGAAGTCTCGCGTTTTTCAGACAGAACCTCTTCATAGCGATTCTTTTGAAGCCTAGGTTTACTGACAGCGTTACTACAAAGTTGGGAATTATCAGTTTTGTTCTTAGATGTCTGATTTCTTTACAAACAAATGCTTTGTATTTCTGGATATTAAAATACCCGTTCACACATACAAATCTCCTACACTAGGGCGTAAAACTGGCGGCTCTTCCACATCTGCTGCCCATGTGGTATCCATCCAGGGGATGGGAAGTTACAAAGCTCGCACACTTAACACTTCCAAAGAGAGACATTAAGCAATGTCACAAAACTAATCAGCATCTTTTTTTTTTAGCAATTACCTCTCTAGAACATGTACATGGCACTTAACCCCTGTTTGGGGCTTTGTAGGGCTGGATTTGTGTGACAGCTCTTCCACTTTCTTCCCCGGGAAACCAACCTGCAAAGGCAGACGGTCAGGCGCGCTCCACCTGCCCTGCAGCTGATACCCTTGAAATGGGAAATAATTAACCTATTTCTTCTCCCGGCAGTCGCTCCCTCCTGGAACTCCCCTGCCCAGCTACAGCCTGCTATTTTTAGAGCTGGATCTCCCTGCCTCCTGACCTCGCGGACATCAGGACGCGGCGGTAGCTTCTGAGCTGGGGCCAGATGCGGCCACGAAATCCGAGTTGGACGGCGAACCCTTCGTCTGATCCAGCTCCTAACAGACGATTCCGCGCTCCGAAGGACGTCGCGTTTTCGGTGTGCTCCAGGCACCTTGCTGCTGACGTTAGCCAGGCTCGGGTGAAGGACAAGGACCTCGAATAGCAAAGGTGAGAGCTTTAAATGTAACAAAAAAGTCAAGTGGTTTAGGTGCATTTTTAATGGGGTAGGAACACAAGAGTTAAAAAAATAAAACCAACCCTAAGCCCGGGAACTAATCATAAAGTGCAAGGCCTGGTACTAAGTGCTCATACTGAAATCTTACACAAGGAACACAAAAAAAAACATCCCTGTGATGGTGCATCAGCATCAGGGAGAGCAGCGAGCCCCACTGCAATCTCCCCACAGGGTTTCTAGCAGGACCTGCTAGCTGCTGGCTGATTTAACAAATGTTATTTCTAAAATTTATTGGTGAGCGTGATGCCATTCAGTCTTTCTCCACAGACATAGTGATGCTCCCGTTTTCGAATGAATATATGGGAGAAGCACAGGAGGAAGGATAAATCATTGCAAAATGTAATAATTTTTTTATTATTTTTGTCTGAAAATTAATGAAATTGCCTAGGTCTAAACAAGGCCTTGCTGTCATCAGGCTGCCTAGATTCAAAATGAAACTTCCCACTAGAGATGGTCACAACAACGTTGAAGGCAAATTTGTCATGTTTGTCCCTCAGCTAACAAGCAGCACTTAATAAATCCTTCCATGGTTCCACTAGCTCTGTTACATACGCACAGTGTTCCCTGGGTAATGATTTCTGATTAATAAATGTGTTTTACTATTATTATTATTATTTACACCCTCATTTGGGAGTAAATTCTAAAGGCGTTGAAGTCTGCTAGCACCAGTCCATTTTTCTGGCTAGCCAGGCTAAGAGGAAGCATCTCCCTAACATCTTGAACTCCAGCTCCCATTTCCAAAACTGTTTGAGCGTTAAATGTGTTATAAACAAAGAAAAACCTTCACCGATGTTTTACAGCTATTTAATTATCTCCCATAAATTAAAGCAAGAGTTCTTCATACCTATCTTTTACCAGTTTAAGACAGGAAAGACAGTTTTACTGCTGCCCGTTATGTTTTAGTGCATCAGACACCATTAATTGTGACAGGGTTGCACACCTCTAAAGCAATAAAGTGATTTGTCTGCTTTACCACATAAAGGTATCCTCCCAAAGAAAACAAATGAAGAAAGCAATACCTGGCCTAGGCAGCAGTAGAACGACATAGTTTAACTTCCAAACCACATGACTGTTTACTTTTCTTCCCAAGTTTTTCCTGTTTTTTTTTTTTTTTTTTTCCCTTATAATTCAAGGTAACACAAGGAGACGGTAACAAGCTTCTCTTAATCCTTTCCCTGACTTCCCTTTTCTAGATTTTATTCAGACTTTCCAGTGTTCCAAGACATCCTACTTCTTTGAATGCTTGTCTTTGCTCCTATATCCTACACAACCAATACAACCAATCATAAAGCTCAATTTCTTCAAAAATAATCTTTTGTCTACCTTCTGTACTTGAAATGCTTTCCCAGAATGTCCTTAAAAAGCCACTCCTCAAAACCATATTTTTATTGAAAAATACCAGGAATAACAATTAGGTAGAAGGCTTGTGAATTCACAGTATAAAACTTTAATTTGTTTTCACAATATGACCCAGTCAATAGGCAGTTGCAACATGGCAATAAATTTAAGGGGTTTCAGCACCCTTACCATGAAGTGTCTCACAGTGAGGACATCGAACTCACCTTGAAGGTGATTTCATCACAGATTAAAAGCATACACTCAGCTGTTTAATGTTGGAATACACCACTGCAATCTCATACTTTCTTCAACCTGTGAGATAACACATCCTAACACTGTGTTACAATTACACACACATGCAGCAAAAAATCAAATTAAGCTTTAAATGGCTCATAAAGATCATTTTCATGTAGCTAACCTATGGAAACCCTGTGCTAATGAACGCTATTTTACCCTACACTCCTGCTCATCCTTTTTGTTTACAACACGCAATTAGAAAGTCATTTTAGAATGCATTCATTTCTCTGGCATATAGTTGGTACTACTCCATGGTTTTGCGTGTCCTAATGCTAACTACACTTCTGGCACTACCAGAAGAAACAGGAAAAAAGCACACTTGAGGGCATGCATGAAGCTGAAACGGAGTACAGGCAGCACGCTGCCTCCGTTTACTTGCTGCTGCAAAAGGCAGGCTCGGCACTCTCTTGGCAACCAGCTGATAAATACAAAATACTCCAACAAATCATCTCTTGCTCCTTGGCTCATGGCGAGCAGATCTGGGGGGGGACGGAGGGAAGCCACATGTAAAGAGAGAAAGAAGGAACCCAAACTTTGCACTGGCTACTGCCCCCTCTGCCCATAGCAGCCACCAAGAGAGAAGCCAGGCATCGCACCACTGACGAACACAGAGATATCTTTAGCTCAATAACGCAATCTGCAGCTTATAAGTGCATTGCAACAGGAAAGTCCCTCGCAGAATGCCCTGAAAGCCCTCTGGGAACGTCTTATATAGCAAGTGCCCAGCTCCATCACCTGTGCACGTCTGCGGGGCGTCACACACGCGCGTGCACGTACCCCAGACTGGCGTGCACACCCACCCAGTGGGCTCTGGGCAAGGAGCAGCTTTGATTTATGCAGTTCAGAAGCCTGTTCACTTGTTACATGAAACAGAGTTCTTGAAAGTTCAGCTGAGGACACTTTGGACTTGGACAAGCTGTTGTGTTTTCCAACCTTATAAGAAGATGTTCTGTCTCTGCAGCTCATAGATCTTTCTAAATATGGTGACAGTTTTAATAAGGGGTTTCAAAATGCTGTTATGGGATTATGCTAGGATGCTCGGAATCGTACCCAGAAACTGAAACACACACTTTTTCTCCAGCCCTTGTGCAATTCAAGTTGCTAACGGGAGGAGCAAGCACCGTGGTGACCTTTAGCAAGCCCCAAGTCGGTAACTTTTAACACAGGCCCCAAGAAGCCTACAGTATTGTGAGAAACTGGCAAAGAGGGAAAGAAAACTAAGAACAGCATAGCACATGGAAAAGCAAAAGCAGGTGGGATTCGCCAGTTCCAGCAACGGGTGCCACAGAGGCAGCCGGTGCGACGAAGCGAGAAGCCTCGTCATGCTGCCATCCATCCCACTTGCACCAGGTACCATCCATCTGCTTTCGGCTGGGTCCGATGCCACCTAGCAATGCTGAACACCACGCAGTACAGTGACCAAAGGGCAGCACAGATTTTGGGTGCTGCAGGGGCAATGTCCAGTGGTGGGCATCCCTGCCGAAAGGCGTGCGACGGGCACACCACCTCCTGTGGGAAAGCGCATCCTCACTCGAGCCAGGGCTGGCTGCCCCTCGGGAGCAGCTGCCGAGGAAATCAGTCACTTTCCTGTTCATGTGATTTCTCTAAAAGGTGCTGCTGACACCAGCTCTGTCCCTGGGGGGACGGCAACTTGTGTCACCCTGTTCCCTGAGAGGGTCAGCTCTGTCCACTCTGGCGTTTGGCATTGCGCTCTTGGCGTCGCCTCCAGAATTCACAGCTGACACTAGTTATTTCTAGGAGTTGTTTCTCTCCAAAAGGAAAAAGCAAGGGTGGGGGAAGAAGATGGTTGCAATTATTTAAATAAATAGCACGTAAGCAACTGCTCTTATTAAAGAAACAGAAATAATAGGCTCAGACTTTTCACGTCTTGTCTGCTTAAATGGATACGACAAACCCAGTTCCACGAACTGGCTTTTATGAATGCCTATTTAGCCTCCACATAATGTCAAAAAGATGCAGATAGCAAGTTTTATTCAATGCTTTATTTATTTATTTATTTGGCCTGCTATTAGATATACGCAGTACATGGAAGAGGCAAAAAGGATCATCAGAAGTAGGATTTGCAGCTCTCTGGCTTTGTTTACTGAGCTAAAAAGGTAAAATCTATTCTATTCTTTAACTTGGTTTCCTCTACTACTAGAGCTGCAGAAAAGGAAATTTTCAGCTTCCCGAATCATCTTTAGTTCTGTGGACTGAAAGTGACAGAGGAGCACTTCACTCCAACCACACAGAGTCAACACAAAGCAACCAGAAAGAGGCAGTTCTGGGGGAATAACTGGGCACTGATGTGTTAAGAACATCATGTGTTCCCCTACACCAACATCTAAACAGTCACTGGCGATACGCCTAGATATTTTGGATGTTGTGTGTCTGTCAAATAAATCAACGATCCAGATGCAGAGTCTGGCAGTGACGACATTCTGCTGGTGACTTTCAGTCCATGAGCTGGTGAGTAAGACAGAGTGAAATACAAATATTGTGGTTTTTAATCGCAGATGTTATTTTGGGCAGCTATGTCATTTAAAGGAAAAATGATTTTTTTTCCCATTTTGGTTCACAAAACTGGTGTTTTTAATTTTTTTTTATTTTTTTTTTAAGAAATGCTTTTAAGGGACATCTCTCTCCAATCACAGAGAACAATCAACCAGAAACATGACATCAGCCCTCAAAATATCATCTCCGTAGAACAACAAGGAGAAAATGGTTTTAAAACATACACAAATGAAGGTAATGAAATTCAAACCATTACTTCTGAAGCAAAGGCACTGCTGCATCCTACAGGGCAGAACATGCTGTAGAGTTAAGAGACAGATCCTAGCTTTCACCCTAGTACCTTATCAGATTGTGCCATGCCAGTGGCTTCCTAAGGGGAAAAATAACCAAGATGCCTTCTTGTTTGTCACTGCATGGCTGTTTGGCCCCAAACCTGAGTACTCTGTAACCAAAACTGCCATCACAGACCGAGCACACCCACGGCCACTCTGTACTTATTCTGGCACACTGGTTCAATTGGCAGCGCTTATTTAGAACCAGTTATTTAGGTCAGAAAAGACCCTTAAGATCATCAAGTCCAACCATTTAATCTGCACGGCTCTGCCAGACTCAGGGGAGCTTGTACAGCTCATTAGTATCCTACTAGGTAACATTAAGAGGTTTTCAGTTTTGTTTTCATGGCAAAATGAACAGCACACTTAGCAAAATATACCACATTGGAGAATTTTGCTCGAATCCAGTGTGTGCTCAGAAAACGAAGCCTTCTTGCTGGGCGGCCCTCACAGAGCTTTCTAATGCCTGCTCTGTCTCACTCTCCAATTCCCCTAAAGCCACGGGTGCTGTCCCCAACAAGCTCTTTGTCCCACCACCCCACAAGGACATGGGTGAACAGCACGGGGGCTGGCCACAGGACAAGCCCCTGAGGTAGACATGAAGGCCGTGGGTGTGCAGGACAAGATGGAGGAGGCCCGGGTGTGTGGCTCACCCCATGTTCTCCTCACACAGTGAAACCACGGCTCTCCTGGTCGTGCTTAACCAGGGGGTGTCCCACCAGGGGACGGGCTTTGTGGCACCCTACAAGGGGATGGCACGTCTGGGCCAAACAGCGAGGTAGGGGAAGGTGGAGAGCCACATATGTGCAGACACCCAGATGGGGCCAGCTGCGTGCTGTCAGCGCGGCCATTTCCTAGCAAAGGAGCATGGCTCGCTTGTGGGTTTTTCTCCAGTAACACCATCTAGTGCAGCATACCACAGCTCACAGCAAATAGCATCACAAAGAGCCTTAATCTAGTGCCAAGAGCCAGAAAACCATGGTCAGAAAACCATGGGAAGTGGGTTGGTGGGAGCCCTTGGGAAAGGGAAGGACACCTCTGGGATCTCTGTGGACCTGCTTCTTCGCCAAGTCTCCAACTGAACCAAAAATCCAGGAAATGAGTTCCCTAGGATAGGTTGCACAAGTAAAGGTTAACTACAGTTAACCCTTATAACCTGATATAACCTGACATTTTCAACCTAATATAAATGGAAGTTGTGGTCTTTCATTTACTGTAACCATTTTCATTTCCCATCTTTACCTTTCACTCATTCTTGGGGCCAAAGCTTTAAGACCTATTTGGTTTTTATCCTATCCCTTGTGAACCTGCTTTTCAACAAAAGCATTTATTTAGGAAACCTTTATTTATTACTGAGAATATTTAGTGTACAATGGAGTTAGTAAGTATGCTCAGATAAGAACAGGATAGAAAGCAGTGACTTGAACTTGTTCTCCCAGTTGGCCTGTGTCTTTAACAAGTCGATTTATAAACACCCTTACAGCTAAATATGCCAAGTTTAAACATTACTATCTAATATAACTGCTTCAGCTATGTGTTAGATCAACTCTACCTAAATTTTAACTGTGGTCATTTTCACAACATCTGAGCACACTTTTGTGTGTGTGTGAATCCAGAGTAAGTCTTATGCCATAAAAGCCTTATTATGCAGGAGACTCCATATTTGAAAACCATCTTAGTGAACTCATGTCTTTATAATAATACATTAAGTATTTTGAAGACCAGTTTCCCACCTTCATATACTTTTTCCACTATGATCTCAGCAGACCCTTCAGATTTTCAAAGCTGAGCAGTCTCAGAAACTATAAATAGCAATATATTCCACATATTTTCCATCTCCTACATCTTACAGTATGACCATAAAGTGTTAAGTGAAGCCTGGGATAATTTTGGATTTGAATGAGGTTTCATGCGAGTGAATCATAAAACACACAAGCAGCACTTTCTGTAAAGAGAAGGGAAGCGATTCTTTGCCAGGGAGAGCTACCCAAATGATTTCCTTCATTATGGTTTTTCAATTCCATGTGCTTCTTTTTAAGTAAAGGAAGACTAGGCAATTGCTATAATTGGCAACACATTTCAGCAATTCTAGACTAAAAGACATCAAGTAGTTTGACAGGAAAAAAATCTGAGAAAGATTTAATGTTAAGATTTTCTAAAAATTAGGATGCTTCACAGGCAAACAAACAAAAAAAAAAAGACACCAATTTTCTTTCCATACTGAAAAAGCTTTTCTTTTCCTCTTTAATAAATACAATAATCTATCTTCTGGATTCTTAAAACTAAAACTTATTTCCTTAGGAAACAAATAGATGTTTACACTTCATTTTATACAATGCTACATTTTTACAATCTCGGTTGAAGCTAATCTGGTAGAACATAGGATTTGGAGCTCAGGTTACAGGACTGCACATAAAAATTTCTAGTTCCCTGTTTTCACCTATGCGCCTGTCATTTGAACTGACGCTGAAACCTGAATTAACAGCCTGATCTATTAAACTAGTCTATTAGGCATTTCAGATTCTGCAGAAGAGGCAGCACTTTGGCATGTATTAAGGAAATCAAAGATGATTTGGAAAGTAAGCTCAACAGATTCAGATGTCCCTTTCAGAATCTGCTTTCACAAGGCATGTGTTTAGTAAGTTTGGTGCCATAAATCTCAGAGCACACCTGCACATGAAATGCTTCCATTTTCTCACTTCTTCATATGCATTCAATCCATATGTTTCAGAAGCTTCTAAATGCCACAGCTATTAAATTAATGATTTGGCTAGATTAAATTTTGAAATAAGGAAATAAATACACTGGGGAAAAAAAAAAAAAAAAAAAAAAAAAAAAAAAAAAAAAAAAAAGGATATTAAAAATGAAAGACCTACTAAATGACAGATGGCTATTTTGGATTTATGAAGTGTTCAGGCTTGGAAAGTGATCTGAATGGAGAAGCTGGAATACAGCTGATACGGTGTGCATGCCAGCCCATGCAAACATAGCCAGGATGGCATCACCTTGTTTAGTGTTAAAGGCAATTGAAAGTTTACAGGGTTTATGGCATTCCCTCTTTTCAGCGTTGCTCCCTCCTCGTCATTTTACTCACACAGCAGCAGAAGCCGCTCCTAAGCCACGTGCAACTTTGAGGGTGAAACAAGCACCAGTTCTGCAGGACGGATCATTGTTAATCACTGATTAACACTGCAGATGCAATGCTGGGACGCCTCTGAGGTGAAATCCTGCAAAACTACTATGCAGGGGGAGGGGACACCTTCACGGGTTGCTGCTGCTGCTGACCACGCTGCTCAGCGCGCTGCGCACAGGAGGTCAGCACAGACAGGAGCGTGCTGATAAATTGTGCTGTGTAACAGGTTGAGGAGAGGAGCTTCAGCAGAGGGCTTGCTTAACAGCAGCTGAGTCATGTTTTGGTGAACCAGTGCCTGGTTTCACCCCCTTCTCTCCCTCCTCTCTCCCCACCTTTTTTTTTTTTTTTTTTTTTTTTTTATATTTCTGAGTCATCTCAGTCAGTTCTGACATATTCCTCCGCTGCCGGGATAATGGAGAGCAGCTGTTTATAGCAATCATCTCAATAGCACGCAAGACCAAACTTCTCGCAGCTTCTGAGAAGCTGTAGGGAGGGGAAGGAATCGGGGGGGGGGGGGGGGGGGGGGGGGGGGGGGGGAGGAAGTAATTCCCTCTAAAAGACCCTGTTAGCGTCATTTTCATTAACCAAAGCCTTTCAAAGGCCATATTTATTTATTTTTTAAACTGGACACACTAACTGTGATTGCAACACTGCACTGCTCTCACGTTGTTGTTACTAAACCCATACCAGGCAGAAAGCCAATGAATTCATGAATCCATCCTCGGAGCCGGCAGATAAACAGATGAATTATACACGGCTTGCAGGTGGGGAACAAGTGACACATCGCAAACTCATTCCGCTGCCTGGACCAGAAGTCAGAAATGTTTAGTTTCTGTAACTTTTAGCACTCTGCCAGGCAAAGATGTCAGCGCGACAAGCACGGATGGGTAGCCTGCTGAAGGAGGAAACGGCACAGGCTGCAGGCTGAACTCTGCTGCTGAACGTTGTTTAAACAAATACAGCACAAGTCTCAACGTCAAAGCTGGAAGGCAGGTGCTTTGTGCTCCTTTCTTTCTTCCTTCCTTCCTTCCTTCCTTCCTTCCTTCCTTCCTTCCTTCCTTCCTTCCTTCCTTCCTTCCTTCCTTCCTTCCTTCCTCTCTTTCTTTCTTTCTTTCTTTCTTTCTTTCTTTACTTTCTTTTTTTTATATACCATAAAAAAAAATCAGAAAAGCAAAATGTACAAGTTTTATTTTCTATTATTATGTTGTTATCAAAACACAGATTGTCATTATGAGTTTTGCTCTTTGGTTTCAATCATATCTGAGCTTAAAAAACCCCGTGCCTCAAGTCAGTCAATAACAGGAGAATCCCCACCTAAAAAAAAAAAAAATAATAATAATAAAATGTGGCTAATTCATTATGGAGGAAGGCCTGAAAACAACTGGAGTGAACTCTGACACCAAAAACCTGATATTCACAATAATAGACACATGTACAGACATCAACTTCAAATTTCTTTGTAAGAAAAGTCCTCTTTTGTAATTTCTTTTGAGTGTCTGGAGTTGGCAATGCTAATTGTTTTATGTCACAGGCAAGAATCAGCAAGTACTAATAGAGGGGAGGGTTTTTTTATACAAGTAGCAATGAGAATGTGCTGCTTACCAGAAATAATCGGTGACACAGAAGTGGAAGAGGAGAGAGAAAGAGGCAGACCAGGTTATGAGAAACTAACAGAAACCGAACCTGCTTAAATTATCTTTTTGATTATTTTTTATCAGATTTTGCTATTGCCCTCCTTATTTCCCAATAAAACACAAAAGGAATTATAGTCCCCGTCCTTGTCGATTTTCTCATTGCTGGCAATTGGTAAATATTTCAAATTTACTTTCTTTTTGCCTTCCCTCATGTAGTGCTACTTAAGGCAGCTTCCTCATCCAGCTGCCCTTAGAACTGTCTCCCTGCATGGCAGAGATGCCCTGCCACGGGGCATTCATAAGCTGGGAAGGGAGGCATCTGGCAGCTTTGGCTGCAGCTCTCAGCAGTACCAAATGAGTTTTAATTAGTATAGAAAATTCTGTCAATCTTCATTCTGATCTGGCTCGTTCAGCCACCAGCATCCTCCAGCAAGATGGTTTTCAAGCACATGGGAACAACGCCACCTTGGCTGCCCAGAGCCAGGTCACCCACCAGCTGTCTCTTCCAAACAACAACCAAATTATTCCTCTTAGTTTGGTAGGTAGCAGACATTTTGTTTTTGAGGTTGGGATTGTTTCCAAAACCTGTCACAGAATCACAGAAACACAGAATAGCAGAGGTATGAAGGGGCCTCTGGAGGTCGTCTGGTCCAGCCCCCTGGGTCCAACTGGTCCAACCCAGCCTTGGGCTTTTGTTGGTAGCAAGTATCTAACCACCTTTTTTTCATGGGAAAATTATGAAACCTAAAAGGTTAAACAAACTAAATAATAATAATAATAATACAATATAATAATTAATAACAACAACAACAACAATAACAATAATAATACAATAAGGAAAACACCCTGAATTACATTTTTAATTTTACCAAAAGAAAATCTAAAAATAAAACTTGCTCATTGCTCTCCAAGACGATCATGTACTACTCAGAGTTAGAACATGAACTCTGGTCTTTGTTTTGTCCTCTTGTCCCTAGCAAGCCTCTGCCCAGCAGGATCGTGTTTTCATGTTAATTCAGGGCACAAAATGGGGAGAAGAGAATCCAGACTTTTCTTCCTTCATGAGTTCATCATCGAGGCTGTGTTACTTGCCCAGATTATCTAACTGGTGCTGTCAGCTGCCATTTTCTCAGCTGGTGAACAAAAACATGGAGTATAGCAAGTGCTGGCCATATTTTCATACATTAACGATCCTGTAACTGCACTCCTGGAGAGGGAAATGGGGAAAATAATCAGCTTGGCACTTATTAAACTCCCTATTCATGAAACTATTCCCCCGGGTACTTACAAAAATATCTTTCCTTTCATCCTTCTGTTTGTCTTTCCTAATGTCATAAATAACCTTGCAAGCAATAAAATTCCTTATCTATTAGGTAAATAAAGCTAAGCCCGGTTTATAACCTCCACAGTAGGATTTTTCTTTTAAAAGGAAACCTAAACGCAAAAGCAGATATTCGTTTTCATAAAGATCTCCATGGGACTCGATTTCATAACCCCCGCCTGTATGAGGCAAGCCAGAAAAAGCCAGGAAGTTCACTGTCAGCAGCTCAAACATGGCTCCTGATGCTGTGCTTCTTGGCTTTTGCTGGTCTCCCTCTACATTTCCACCTCCTCCCAAGCTATGTGGAGGGGGGGGGGAAAGGTGCTTGCAACAAGTGTTCAATGCATGGCAGCAGAACAAAGAGAACGCGTGTGGCAAACATGAGGATTGATTTCTTCTGGATCTGTTCCCAAGGTAATGGAAGAAGAGAGTGGGAGTTCAAGGAGCTCGGTATGAAAGACTGAAGGTCAGAGCTTGCAGAGCTGAAGGAAGGACCTGGTGAGACAGCAACAGGGATGAATCCCCCGGCATTTTCCCTCGACAGGCCCCTTTCCTCAGTACTAACTTTATACCAGAGAACCTGCTCTTTGCATCATCTCTATTCTTGAAAAGCCTTCAAAAAGATATGGAGGGCAAAAAAATACAGGGCAGAATAAAGTCTGAGCCATGTCATCAGGATCAGGCCCTCCCTCTTAAGCTGGCATCTTATGTGAATGTGCCATTAGCACCCAGTGCATTAGTCAGTACCACTCACATAATTACAAAGTGTGTCATTAATTACTTCAATGCACAAACAAGGAAGTAAATTAGCCACAAGTTAGTTCACTTTTGTCCCACTCGGCAAAAGGGAAAAAATTGGTCATTGAAGAAAACAATAAAAACAACAAAAGGAAAAGTGAAGGAGAAAGTTTTCTACCATGTGGGGAAATATATATATATATATTTTTATTTTATTTTATTTTATTTTATTTTATTTTATTTTATTTTATTTTATTTTATTTTATTTTATTTTATTTTATGTTATGTTATGTTATGTTATGTTATGTTATGTTATGTTATGTTATTTTTTTATTATGTATACATATATACATAGTAATCTGCAGCTTATTACTTAGTAAAAACCTCAGATATGAACTCTCCCTAAACAGCCATAACTCTCTTTCCCCTCTTCTCATGAAGTACTGGAACTAGCTATTAGTTCGAGTCAGTACCAGCATGACAAGTCTAAAATTTTATAGGACATGCAACAACATGTTCAGCAAAGATAGATTTTAAAAATTACGAACACAAATTGCAGGAGTTCAGGGAAAGGAATAAATAAACAAACAAATAAATAAATGTATAAATAAATCTTCAGGTTATGTTTAAAAGTGGCCACTCAAGAGCAAATTCCCCCACAACAGAAAATGGTGAGAAAAAGTGTATGTAAAATGTGCACATTAATAGCAGGTAGTTGTTGTATGGACCCCTATGTTCTAAGGAATATGCCCCATAATTAATTCCCAAAGATAATGAACTGTTGGGGAATTTTTAGGGGACCTTAAGAACTGAGAACAATATGCAAATTCATCCCCAAAAGACATATGAATGGAACCAGAGAAATCCTAAAGTAAGCGAGGCAGACTGGTTTTTATTGTTCAGTGTTCTCTATACTATAGCCAATAAAAAGGCTGAGACTGCACCTCATTAAATCTAGCACATTATTTTGTGGGGAAAACCCAATGAGGACAATTACAAATCTTCAGTCATGCTTTCTTGCCTGAACGGTGATTTTACTAGCACAAAATACTTTGTACATCTCTCTGTCATTACTATACCAACACCTTGCAGCACTAGCAAATGTGCAAAACATAAATGAGAGGGAATCACCTGCAATTCAAAATTTAAAAAAAAAAAAAAAAAAAAAAAAAAACTTCCCAAAATACTTCAAAAATCTTGTCTCTTAAGTACAACATAGGAAATACCACAAATACAGTTCTCTGTGGAACAAAGGCATTGAGGAAAAAGCCCAGAGCTGCTCCTTTATCACCTGTGGGTCTCTCTCAGGAAAACACCTGACCTAGAAAATACAGTCTTGATTTAGGGAATTACATACGCAACTTCAGATCTTTAGAAGTCAGTCCATTTCAGTTAAAATAAACTTCAATGTGAGCCTTTCTGTGGTAACTGACATGAATACTGAGCCACAGCACAGCAAAACACCCATTCTACCTGCAGCCCTACTAAAGCAGTCTGAGGGTATAACATATCTTAGAAAGTCTTACGAAGAGGGAATTTTGACCAGGATATAAGGACAGCACTAAAAATAGGTTTTTATGTCGAGCTGTCTTTTCCACCCTCAGCATCTGCTATGATTCAGTCATTCCTCATAAGGGAGAGAGCATCTAGTGAATCACCGCCCTGCATCCCGTAGTAATTCTGTTTTCTCTAGCGGTCTTACATTGCAGAAATGACAAGTCCCCATCTCCGCAGAAGTTGGAGACATCCAGCTAGAAACAACCACAAGTGTATGAGTAAATAAATGAAAAGGACAAAGCCATACATGACACCGTTTACATTCCTCAGCCTTGACTGCATATAAAGTATGCTTTCATGCGACATACGTAAGCAGTCAAGCTGTAATTAATTAGATGATTCTCATAGATAAAGTAACACATTTGTTCAAATCTTTGGAAAACAGGATGCTCAGTAAAGAGCACTCTTTAGAAACAGTGAAATGTGTTGTTTTTTGCTGGCTGGCTGGCTGAGTTTTTCACGTCGGAGATTTCTACCAATGTTTTTGTTATTCTGTTCACTCTTCACTAGCCGTGCACAGTCTTAAAACATAGCTGGATGCATTTTTATGAAACAGATATTTCTGAGAAAAATACTGGAACTTTTGTCTCATCATAATCAGGTCAAGTCTGTTGTCAATATAACCATGACATTTTGCAAGGACTATCTTGAACATGTCCTTTCATCTCATTCATGGAAAATGATTTCTACGAGCCAGGCAAGAATAACATGAGTCTCAGTCTGTCAAATTACAATACATGTGCTGGAGAGTCTGAGCCATACAGGGCTGCCTTATTTTAGTTTGAAATTTATGACTGGAAGCCATCAATAAAAAGCCAGTTTTTGTGATTTTGCTTTTCTCATCCCACCCAAAAAATCTGTTTGGAAAAGGGAAGGGAAGGGAAGGGAAGGGAAGGGAAGGGAAGGGAAGGGAAGGGAAGGGAAGGGAAGGGAAGGGAAGGGAAGGGAAGGGAAGGGAAGGGAAGGGAAGGGAAGGGAAGGGAAGGGAAGGGAAGGGAAGGGAAGGGAAGGGAAGGGAAGGGAAGGGAAGGGAAGGGAAGGGAAGGGAAGGGAAGGGAAGGGAAGGGAAGGGAAGGGAAGGGAAGGGAAGGGAAGGGAAGGGAAGGGAAGGGAAGGGAAGGGGGAGAGAGAGAGAGAAAGAGAGAAAGAGAGAAAGAAAGAGAGAAAGAGAGAAAGAAAGAGAGAAAGAAAGAAAGAAAGAAAGAAAGAAAGAAAGAAAGAAAGAAAGAAAGAAAGAAAGAAAGAAAGAAAGAAAGAAAGAAAGAAAGAAAGAAAGAAAGAAAGAAAGAAAGAAAAAGAAAGAAAGAAAGAAAGAAAGAAAGAAAGAAAGAAAGAAAGAAAGAAAGAAAGAAAGAAAGAAAGAAAAGAAAGAATATGATATCTTGCATGTCTGCAAAAAACAGCAGTTAAGTTAGTCAAATTAATAGTCTGTTACTTTTTTTTTTTTTTTTTGACTTCTTTTTACAGATAAAATTAAATAATGTTTTCACAATATATAAACTCAGTTAGACAGCCTTTTAAAAACATATCTTGGTCTCATGAGAGGAAGATCTGCTGGTTCCTGGGTTCAGTCAGGACAGCACTGAAGTTAATTCACAAACTGTGTGAATTTTCTAGAGACAATAAAAGAGAAAACATTGGCAAAAAGATGCCACTCCCCTGCCAAACATCACATAAAGTAAGTGAACCAAGATAAACTAGCTTCATACTGGAGTACTGGTAATCCAGAAGTATAAATTTTCACAGCCAAATAATGTTATACTGTCTTTATTTTTATATGTTTCCAGCATTAGCAGAAAGTTTTCTGGACATACAGACTTTATAATACAGCGATTGCAGCTCCCTCTTTCAAGTAGCACCAAAATATAAAGCTACCAATCAAGAAAATTAAGACACTTCTCATTAAAATAGGTATGCACACACACACATATATAAACACAAACGTGTACATACCCACATAAACAAATAAAAAATAACCCTAGAAAAATTAGTTTAATGTAATACTCAAGTTTATATCAGAAGCATTGGCAAATGGGACTTACACCTAGAGAAGAAAGCCATTTTTCATTATAGGAGAAAATTACCAGCAAGATTGGTGTTGTTCAATGTATTCATAAGCAATGTAAAGAAAAGAATCAACGGTGATGTAACAGCAACCTCTGACAACACAGAATTATTTAGAAGAATCAAAATTAAGCAAATTTTAAAGTTCTACAAGAGGACCTCTTTATATTACATCATCAAGAAACAAAATGGTAGGTGAGATTGTGTGTGATAAAGGTACATTCGATACTCAGGAAAAAAAATAAAAATAAAAAAAAAATCTCACACACTGTCATCTTTATTTTGCCTCCCGTGCTTGTTCATAGCCCTCTGATGACACCAGGTAAGAGCCCAAACTGCCCATGCTCCTAAAATTTTGCAATGTGAGAGCATGTGGGGGCCCCGCCAAGGGGTATAGGTATATGGGGAGCATACAGAGGCTGTCTTTTTACAGGACATAAGAATGCATATTTCATCTTGCCTAACACATTTTATTTCCAATTTGTGTACAGTCATGACTTCCTTAAGCAACCTGTGATTACTGGTGTGATCCCTTCACATTCATGACACTTAATGGTTAATAAATTTTCCCATTCTTAGACTCTTTCTTAAATGTCAACTTTCTCACACTCATGATGATGTCTTCAGATGTTATGAAACCTCCTGAGGCCGAGAGGAAAGCCAATGATGCAACCTTCTGCTGCCAAATGAAATTTCACAATTTGTTCTTCAGTGTTTGCTTTGACTTCAAAAAATGTATACTACGTATTTCTACGTCCATCTCAAATGGAACTTAACATTACTGAGAACCAAGTTACAAAGTCTAAGAAAATATTCTCTGAAGGGATAGGGTGGAGGAGTCTGTTGAGTCACTGCCAGCTGCTCTCCATTTTCTTTCATCCACTGTGTGTTTATCCTTGGCAGAGATGTTAACTTCAAATCCAAACAACCAACACCATCACTTCTGACCAACAGAAGAGTAAAAGTCCACTAAGCCTCAAATCTACTGACTCATTCTTCCCATGTTTTCCTGAGGATGATAAACCTATCTAACAAACATTGGGGTGAGAGTGAAGAGAGGGGCACTTACAGTCCAGGAAGCAAAAGTCTTTCTCCAGCTCTCAACCTGTGCACGTATGCAAACAAAGATGGGACGTTAGCCATCGAACAGCATAACATTAAACACCATGCAATACCACTTTAATCATACTTTCTTCCTGTTTTCTCAGCAGGTTTCTTCTACTTGTCATTTTTCTGTAACTGTAATTTGGAAGCCAAAACAGCTGGAGAACACGTTTAACCTGTCACCAAGAAGTGAACAACTGTACAACACTCACGGGTGAAGGAAAGCTCCGTTCCCAGCTCTGAGGCTGGTGAGAGGATGGTGGTGCTCAAAGGACATGACATGGGTCATGGTTACAGTAGCTACCCCTCTCCCACGCCAACAAATACCCACAGGTCTGTTGGTTGCTGCTAATAGCAAATGACCACAGTCCTCGGTCTGTGGAATAAAAATATACTGCAGAATTAAAATAAACTACAACCATAGATGCCTCTTCTCGGGCCAAAATTGGGTAATGATGTCATGAAGCTGTGCCACAAAACATCACCAGAGCTCTGCCCTCTAGAAGAGTGTGGTTTTCAAGGATCTCAATCATGTGTGGATATTTCTGAAGATTAAGTAAACGCTGCACGTTTGTTGAAATGTCTGAATTAAAAGTTCAGAGTTTTTGCCAGTTAATTCATCAGAACTCCTGTTGTCTTTATTGGTCTCTACAAAAGGGACAGGATCTCAAAACCATGGATTTTTTTTTCAGTATGGTATGAAAATATAGGGAGATTTGAACCTTAGAAACCTGAAGCATTTATGCAACTACCAGTTCCAGCAACAAACCAAAGAGAAATATACTGGGAACATTTTCTTTTCTCCTCACTGCTTGTGCTATGCATTATTACCCAGCCTTAAAGCTACGATATTTTCAAAAGATTACAAAGATACCAGGGCTCAAATGTAAATTGGCCTTTCTCAGTCTGTAGGGAATCTCTAATATAGTAGGTACTATAAGCAGAAAGTCCTCCAGTAATAACTTGTAAATAGTCATTGAATCATTGAATAACACAAATTGGAAGGGACCTGTGGAGGTCCCAGATCAAATCCCGTTCTCTTGGTGGAGAAGATCTTAGAGCTCTACAGCTAGTTTTCCTCATACATACTGAAGCTTTTGACATTGACAGCTGTTCTTGTAGTCTATAACCAGTACTAAGTCCAGCCGGTAGCAAAACTACATAAAACTTCTCCAAAAACAGAATTGGGTTGTGGAAAAAAACAAAAACAAAAACAAAAAAAACACCACATGATCTGTATATATTTGTTCTGTATGTATCTATTGATGCAACATCCAAGCCAAAGGCTGTAATACTGATTTTTTACTTGAATATTCCCATTGTTTTTCGCACTTTTTTTTTTTTTTTTCTGAATAGGAGACATGACAAAATATCTTTGCTTTGCAACATGGAGATTTCCATGATAAGCAAGAAATTGTGTAAAAAGAAAGAACATTCATGTTTGCTAGGTAACTAATTTGTTCAGCAGTCCGATTACCAAATTTGCTCCCCCACAGTAAACGTGCATCTGGCTCTCCCAGAGCAAAGAGGTTAGCATCTGTTCCAAATCTTTTATTTCTTTAACAACTTCTTGCTTATGAATGTAGAATTTTTAGGGCTGAAGTAGATTTTCCACCAGATAGAGAATAAAAACAATAACTGGTTACAGATTCTGCATAGCATAAGATATATTAAGTGTGTGTTTCTTCAAGATTTCTGTGAAATAACCAAATACCATGACAAGCAGGGTCCTATACCTCAACCCATTGTTCTGCAGATTGAAGGTGACAGTTTTCCTTCCATTCAGTGGAATTTGTTTCCTTAATTTCAAACTCCATACAAGTCCACACTCTGGATTCTTCCCTCAGCTCCCACAAGTCACCAGAGGGCTTAGAACGATATTTAATTCATGCTAGAGGTTACTTATTTCATGATAACTCATTCCTTGCAGCCCACCCAAAACCCAGATGGTAACAGCTTTCAATTACTGTTGACATAAAATGCATATGAAACAGATGTGGAAAGCCTAGTGTAAATGTGAATACTGGGTTGACCGAAACACAGTTTGATATTTGCTGTAAGAGATATCTTTCAGCAGCAAAGTTTTCCTGTTACCCCCAAGCACCATTATGAATTCCTGGTCAAGGAATATATAGAAATCATCTATATATTAACTTTAACATCACCTCGTATATGTCACACATTTCTGCTTGATGCTGGCAAGTTAAACCAGCACTTCACTTACAAGGCTTTTTAAGCTTTTTCTTCTGGTTTAATCGGGGCTTCTTGTGTTATTTCAGAAATCTACTTGCCACTTGCTTGTCAGCAGCAGATTATAATGTTTCTCCATCCCATAGCTCTAGCAGTTATTGCTCCAGTCCTTGTATTTACTACATGATGCCAAGGAAATCTCTTGGGCTATAGGGTTAAAATTTGTCCTGCTATGTTTCTGTTTTCAGCAGTAGCGCACCCTGTTTCAGTTCTCTGGTTTCATGGAGGAGTCTAAATGTTCCTCAAATTTACATCATGGAGGTTACACATACCAGGTACAATAAGGTTTCATCTTCAGATTCATCACAACCATATGTCAAAAGAAATATTAATTTGATTGGGTTTCCAATCCAAGTTTCTCTGCCAAATGTTTTCCCAAAATAATTGCAGCCACAATATTTTCTAGCTAAAGTAATTGCAATGTAGTAAAGTACTGTATGTATGAATATTCACAGAAGTTTGCTAGTCAATCCTTTTGTTGTTGTTGTTGTTGTTGTTAACTTTCACTTCCACAGTTTGCATTCACTTAGACATTAGGGGGCTGGGGATATTTTTTTTTCCTTTGGTTGTTTTGATTGTTGATTGTGTTGTTTGGTTTGATTTTTTGTTTTGTTTTGTTTTTGCTTGTTGTCAGAGCTTTATCTGTATATAGCGGGTCCTCTCCCTGGGCTCTGCACTGTGTACCACTCAGATCACTGGAAGCCCCAGGAGGAAAATGCTGCCAGGTCTTCAGGACCTACCCCCAACTGACAAAGTGATCTTATCCAGGTCAGCTCCTAGGTATTGTTGACTAAACTTGCAAGGTCTTGTACTCAACTTGAAGATATTGCTCCATTTGGTTGTTACACAACTTTTTATGAACGTCACACATACTCATCAATTCTAAAGTATCAAGGGAAAAAAAAAAAAAAAAAAAAAAAAAAAGGCAAAACTATCACCGTTGTCAGAAAACCAGAAACCCGGCAGGGTGGAGACATGAGTCTACTGGAATGGAATCATCAAACTGCCAAACTCTAATAATCTTTGACTTTCTTCCAAGAAAGTTGTTCCATTTCAACTCTGTCAACTTTCTAATACAATTCTGAAAACAATGGCATCGTGAAACAGGGGGAGGAGAAAGAGGAAAAGGGAATGAAACAAAAGGGAGGGCAGAGAAGCATAAAGGCAAAAAAGAACAGGTAAAAAGGTACAAAACAATACAGAAATATTTAAAAATCTCAGAGCAGTAGAGAGGAGGTACATAGAGAGCCTTGCCATTGAACAAGTGGAAAATGCGAATTAAACTTCTGTCAAGAAACGTGAAATTTGCAGGAAGTCCCTGAAATTCAAAGGAAGTAGAAAGGCATGAAGACCTTGCTTTGCACAATGAGTTGATCCCAAAGAAATAACATCAGGTTGCTCTCTAGTTTTTATTTATTAAGCTATATCACACAGGATTATTTAAAAAAAAAAAAAAAAAAAAAAAAAAAAAAGCAGTTTCTATTTAATACGCATTTTGGCACATTATAACACAAATCTAGCAGAAGAAATCTTTCTATTCCCCACTGAAAATGTTGGAGACTGCTGGTGTCTAATTAGATTGAACAAAATTAGTGTCAACCAACCAACTAACAAAGGCACAGTCCATGCTCCAAAATCTTGATAGCATGAATGCTGCATGGACAGTGGGGCACCAGAGTACCAGAGGGAGAATTTGACATTTGGTGATGGACATACCTCACTGTAGTCTGATGATTTGAAGCAGTCACTGTCGTAACTGTTGCATGTTACAGGGGTGCTTCACACAGCACCTCATGACACCAGCCTTGTGCTTACCACAGTGGTCTTGGCCCTCCAGCAAGGCTAAAGCCCCCTGGAAAAACAGAGGCAGGTAATGTCAGGGAGATAAGGAGACAAAAGCATCTCCCTCCTTCACAGCTGATAGTTTGGTTACCAACAACCCTTTATCCAAAAAGGCTCAGTGCTACGTGGTGATATTTAGATACCTTTTTAATGTCAGCATCATAAAGGATGGGGTTGTGGGCAACAAAAAACAGGGATGCTCTTAAGGCCACAGAACAATGAAGGAACATTTCTGCAGCCCCTGCTCCTGCCTGAGATCTGAAGCAGGGTGTGTGAAAGCTATCTTTATAGTCCACAACAGGCAGCTGTGGGCCAGGCTTGGGCCTCAGCATGTTATTTGCATTCCCTGACCCACACCCAAGCCTCATACATGACTCCGTGCACAAAATGTCCACGGAGATTTACTCATGGAGTGTAGTCAGTCTGAGGCTGCAGTGAGGACCAAGGGCAAAATATTTGTGAATAGGACTGGAGGGGTTGCCAGTTTCCTGTGTATTAAAATATTTTAAAATATATCATTCGGAGTACAGTTGTAACTGAATACTCACAATGCATTTTCTGTTTGATCAGCTGAAACGTAATATTTCTACAAGGCTGGTAAAAATGAAAAGTGAGAGAGAGAAGCAGTGTTCTGAATTTAAAATGTAAATGACCAGCTTTAGTGAGGTCCTAAACCCCCCTGCAAATCTGGTGTATCTGAATTTGCACTGAAGTAAACAGGATTTGATGATGCTTACTGCCTCCCTAGAAAGATGGAGAATTTTATGAGTCTTGAGTAGACTGGTTTTGCCCACTAAATCCTTTTTAAAGCATAATTTAATTACACAAACACATTAAGAACGGCCAATAAAGCCACTGGTAGATAACACCTACAGAAAACATTAAAGAGAATGCACTATCTCATCCCGGACCAGGCCAGAAACAAGGCAGTGTAACCAGGTACTGTAAGTGCTGATAAAAGGACCCCAATGCCCAAAGCCAAGCCTACGTCATGTTTTCTGTAAAGGCCCCTTTTCCAAGAGTCTCTCCAGAAGCACTTCTGTAAGCAGCTGCCTGCCCCCTCTTCCTACACTACATCAACTGGCTAGCACAGTCCGCAGTTGGTTTGGAGAGCACAAAGTGATTGCTATGTTTATGAAATCCTATTCCTGTTAGTCAAGGAAATGAGCTTGACTCACCGACTTGTTTATGAGTTTTGCTTTATGCAAGCTACTGCTGACTTCAAACTGCTGATCCACTCACACCGCTCAAGACGTCTGCTCAGAGGGGATTTACACGAGTTTCTGTTTCTGCAAAGCATTCCTCTTTCTTCAGATGCACTGTTTTTACAGTCCTCAAGTGTTACAGTGAAAGTGGCTGGGCCTCGTATGGTGCAGCAGTGTAACCACAGCAATGCGGCCCAGCATCTCCCCAGCACTCCTAGCTCATTAGCCCCGTGAGTGAGAGGATGATTTACTCTCCCTGAGCACTCCCCTCCCATGCCGGTCCCTGCCAGCAAGTATGCAGCGGCAGTAATTCTGTTTTTAAATTGAAGAGTGGCTGCACAGGCTTTGAATTTAATCAATTTCTTAGGGAAAAAAAAAAATAATATATATATATATATATTAGTCTTTCATAAGTGGGTTTGAAGAGCTGGAAGGTGAACCCTCAAGGACTCTGAAGGAATTGTGATTACAAGTTTGAAACAGCCTGAGGTCTCAGAGTTGGAACTATAATGAAGTTAGCTTAACAGAGAAAATAAGAAAAAAAAAAATAGTTGAATAACTTGCAGAAATCTCACTTTGAAAGTTTCCTTTCTTGGCTCTCCTCCCCACTTGATATGCATTGGAAAAATGTAGTGAGACTGAGCCCCCTTTCCTTTCCATGGGGACACAGCACATACCCGGGGCTCAGCCTCCCTTTGTCCTAGCATAGCTGGGGCTGGAAGCTGGGGCTGGAAGCTGGGGCTGGAAGCTGGGGCCATCACAGCCCATGCAAAATGCATGTCAGCATGAGTCAGAGAGATTTTTTGGGGGCTAACTGAAGGGAAGTCAGGGAAGAGGAGAAACCATGCTCTGTCTTCTGCATGTAGAGCTCACTGATGAAGATGTGATAAGAAAATTGCATCTATGAATGTACAGCTATACGGCTTGTGTGCACATGCAAGCTTACACACCGTTTGAATTTGAGCCCATTTTCAAATGCTTACTTCTGGGGATTTTAGCTTCTTAGGTAAGCATAATGTTACCACAGACTGTTGGATATTATGAAAAGAAAGGAGTGAGGGAAAAAAAAATCAGCAATTGTCAGCTGTTTTGCCTTTCAGAGGCCTGAAATCTCACTTTCCCTTTTAAAGAATAAAAACACTCCAGCTAATTATATCCTTTTGGTCTTCATAGAAGGAATGTTCTGTGGGTGCTGCTGAAAGACACCAAAATAATTTTTCATCCCCCCCACCCCCCACCCCCCAGAGGGTTTATCCCATTTCCAATCCTCTGCTCAGTGCCGGGGCGGCCATCCCGCCGTTCCCCCTGGTGCTGGCACTGACCTGACAGCGAGGCAGCTCGGGGACTGAAGCTGGCAGAAAACACGGCGTGCAAAAATAGTTTTCTGCCGGCGCAGCTCGCCCGCTGGCTCCCCGCGGGCTCAGGGGAGCGTCAGGGCTGTGGTGGTAGGACGACACCGCGGCTGGCATTCAGCGGGTCAGGTTAGGTGGTGGTGGCATCAGCCAGCTCACGCCGGGCCTGCTCCGTTGTGTAACACCCATTTTCTAGGGCTTGCGAGTTTCTGAGCGTGCTAGAAACGGCTGGAGAACCGCTCCGCTGCGAGCGGCGGTAAATATAGCACAAAGGCAGCCTGCGCGCGGCTCGCGTTGAGGCTGTGTGTCACCAGGCTGCCATCTGCAGAATGCGCTCTGGACCGCTGTCAAGTTCCTGAAGGACAGTGCGAAAACCAGGTCACCGTGTGCCGGGCTCTCCTGCTTCCAGCTGCTGAGCCAAAGGGACTGGAGCAGAGTAGGACAGCAGAGCAGGACGGCAGCGTGTCTGCTCCGCGAGCCCGGCGGCATGAAGAGCAGGCCGTGAGGTCTGCCTGGCTCCAGCCTGGGGTGGCTTCTTCTCGGCACCTCAGCTGCTAACAGCTCGAGCAGGTTCCCTCACACATGGCCTGTCTTATTCTAACCCCAATCCATGGCAGCTCGCTGTTATTTAGGCCTTATGGGCCATAGTTCTTCTTGGTTAGGCCTCACTTCACTCCGCTATCACTCCTCCTCCTGCAGTCTTCTCCCCCGTGGTCATCGTCAGACAAGCAGAAGACCTTGATCAGCCTCCTGGATGCCTTCAGAGCCCCCTGTGCTCCCTTCTCACAACACCTCAAGACCTCTCTTTCACTTATCATCCTGCTGAGGAGCCACATCTCTCGCATGTTTGGGTCCAAGGCTGCACCTTCAGTATCTATAAAGTCAGCAGGTGCAGCTGGATGGGGAGGACCATGCATTTCTTCTGGGAATCACCACCTGGAGGGACAAGGGCAGGGAGAGTCCAGTGGGGTCATTGGGACACAGAGGATGATCTGGGTTCTCAAAGGGAGGCCACATTCCTGGTTGGAGATAAGAGAAAAGCTGGATTCCAAACAAAAGAAACAATTAAGAAGGAGACGGGGAATCACTGGCTTTGAACATCAAAGAATGTTATTTTTCTTGCAGAGGCAGATTAACACTCATCTGCAGAGAAAAGCCATTGAAGAAATGCAGTTTTAATGAGGAAAATTAGTAATGAACTGCATCCGTGATGTTTTTTGAAAACACAGAGATTTTAAGACAAAAAATAAAGTGGTCATTTCCAACACATTTTTTTTTTCACATCTTAAAAGCAATCTAATTTTTAAAAAGCTGCAGAGAATTTGAATACTTTGACTTTACACTTTTTTTTTTTTCTTTCACCATCAATCTAAAACAACTAAGATTTATTTTTTCTAGCTCAAAAAAAAAAAATCTGACACTGAATTTAAAGCAAAACATTGCTTGTCATTTCCCTCTACCCCCAAACCCTTCCAGAAAAAAAAAAAAAAAAAAATCTGTTTTCTTTTGAATCATAGAATCATAGTTTTGGTTTAGTCACCTCTAAGGATCTTGGGTATTGCCATCTACTTTCTGGAAATCAGTTGTTTCAGTCTGGGCAAACAAAAAATCAAGAAGTTTAAAAGTACCTGATCTACCTGTTCCTTTTAGATACCCTTTTCCTTAACAAAACAAAACAAAACAAACAACCACCACCACTCCCCCAATAAAAAACACCGCCACAACAACAAAAACCAGACTGCTTACATAAAAATGGTAATGCAAGTCAGCGTTGCGCACATTGTGCACATATCTTTCCAAGTGTCTCACAGTGTAAAGTAACGACAGGCATGCCTGATGCAGCACAAGCTCTGCATGTTGAAGGCAACCAGATAAATTGAAATGCATCCCCCTCTCCTCTCCCCCCAGCGATGCCAGGTATTAGGAGAATTACAGATATGCTGACAAGCAAAGTGCAGGGCCTGGCCGTGCTACATGGAAGATTTGAAATGTACCATTTAACCAGCTTTTGCCTAAGATTTTCTGCAATGCATGGAGTTGATGGTTTCTCCCAGCAAAGCTCTATGAAATTTACGAGTTCCACTCTGCAGGAATTTGTACAAGCGTGTTCACATATTCATATACCAGTGAGCTCCCCCCAAGAACATCAAACAAGTCCAGATCTCTGGTTGTGCTAATTGAGTCAGTGATAACAAGCTGCAGCTGGTTTTGCAATGGGAAAGGGAATTCTAATAGAAAAACAAATACTGTTATTCACTAAACTGATGGTAAAACCAGGAGCTTCCCCGGATTAAATGAAAGGGTTTGGGGTAGTCAGATAATATTGCAAACAACCATACTGTAACCTCCAGGATTTTAACCTTTAACATTAAACCATGACCGGAACCTCTGTGCATAATTTGGAATCTTGTGCAGCAGGGAGGGCAGGAGGAGGGAGGAGCTGTTGTTGTCTGCAGTCCATGCGAATCCATACAAAGGAACAGCTGGGGCTGCAGCAGGTCTTTAACTCACATGAAAGCATACGTTTTGGGTTTTAGGCCCCAGATCTGTGTTGCATGTGGTGTGCTCCCAGGTTCCATTCAATTCCTCCAATAACTCATCTGAAATTAAGAGTAATTAAAAAACGCTGCAGCAGCACCAGCAGGAGCATGAGTTTTTTGTTTCACTGGGGAGGAGGGCAGAGGTTTGGGGGAGGTTTGGAGGTTTTCTTGTAGGTCTTTTTTGTTGTGTTGCTTTGTTTTGTTCCCCATTTCTGCATTTTGTTTTACTGGTTTCTTTTTTCTGATTTTTTTTTGTTTTGTTTTGTTTTTGTTTTTTGGTTGGTTGGGTTTTTGTTTGTTCTTTTTTTTTTTTAATTATTTGATTGGTTGCTTCTTTTTCTTTTTCTTTTTTTTCCTTTTTCTTTTTCTTTTTTTTTTTTCCTTTTTCTTTTTCTTCTTTTTCTTTTTCTTTTTCTTTTCTTTTTCTTTTTCTTTCTCGTTTTCTTTTTCTTCCTCTTTTTATTTTTCTTTTTTTTCTTTTTCTTTTTTCTCTTTCCTATTTTTATTTTTATTTTTATTTTATTTTATTATTTTATTTTTATTTTTATTTCTTCTCCATTTCTTCTTTTTAAACCGTTCTTCTTTTTTTTTTTCTTCTTCTTTATTTTATCCTGTTTCTTCTGTCATTTTTCTTCTTTTTTTCTCTTTTACCTTTTTCTTTCTTTTTTTTCTTCTCTTTTGTATTTTCCTTTCTATTTTTCTTTTTCTTTTCCCTTTTCTTTTTCTTCTTCCTTTATCTATTTGTTTATTTATTCTCCTTCCTTTCTTCCTCCTTTTCCTTTTTCTTTGTCTTTGTCTTTGTCTTTTTCTTTTTCTTTGTCTTTGTCTTTTTCTTTTTATTTTCCTTTTTCTTTTTCCTTTTCTTTTTCTTCTTCCTTTACCTTTATCTTTTTCTTTTTTTTTTTTTTTTTTTTTTTCTCTTCACGGTTCCTACCGCGTGCACTTTTGCTTCCTTTCGTACCAGAGGCCAAAACGAGGGCTCGACGACACCCCCCGCCCGCGGGGACCCCGCGGCGGCTCTCCCCTCCCGCCGGCCCGGCTCGGCCCGGCTCGGGACGGCCGTGAGGGGCCGTGAGGGGCCGAGAGGGGCCGAGAGGGGCCGTGGGGGGCCGGTCGGTGTGTGCCGGTGTGGGTGACTCAGCGCTGAGTCAGGGGACTCCCGTGGCGGCTTCCCCGCGGCTCCCGCTCGCCTTCCTGCGCCCCTCTGGCGCTGCAGACCCGGCGCAGCAGGCAGGCAGGCGTCCCCCCCATCCTCTCCAGGGGACATCTCCTCGCCCCTGGCCGCCCCGGGTCGCGACACATCGCGAAATTAGCGCCGCTGCTTAATCACTGTAGCGCTGACGCTCAGCGGGACGGCGCTTGGCGCTGTGGACGGGTTGATGCCTGGAGCGCGTTGGGCTGAGCTGCGGCCACAGAAAAGCCTGCCCACAGCGCCCAGCTCTGCACTGCCACTTGGGCAGCGCTGAAGTTACTCGATTTATCCCTTGGCAGCTCCTCTGCCGGTGCAATGGAGTCAAGGCGGCAGTGTTTTGGGGAAGCACTGCGGAAAATGCTGCCTGCCAACCCCTCCCTGGAAGGACAACTAATTCAGAAGGTCACGCCAGCACGTTATTAACCTGTAATCGTGGCGCTGGCCCACATACGTGCAGCTGCATTGCTTGGGGGTCATTGTTCAGTGCTGGAGGGGAGGCACTCGCTCTGCTCCACCTGCTCCTCTGGGCAGATACGTGCTTTGTGGGGCTCCCCCATGAACGAGGAGGAAAGGACAGAAGACTTGAGCGAGCAAAGGAGATGTGTTGTTTCTCCCGAGAGCTTCCAAGGACATTCAAAGGCGTGCTGTAGCCAGCTCTCTGTTTTTCCACAACCCACCATTGGCAGCAGATGACGTGGAGCTGGAGCTTGGTCCTCTGAGCTCCACAGACCTCCAGAGGCTCACCTACACAGACACCTCTGGGTGGAGGAAGGGAGAGGGTACCTATGTGACAGTGTAATGAAGGGTGTGCTTGGCCAAGCTGAGCCCTGAAGCATCCTCTTGCCCAGAGCAGGTCTCTCCGTGAGGAAGACGCTGTGACACTCGCTTCTTGAAGGACAGGAGGTTAAAGTGGCTGCCCCAGGCACTTGCAGTGACTTGGACAGTGTGTCCGTGGCACCCTTCAAAAAAAAAAAAAAAAGAAAAGAAAAAAAAAATCTTGTTCCCCCTCTTCCTCACACCATCCCCAAAAACTGCTGGGGAATGAGATTAGAAGACAAAGCACTGAAGTCTCCTAGTGTCTGCCCACCTCCTGGAGGGGCCACATGCATGGAGCTCCCTCTCCAAACCCTCAAGCACCGATTATTTTAGTGAGACATTTTCACAGTCTGCATCAGTGCCTGACACATATCCACACACAAAAGAAATCTCTGCCTAATGAAATGCCCGGTTCAAGCTCCTAAAAACCAGATAAGACTAGTTAGACAGTGTTTACTTTCTGGGACTCTGCATCAGAGACTGAGTCACTCGCTCTTCCTGTGCTGCCTTTGTTTCAGATTAGGACATATGAAACTCATTGCCAGAAGTCATCACTACTGGGAAACTAACATACTTTATTGTTATTCTTTGGACTCACGTGACCTTTCATTATAAAATAGCTACAAAAAAAAAAAAAGAGAGAGAGAGAAAGAAAGAGAGAAAGAAAGAAAGAAAGAAAGAAAGAGAAAGAAAGAAAGAAAGAAAGAAAGAAAGAAAGAAAGAAAGAAAGAAAGAAAGAAAGAAAGAAAGAAAGAAAGAAAGAAAGAAAGAAAGAAAGAAAGAAAGAGAAAGAGAGAGAGAGAGAGAGAGAGAGAGAGAGAGAGAGAAAGAGAGAAAGAAAGAGAGAAAGAGAGAAAGAAAGAGAGAAAGAGAGAAAGAGAGGGAGAGAGAGAAAGAGAGAAAGAAAGAGAAAGAAAGAGAGAAAGAGAGAAAAAGAGAAAGAGAAAGAGAGAAAGAGAGGAAGAGAGGAAGAGAGGAAGAGAGAGAGAGAGAGAGAAAAAGAAAGAAAGAAAGAAAGAAAGAAAGAAAGAAAGAAAGAAAGAAAGAAAGAAAGAAAGAAAGAAAGAAAGAAAGAAAGAAAGAAAGAAAGAAAGAAAGAAAGAAAGAAAGAAAGAAAGAAAGAAAGAAAGAAAGAAAGAAAAAGAAAGAAAGAAAGAAAAGGAAGCTACAGATAGCTCCTGGCATCCCATGGAGAAAGCACAACAGGCAGCAGTTGCACAAGTCTCCTGGTGTTGCCTCAGGTTACTCTGACGAGAGCTGCCCTCTTGTTTTCTTCTAGTTACAGGACAGTTGCAACAGCACCTGCTTGGTGCTTTGGCACTCGGGAGGGTAGGAGGCAATCCTGCAGGGCAGAAATGAACCACCTTTCCCTCTCAGACAGCCCTCAGAGAAAGGGGTATGGCTCTGTTAGCCTTCACCAGCCCACCCTTCATCAAACACGAGGCTGCTGGGGAAACTGAGGCAGGATGAAGGATCTTTCATGCCCTGGCACCGTGGCAAAGCTCACACAGCTGTGCCCCTCTCTCCACCCCTGGGACAAGCCTTGGGAGGCTGCACTGCAGAGCCTAGGGTACTTCTGCTGAGGACACTCATCTGCTGCAAGCTGTGCTGAAGCCCCTTGCACAAACAAATGAATTCATAAGTGAAGAAATGCATAAACAAATCAAACTGTGCCGGTGGAATTCTTCCTTTCCAGTACCGATCCAGACATTAAAGCAAAAAATTTGTGCTGGAGTTTGAACTCCGTTACTGTTTTCCAGTCAAAACACATTTTGAATTAAAATCATTCTATCTAAGGATTTATTTTTCAAAAAGCAAAATGAAAACACACAAGTTTCACAAACTATTTTAACTGTTTCTGCTAAGAAATATAATTTACAAGGATTTATTCAGATTTACAAGGTGTCGCAAATCTATATAATTTGCAAATTAATTTTTGCTTTTCATATGACATCTTCCACAACAATTTCTTTATTCAGAAGTTCCTTAGGAGTATATTTTGGGATTAGTGGTGTAACAGTTGTCTCATGGCAAGACATTTCTTTAAGACATCTTTAAGTCAAGACATTTCTTTCATGACTTATTTTTTCTCCGTGGGACGCAATATTGCTACTTTCCACTTTCATCCCAAGGTGCGCAGAAGTGGAAAACACTAAATTAGAAAATCTTTAAATCCCACTTCTAAAAGTACATGGTTTGCCACAGCAATTCTGTTTATCCAGAACAAGGCTTACCATGTCTGACTGTTCCTGTTTCTGGAAATCATAGAATTATGAATGATATTTTGCACTTTTTTTTTTTTTTCCCCCCCCAAATGGCAGGATATTCATCTCAGAAGGATTTACTGAAGGAAAAGAATCAACAGGGAAGAGGAAAGAACAGCTTATTATCCGTAGATTAATGTATTCCCTCCTGCACCTTCATTTTGAAACTGGTGAGTTTTGAATACAGCATTACAACTGCACTTCTCTATTCTGCCAAAAATAAGTTTCCTAGACAAGCCCTAGAGTGCCTGCAAGTTTATACTTTAGAGAAGTGCTTTCCTTGCTAATATTAGCATCTCATACTTCTGAATTCATGCTAATTATCTACATATAGACCATTTGGTAAATCGTATTTGCACACTTACAGAGTATAGGAAGGATCCTGAATCTCAGCACTAACTGCACTTTCCACTATTAGCATTGTCATTTCTGTATTTTTGTCCCGCAGAGCTGAAATGGCACATCAACATTTTAATTCAAGTTTTCAGAGGGCGTCGAAGTCTGTTTTGGAGCAAAAGAAAGGATAGGCATCTAGTTTCCTTCTCTGAAGACATAAAAGCTTCTTTAGCTTTTAAAAACACTAACTTTTCCATCAAGGTAATTGTGATGAATTCTTTGGGCAAGTTTTTCGTGATTGTTTGTTTTGTTTTGTTTTTGTTTGTTTTGTTTTATAAAAATCCACATATTTTATCCCTTTCCAAGTGAAGACAGATTTGTACAGGGCAGCAAAGTGACAGACTTGACTTAGTTTTGCAAGGGAAAGCTTTATAATTTACTTTGCATTCTAAACTTTTATTTTGGAGCTGAAGAAGTATTCTGGTCTACACTGAACATTGTAAGAGAATTTTTTTTCTCTGGAAAATGCTGAGAAATTCATTAAGGATACATCTAATGAAATTTGTCCCTCGAGTTATTGGAAAAAAAAAGTTATTTTGAATTATTAAATTGGTATCTCTGTGGAATATGAAGGACTTTGGATACTGATTTATTGAATCTTGGCAAAATAATTTGAGGGAGAGGACGGGTGAATATCACCTAGATTACATAAAGCTATATGCTATGCTTTATATCTTCTATGCAATTTTAGTTATCACCTGAACTAGTCACGCCAAAGAATGTCTGGGGAATATGAGCTTCATCTTCCGCACATTCCATAAATCCCAAATACCATGCAAAAAAAAAGAATATTTTGGATGCAAACTGCTAAAAGAAGTATCATGTCAAGCAATGCACATTATTTCAAGTGGGTTATTTAAGCTTTCAAGAGACAAACTAACCTTGTCCCATTGATTACTAAACCACTCCAGATTTCTGAAGCAACCTTTATGAGTCATTATTCTGTTCTGCTCAAACGTTTTGTGTTTGTGAAAAAGAGAGAACAGAGCTTAGTAAGATTATAAATTAAGGTATACTAAGGGACACTATGGGAGATAAAGGCTATGCTGGTGAGAGAACCAAAAGGGTATAGAAGCAAATCCATGGTAGTTAATGCACATAATAAAAATACTTAAAAATCTCTCAATTTCTGGGCAGCATTTTCCTATTAGATGCCAGTTGGACCACACTCCTTGAGCCACATAGAGAGAAGCACTGAATTCTGTATCCAGATTATTTTAGGTGCCAAGCAACTCAGCCCAGGTAGGGCCTTTTTGCCCTCTAACTTCCCAATTTCCATGTTAGGCTTCTATTAAAAACGCATGCATCAGGTAGATCTACCTGATGCATGCGTTTTTAATAGAAGCCTAACATGGAAATTGGGAAGTTAGAGGGCAAAAAGGTTAAAACCGTTTGGAAATACTGGACTTGGTGAGAATCCAGTTCAAGATTTGGACCTGGCCCTTTTCTCAGGGATGTCTGGCTTGCTGAAACAATGCTGCTCACCCTTAAACATTAAATTATCCCTCATGTGTCTATGTACTCCTGCGTTGTAACACACCGCACACAGAAAGTTAATAACACTAATGCATTTAAATATTGTAAGTAAACACAACCCAGTATCCAGAACATCTGTCAATTAAATTCTCTACATTGCATAAGTCAATTACATGCATTACAGTGTTATAACCACCAGATGATTGGGTGTTTAACAGCAGAAGTAGCACTACGAAATTACTTCAGACCTGCCCCCAAAGTCTACACCATTTAACTCCTCAAACAAGAAAACCAGCAGGTAGGTTAAAATATAACCAGCAGAAAGACAAGAGTTGTTATCACTGGGACTCAGTGCCAATGGAAAAAAAAGCAGCCCAAAGTAAATCTCATCAGTCTTGCGATGATGAAAATCTAATGCAGCAGCTGTTTGTCTGGGAACAGTCTCTCAACACATTTTGATTTCACAGCACAGGACTAATCTTTTCTAGAGAGCACACAAAACCAGCAGCTCTCTTTGCAGATGGTAGTGTACTTTTCTTCCTTTCTGGTGTAGCTAAGTGACTTCTGTAGCAGTGACACCGTGCTCAGGAGTGCGCTGCATCTGCGGTGGGATGGGAGAGGGAAGGGACGTTCACAGCTGTGGGCGTCTTCAAAGTGGAGAACTGAAGCCTTGAACTCGAGGTCTGATTATATTCAATAATGAAAAGTAAATTCTAAATTAGTAACAGAACATTTGCTTGCAAAGTGCTTAATTAACCTTTAAAACACAAAATGCCACCAGATTTAAGGGCTCAGCTAGAGGCAAGAAGGATTACATATTTATGTTTATAATGCCAACATCTAAAGATACATTAGGAGCAGAAAGAGAGCTGCTCTTATGCTGCAGATTTGTGTATATGAACTGTTTTGTGTTAATAAGATTAAGTCAGCAGAAAAACTGAGGCCATTAAATCAGGGAAAATCCTGTGCTGCAGTGCTGGAAACATATTTAATTTTGGTAAACTACTCTAGCATAATTGCTGTTTCTTTGCATTTTAAGTTGAAAAAATCTTCCACTCCTGAAATAGAGTTGATACTACAGAATAATCAATGTACTAAAAACATTGTTATCGATGCTTCTGTAAGAAAACATGAAAAAAAAAAAAAAAAAAGATGGTGCAGGTTGATGTGAAAGCTTACCTGTGAGGAAGCATGCTAGAAAGCAAAGAAAAAGATACCACATTTTCTCTAAACTACAGTGATTTTTGTAAATATAATATCAGTAATCTCAGTTCTTATAGTGAATTTCCAGTACAACAACCATACTAAATCAAACGGATGTATAGAATTGGGGAAAGTAACATTATCAGGCTTTTCCTAGAGCTGCTCTAACTTTGATATTTAAGAAATATCAGCACAAGTCAAAGAATATCTGCTGGTATTTTTCCAGATTTGTAGTTGCAGCTTTACAGAACATGTTTCACAATTATTTTCAATCTTTTCTGACCAAACAAACAAAACCAAAACAGAAAGGAAGGTAGATTACGAATAGTAAACCCAATCTCACTGAATATTTTATTTCAGGAGACACAACTTCATTTTCCTCACAGAATAAAGTGCAGTAATTTCAAGGAGACACTGTAAGTGCTACAGGTCCATAGAAAAATATAGAAGCAAATTTAAGGTTTTTCTGACAATTTCATTAAATTGTATGAATTGTAACTGTGCTGAAATATTGTCATTAGAGATGTAATCATACAATGCTCATAAATCCAAAATAATTTGTTAGCAGTCTTGATACCATGACAATAATAGAATCACAGAATCATGGAATATCCTGAATTGAAAGGGACCTGCAAGGATCATCAAGTCCAACTCCTGGCTCCATACCGGACAACCCAAAAACCAGACCCTATGTCTGAGAGTGTTGTCCAAAGGCTTCTTGAACTCCGGCAGGCTCAGTGCCATTACCACATCCCCAGGCAGCCTGTCCCAGTGCCCGATCACCTCTGGGCGCAGACCCTTTCCCTCACCCCCAGCCTGACCCTCCCCTGTCCCAGCTCCATGCCGTCCCCTCGGGTCCTGTCGCTGTCCCTAGAGAGCAGAGCTCAGCACCTGCCCCTCTGCTCCCCTCCCCTCGTGAGGGAGCTGGAGGCCTCAATGAGACCTCCCCTCAGCCTGCTCTGCTCAGGGCTGAACAAACCAAGGGACTCAGCCACTTCTCACACATCTTCCTCTCAAGACCCTTCCATGTGTTTGTTGCCCTCTTTTGAATGCTCTCTAGGATTTATGCCCTTATATTGTCGTGACCAAAACTGCACACAGTGCTCGAGGGGAGGCCACACCAGTGCAGAGCAGAGTAGGACAATCCCTTCCCTTGACCGTCCAGCAGTGATGCACCCCACAACAAGGCTGGCCCTTCTTTTTCTGGCTGCCAGAGCACACTGTGGGCTCACATTCAACTTGCCCTCAGTCAGAATCCCCAAATCCCTTTCTGCAGGGCTGCTCTCCAGCCTCTCATCCCGCAGACTGTCTATATAGCCAGGGTTTCCCCAACCCAGGTGCAGAATCCAGCACTTGCTCTTCTTGAATTTAATGTGTCTGGTGACTCATTTGTCAAGACCTCTCTGCAAGGCCTCTCTGACCTTGAGGGAGTCAACAGCTCCTCCTAATTTAGTATCATCTGCAAACTTTCTCGCTGTGCACTTGAGTCCTGCATTGAGATTTACAAAAACATCAAAGAGAACTGGGCCTAAAATGGAGCCCTGTGGAGCCCCACCAGTGACTGCCTGCCAGCCTGATGTAGCCCCATGTGCTTTAACCCTTTCAGCCTGACCCATAAGCCAATTGTTCATTCATAGCACTGTGTATTTGTCTAGCTGTAAACTGGGTAATTTGTCTGGAAGAGTATTGTGAGAAACACTATCAAAAACTTTGCAAATATTAAAACAATATTAAAATATATATTTACTGGCTTTCCTTTTGTCACCTATGTGGGTAACCTCATCATAAAAGGATATTAATTAATTCTCCATAATTTTACCAGGTATTGAAGTGAGACTGACAGGCCTGGAATTACCAGTGTTTTCTTTTTTACCTTTCTTGGAAACCAAGACAACATTTGCCAGATTCCAGTTGACTTGTCACTTTTCCATATTTGCAAGACCATTGAAAAATTAATAGAGTCCCATTGGACTCCATGTACTGATATACATCCAGCTGGAGCAGCAAATCCTGCACAAGTTCAGAGTTGGCTGGGAGTTTATCATCATCACAGTCCTGAAATTCAGAGCTCTGGATGTCCCTGAACCCATCATTGCTGTTAAAGACAGAGGCAAAGAAGGCATTAAACCTCTCTGCTTTATTGGTGTCCCTATTTATGAGGTGACTAACCTCAACAAGAAATGGATCAATATTTTCTCTGCTCCTCCTTTTGCTGTTAACATACTTTTAAAAAAGCCCCTTTTGTTGTCCCCCACAGTACTGGCGAGCTTCAAATCCAACTGAGCTTTGGCTGCATGAATTTTCTCCCTGCAGTGGTGAACAGCACCTCTGTAGTCCTTGTTCAGCTGACCTTGCTTCCAATATCCATACACTTTCCTTTTCCACCTAAGTTCTAGAAGTTCTAAGTTCTAGAAGGCCAGACAAGCTGGCCTTCTGCCCAGCTTTTTCAACTTCTGAGGCTTTGGAATCACCTGCTCCTGTGCTTTTAAGAGGTGTTACTTAACTAACCAGCACTGCTGGGCCACAATGCCTTCAAAAGCCTCAGTCTGCTCCCTGTATGGCTGAGTATTTTCAGGCTGTTTGCCCGTCACCAAGGATTTTAAACTCAACCACCTTATGGTCACTATGTCCAGGACGAATTTCTACTTCACCCACAAGACCCTCTCTGTTTACAAGCAACGAATCTTGGAGGGCACCTTTGTTAGTCAGCTCCCTTTGTGCCTGTACCAGGGAGTTATCACTAACATGCCTCAGGAATTTCCTGGACCTATTTGTATTGGCTGTATGGTTTTCCCAGCTAATGTCTGGGAAGTTGAAATCACCCATAAGGACAAGGGCAGCTGACCTAGAGATACCACTTAATTCCTTATAGAATAATTTATCGGTGTTGCCATCCTGTCTAGGTGGCCTATAGCAGACTCCAACAACAAAATCCACTTTATCTGTTTGTCCTTTAATCCTTACCCAGAGGATCTCAACTGTGACATTGCCAACTGCAAGTTCCATACCCTCCAATCCCTCCATTACATACAGTGCTTACTCCCTCGTATATTTTGATGTGATTTTTGATAAATCCCTCAAGATTTTAGATAAAATATTTTAATAAGATTTTAGATAAGATCTAAGAGCCCGTTGCCCAAAGTCTTAAAAAACATTACATAGCAAAATGAATATTCCAAAATATTACATAATTTGTGATGGTAAAAGTGTCTTTCCTGTTAATTTCTTATGGAAGGGATGTTTTTATTTAAATGCATCTGACCTTTGGCCAAGAAAGAGAGATAGGTGGAAAATCAGTTATAAGATGTACCTTTCTAGTGCTAATAGTTCTCTTGAATTCTTCAGATCTGTTCCAATTAAGGTCTTACATGTGTGAGGTTATTATTTTTTTTTAGCTTTAAAGCACACAAGCACACAAAACTTTATCTGGATTCTCTACAGGTTATTTCTTTTATCTGCCAAGATTTTTATATGTTATTCATCTCAGAGGATAATATTTTTTCTCAGCTGCAACCCTTAATTCCTTAGGAAACCAAATGCAGATCGCTTTTCCTGTTATTAAGAAGCTTGAATGTCAAATTTCTATGTCTTAGTATTGGTAAAGGGAAGCAGCATCCTTGCAGTTTCAGCGTTTATATTCATGTTGTTTACATTCTCTATGGGTGTTTTTAGTCATGTTTTTATTTTCATGCATACATGCTCTCACTATATGAAGAAAAATCTGATGAACTGTATATTAATCTGTCATGGAAAGATTACCTTGAGGGAAATGCATGAAAACAAAAGAAGCAAAATCCTGTTGCTTTCCAAGGAGACTAGTACACATTTATCTGTTCATCTGCAGATACAGCAAACACTCGGAATTGTTAGGGAGATGAATAAACTGCAGAAAATAGCAATGTTCGTAATTAGAGGTTAAGCAAGTTTCCATTCCCATTGTTTGTGCTCCAAAAGACAAAGAGATACAATCCCCAAATTTAATAAAGTCTTGCCACCAAGATAC
The DNA here is from genome assembly GCF_009819795.1 of Aythya fuligula. Classification (NCBI taxonomy): domain Eukaryota; kingdom Metazoa; phylum Chordata; class Aves; order Anseriformes; family Anatidae; genus Aythya; species Aythya fuligula. Next base: position 82,084,183 of record NC_045593.1, on the reverse strand, counting down.
TGAAATAAGTAATTGAGTCATCTGCATATGGACGATTGATCTAAAGTAAACAATTCCATGACAAATGAAGAGCTATTTGTTTCTCACTTACTGCTTAAACAAAGCATGCTATTTTTAAAAGGGACAACAGTTACACAAAAAGGCTGTCCATGCCAGTCTGGCACTGCTGAATTCAACAGTTTTGTGTACTTTAACATTCACTTCACAATATTTCATTACATTAGTTCAGCAAGGCCAGCTGAGATTTGGCTTCCAGGTACATACCTCCTCTTGATTACCTGGGCCCAGGCTGAAAATCATTAGGAGATGATACTGCCTAATTGTACATGACAGCAGAGCAGAAAAGGTTTGAAGGAACACAGCTTTATCTAAAGTCCAGGCTCATTTTAGAGGTGTCTCCTGGATGCCCTCTTTTTTTTTGGATCTATGTCTCTACATTGAGGCTTGCAAGACAATTTGAACCTTTGCTTAAAATTTTCCTTAGTCGATGTCATAGACTAGAAGATGTGAAGAAACTTGATGAGGTCATCTAGTGTAAAGCTAGAGTTAATTACACTGGTCATTCCTGAACAGTATTTGCCTAACCTGTTCTTCACAGCTACATCATGCCACCAGTACTCCACAGCTTTCTTGCACGGGGCTTCCTTATCCCTAAAGAAAAACCTTAACTAGTAATCAAAGATTTCTTTCTACAAGTTCAGCTCATTGTTTTCTGATGTGTTTGCCATCTGTGTGGGAGAACAGACTGTCTTTCACATTTGCAACTTTATCTATTGGGAGGCTTACTTTCTCTTGGTTAGGTAAACATGTTAACAATTTTTATCTTTCCTCTGAAGTTTTTTATTCTAGATCTTTGACCAGGTTGCTGTTTGTTTGATTTTCTCCAGATGATTTTTCCTACATGTACAGTATCTAAAACAGAGCAGTACCATGGAAACCTTGCAGCACTGAACCACAAAGAAGAAAGACTCTCACCTTAGTTTCACAGGCTGTCTTCTAATTTCAGTAGTAGGAGAGTGCTTAATTTCTCAGCCAAACTGCACTGTTGATTTATGAAACCTGCAGACCACAATAATGAAACCTGCAGACCACAGTAATTCCTGGGTCCCTTTTCACAAAAAAATGTTGCTAACTTGCTTGCTCTTCATTCTGTTTGAAGAGTAGTGGCTCCTACAGAGAAGCAGTGACATGCAATTGTCCTTGCAGACTAGTATTCAGCAGCTTGCCAAGATCAATTTTAATTTAAGCCTGTCCACACATTCTCATTCTCTTCCAGCTTAATTCCACCTGTAGATTTAATGACTGTACTGTTATTTCATCATCCAATCACAAATACAAAGCGTTGTACCAAGCACAGGTCATATTCACTGATCTTAAGCCACTGAATTCAGTCATTTTGCAGCTAGTGTTGCATCAACCCCTCAGCACATACAGCTAACCATGATTCCTAGACAAAATTGTGTCAGGTGAAACAATACAACAACTTCTTATGAAAAGCAGAATGTATAACATCTCCTTTTTCTGTCTGTTAAGAAAGCCTTCTTTATTTTCAAAGAGAGAAGTTAAATCGGTTAGACATGGTTTGTTCTTGACAAATAGCCAATATTTGTCATTGCTCATTCTCTCATCTCCTGTCTTTCTTCTAGGTACTTACAGACTGCACAGAAACCATCTAGTTAAAGCCCACTGCCACAGTCACCAAGCAAATCTCTCTCATATTGCTGATGCCACAGCTATGCAGAGTTACCCTTCTTTCTTTTGGAAACCTGTAGTGATTCAGTTCATGTAAATGGCTGAATATCATATCCATTTCACAGAATCACTGAATCATCTAGGTTGGAAGAGATCTCCAAGATCACCTAGTCCAACCCGACCTAACACTAACCAGTCCTCCACTAAACCGTATCACTAAGCTCTACAATCAGCTCCTTTTAGAAGATGTGGGTGGAGGTGTAGATAATGAGCTAGCTCTTCAGACTTTCCAAAAAAAACAACTTTTATTGGGTAATAATACCGTTTTTTTTTTGTTGTTGTTGTTTGTTTGTTTGTTTTTTTGCTGTTGTGAGTCCATGCTGTGTTACTCATGGGAAGAGGTAGAAAAAAATAATAGTAATTTAAAAGGATTCCTACAGGAAAGAACTCCATGGTACACAATGCAGTTTGGTGCCATTTAAGGCCAGAGCTAACAACTGCCTCCATCCTCTGCCCAGCATCACTCCACTGAAAATTCACCCTTCAACAACGTCTGCAAGGAGTTAACAAGGACCGAACGGGAGAACACAGGAATTTCTTCTCATGTGGGAAAATGCCAGCTCCCACCTTCACCCGCAGACCTGGCAAGATAATTGAACCTCAAGTTAATTTTGCTGGAACCACTTAGAAGTGAACATAAAATCTTTTGTATGAGGGAGGACTTTGTGCCTCAGAAGCTTTCTAATACAACCAAAATAAATCTCTGATTCTTAAAGTCATTTTTTCCCCTGTTCCGTCTGTCTTCACGATAATGACTATTTTCCAGCTGTGCTCTCACATTGGTTCTGCCTACCCAGACTTTCCACATTGATGAGGAGCCTGATTTCCACAAAGACAGAAATGGTTTGGCTGAGAATGAAACCAGCTCTCCATATAATAACAGTGCGTATAACTAATCAGGAATTCAGCAGTCTCAAATGATGCTGAATGGGCAGACTCGATCCAACTGTACGAAACATAAGCCAGCTGCCAGCAGGAGTAAGTGCCTTAGGAGGAAGAGGAAACAAACAAGGAAGGAGACACCCACCTCACCACACGCAAAATAAGCAGGGGTTGTCTCGAATGGGAGAGCAGGGCCCAGTCTTACAGTGGGTCTCCGACCTGTCTGATGGACTGTGCAGGGCTTGGCAGAAGGCAAAAGGGGAAAGCTGGCAGGAGAGCAAGAACCAACTGCACTCAGAGCTTATTTCACTCTTAAAAAGTATGACTGCCATATAGGCTTTAAAAAAATAGAAAGGAAAAAGGAAAAGAAGAGAGGAGAGGAGAGGAGAGGAGAGGAGAGGAGAGGAGAGGAGAGGAGAGGAGAGGAGAGCAGAGGAGAGGAGAGGAGAGGAGAGGAGAGGAGAGGAGAGGAGAGGAGAGGAGAGGAGAGGAGAGGAGAGGAGAGGAGAGGAGAGGAGAGGAGAGGAGAGGAGAGGAGAGGAGAGGAGAGGAGAGGAGAGGAAGAGCATAAACCCCACCACCTTTGAGGGACAACATATCATTTAATCACATTTCTTGATTTTATTTATGTTGAAAGACTATTGCAAACACCTCTTTATAGGATGTCAGCAAAATTACATGGAGTCACTCAACTATGCAAGTGTTTTGGCGGATAATTGGCATGTCCAGCTGCTGGAGATCGGCAATTAACTCCCTTTTGTATAGCACACAGTTCAGACACAATGTGAAGGCATAACCCGGTATCTTTTTATGCCAGTTCTGTTGAGCCATTTGGAATGTTAAAGAATAGTGGTAATCATCCAGGATTTTTATTTTTTTTTTTGTCAAAAAAGATCACCTTTACCACAATATACGAAGTATCTTCCTTTGATGTACCGAATGTGTTATAGTAGAATATCCTCCCTGCTTCAATTTCCTGGAGGGAAATTCAGAATTCAGAGTAAAGCAGTTTCATTTGGCCCTGATCTTAGTCCAGGGTCAGAAAATCACCATCATGTGCTGTTGAGCAGAGGAGTTTGAGTAAGAAGAAATTCTGTAATTACTCTTGCCCTTACACCTCCAAGGGAGGGACAGCTCTCTGCTCAGAGATGCATATCAGCAAGGACTACTCGAGCTCCTGCAGCCAGGCACGTTGCAGGCCTGCTTTCACCCTCTCAGCCTCGCAAGATCCTTTCCAGGTGCTCCTTCTCAAATCCAAAATCCAGTGAAGGCAGAGCGTGCCAGCAGAAACTTGGACACAGACCTGCGTTTTGTTTGTGATAGAAGCTCATTGTATCTCCCTCCATTACATCCAGTGCTTTCTATAAAAGCAAGCCACACATGCACCAAAAGTAGTTAGCTTTGCATTCTTCCATGGGGACGGCTGCCAAGTTAACTCTTCCAAAAAAAAATAAATAAATTCCTGGCTGTGAAGGGCAGGAACGGGATTCATGTGATCTGTAAACAAGCTGAGGAAGTAGGAGGCCTGTCAGCCTCGGAGATGATGTCAGCCCGCCTCGGCGCGCGGCGGGGTCCGACCCTGTTGCTTGCACTTGGCGTTGCACTGATAAGGGCTCCCCTCTTGGCTGCCTCACTGCAGGCAGGAGGGAGCACGTCTCCCAGAAGCTGTGGCACGTTTCTTCCCCACGAGGCTTCTTCTAGGTGCTCTATAGCAGAGTCGGGGCATCCTTGTGAAGAGTAGTTGGTGTTAAACGCACTCCAGATGCCCGACCCCAGGCCTACCACCCATGGGTGCTACCACCCCACACCAAGACAGGGCAGCGAATGGCTTGCCCGTGGCGTGGGCTCAGACACAGCAAGCTCCAAAGGCGTGAGTCACCTTTCCTGATTAAATTCCACAAGAGCAGGCTGTTCTTTATCCTGATCCCTCACCTTCAAACCAAACACTTCTGGCCTCTTAGCGAAACATGGGCTGTCTGCTGTCTGAGCTATTCTTTGCCCAGTTGTGGAGACAACAAGAAAAGGGCATGGAGCAGGAGGTAGCTGCATCTAGAAAAGCGCCCATCTTACACTTCTTCCACCCATTTTTATCTCAAGGTTGGTACTAGCATGGTGCAAGAACTGGGCGTCTAGGAAAAGTCAACAGGCAACAAGAAAGTAATTAAAAAATGCCACGGCAGATATTACAGGGAGTGGAGTTTACCTGTGTTCTGACGAACTAGTGCCTAGCAGCTTCCTGAAAATGAAAGTTTTTCAACCTTGAGTCACCCTCAGTCACCATTTCATTAGTCAGTGCAGAGTATAGGGACTGAACATATCCAGATTTTTTTTTTTTTTTTTTGCTAGCCAGTGCTTGATTTTCCCATGGCCTTCAATGAAAAAAAAAAAAAAAGTGGTGTAAAACAATGCCCCTAACTTGACTAAGTTCTGAACAATGCCCCTGAAAAACAAATAAGTGGAAAAAAAAATAATAAAAAAAAAATCTTTGCTGCAGGTCAAAATGCACCAGTTAGCCTTTGAGCCCTTCTTGCATAAGATACATGCCGACACTAGTTCCCTAAAAGCTGGCAACGTAACTATGGTGAAGAAAGTCAAAAGCAGCTATTTTGACTCACAGTTTGGGAAGCAGCAAATAAATCATTCATCTGAGCCAGGTAGAGAAAGAAATCCCATGTGCTGAAGCAGCAGGGAGATGATCAGTGTGCTGCTCTCCGTATTTTTTAAATAGATGGTTTAAGAAGGTATTATCTTATCATTACCCTGCAGTGCTGTATAGGCCTGCCGTAGGTGATGAAACCTTGGAAAGAAGGAGTAGAGCCTGTAAAGTAGAGTTTTGGTAACGTGCACATGCATTTAGTTTCCTAGCTTTTCAGTACCTGAGTGACAACTGGTCTTATGCAAACAGCAGAATTATCAAAGTGCCTTTGTAAGGGGGTATTTGTGTTTACCAAGGAGCACAATGCTACACCACGGCTTCACGGTGAAATACTGGAGTCCCTTATTCCACTGACAGTCACGTCAGTTTTTCCACTCTAAATGACTAATGGAAATTTGAATACCACACATGTTTGTTAGCCTGAAGTTTGCCCAATGCTGCATGATTGCAAAATATTTGTAGATTTAGTCTTTAATGTATTGATTTTTCTTGTTAAGCTTTGCTATTGAGAGTCAGCAAAAGCTAGTTACAAAACAGCAGTGGCCTGATCATCTCCAAGGTACAGGGACCTCATGGCCCTCATTAGATGCATGATCAGCTGAAGGTGTTTTAATCCTCCAAAGAAAGGAGAATGAGGACAACAGACTGGTTACTATATCCCAACTATTCTGACAAAAAATATGTTGCAATTGTTGTGGGGGGAAGTGGTCCTTTCTCATTAGATTATACTGATGGCTAGTTAAAAATGAATGAAATGAATGTAGGCACTGAACCTTGTCACTGTGTTAAAAAACAGTAGCTCCCATGGCTCCGTTTTGACTAGTCTTTCTGTGTGTGTGAGCTAGGGGAAATATAGCAAACTGTTCTGTTCTTCTGCTATCCAGTAGGTGCCTACAACACATAGTGTACCAAAAGTCGCTTTGTGATTTTGACCAAGGATGATAAGCAAACAGTTCAAGTTATCTTATGCTTGGTAGTGGAATTTGGACAGCTTGTCATTGTTTTGGAAATGCTCTGAAGTTTTGAAAATGAGGGAAATAGAGATAAAATAAACATCTTGTTGAAATCTTTGGGGAATGTAAGTGGTGACCCATGTTCTGCCTGACTCTTTCAGATTAAATTTGTCCTTGTCAGAGGTCCATCATTTTACCATTAAATGTTGAAGGCCATGCTGAACAGCCCATCTGCTATTCCCAGACTGCATCAAGAAAAGAGAAGAAAAAAAAGGATTCTGTTACTGATTACATTTAGCAGCAGCAGTCCCAGTTCAGTAGCAGCACTTGTGGGTCAAAACTTTAAGGCATTGGGGCAGATTCCTATGCCTTTGTATCCAAGTAACTTAAGTCCTTGTGAATTTCATCTTAAAGTTTGTTATTTACCCAGAGAGAGTTATCCCCATCAAAGTTGGTAGGAAGGCCATAAGGAAGGTCAGATTACAAAGTACCCTCTTCCAGTCATCTTCTTTAAAAAGCTTCTCAAAACCAAGGGGTCTTAGACAATAGATGAGTAAGGTTTGAACGTAAATTCACCATGTACTTGTGGTGAACATATCATTTACCACATGCTTAGACTTCTTCTCTGTAAAGTCTAAGATTAGTATAGCATTCAGATTTAGCTACCTGAGATTTGGGAAGAAAAATATCTTCTTCCTTGAACTTTCTGCTTCATCTCCGGTATTTCTAAAGAATTGCATCTGCATGATATGGAAAGTGAATCACGGACAGAAAAGATTGCAGCCTTCACTACAAAATAACAAAAGGCACGTCACGTGGAGCAGCACCATGTGGCTATCTTGCTGTTCCATTTCCATCAAAATAATTTGGGCAGCCAGATTAAGAAAAGTGCTTAAAGTACCTTATACATCAAATTGGTGACATCTTCTCTACATGAAGTTTTCCAGAGCTTTATCCGTTAATCCTCTGGGAGGGCACATCCTGACTTTGTAGGCTCTGAACAGGCTGCCAGTGACCTTCACAGAGGAGTCAATGCTAAAGGGCTAACAACCTTCCTGGCTCCACCAGGCTGGTGATAGGATACACAGGGACAACCCGTGCTCTGCAAGTGCCAGAGGAGAGAGGGATATCATATCAGACCTTTTGAAAAAGAAACAGATTCCTGCTGTAAGCTCCAAACGAAACACACTGGCCAAGATGGAGGGTTTGGCAGACACTTACAAGAATGTTTTATTGTTGATAATAACTTCATATTGTTGATTAAGAAGAGTGTCACAATCTGTTTAAACTATTCAAATAAAGGCTAAACAGGTTTGGTCAGTGCATACTTCTACAGGCCATTCTAGATGAGTCCGTTCCTTTCCACCTCTATCTCCTCAACTATCTTCTCCCTCTCTTAAAAAAATAAATAAGCAAAAAAAAAAAATGCACTGACAGTTTTAGCAGCTTGGAAAAAGTCAGCATTTTCCAAGCTCTCAGGGACAGGCTCTTCTCTCCAAGCTGGGAAAAGTGCAACGCAACTTCACTGTTATTTCAGTTCCACATCATAATAATGGAGAACAGCATTTAGCCCCTGCTGTTTTGTGTCTCTGAAAGAAAATCGTTGTCTTTTACCCTTATTCTGGAAAAAAAAAAAAAAAAAAAAAAAAAAAAAAAAAAAAAAAAGAGGTTGAGGCTTGTTTCAGAAAGCTGTCCACAGAAGATCAAGTTTGGAAGTTGGTTGTACACGTATGATTTCTTTTAAATGGGGTTTCAGCAGGAAAATCTACCCCTAAATCAGGGCATAAATGTGTTTGCTAGGGCTCTAGTCCATTATAAGATCCAACATCAATTAATTAACATGAAGCCCTTAAAGCAGTTTCTTGATTTTGCAGCACATTTCTGCAAGTTCTGGTGAAAAATAATAGGATGCCTCTGTCCAAAAGCTCACCTACTGAATACAAAGTCATACTCATTACTGAACCCGTTATCTGTGCCGGTCTGCATCGCAGCAGCATCCACCCAGATGTGGATGGTAGGGCAGAAGTACTGAAGGAAGAAGTCACAAAACAAGCCCTCCCTCACTGTTTGGGAGCAAACGTTCAAAATACAGGAAGATGGAGAGGGACATAAGGTGCTGTCCTCTCACAGAAATCAAGCTCTGTTTTGACATCAATACCCCGTAAAAGCCACATGGAGAAAGGACTGGCTGCTTGCTTGGCTCAGTGCTGCTGGGGCCGTGCGTGTCTCTCCAGGAGCAGCACTACCTCCTGCTCCCAGAACAAAGGCACTCTGCCCCATCAAGTGCCCTCCTGGCTCCAGCGAGGGGGGAGCCAGCATTGCTGCATGTATTTAAATTTAGAACCTATCTTGAAGTCATGTAGAGGCTTTATATGGGTTATCTCTATCGCAGTAGAAACCAATTAAGCATAGGCAACTGACGCATGAAACAACAGAGCAAGTGCCATTGAGAGCCCACCGGGAAGTGAGAAGGCAACGACTATTTCAACAAATTCACACTCCTCAATGAATGCCACAAAGCACTTGAAAGCAGCACGTTCCCCAGGCTTTAGGAGAAGCTTCAGCAGCAACAACAACATGATATTCACCCACCTCTCTGCCTCCTTTCTCATGTGTTAACTCCATGATCAAAATTGTGCCCTCATTACCCAGAAGCTGCCCATTGAAACTGTGAGCTTCTGCACCTCCTGAGAGGTGTGACTCCAGGTACAATCAGACATCCTTGCACTCTCCAGCCTGGCTCTGCATTTTTCACATAGGTGGCAGAGCCTCTCCTTGAAAGCACTGGTGGGATTTTCCCCCGGCAAGAGGAAGGCAAGGCATCATGCTCTCAGACTCATCTTTTACTAAAATTTCATGCCATAAGCCCACATTGCTGGAGGTTGCTGTCTTGCTCCACCTGATCCTACACAGACTGATCTGGGAGGAATCTGATCCCTTCAGGAACTGCCCTGCTGATGTGCCCCTGAAGCAAGCACAGCTGAGGCAATGCTGTGCAGAACAAAGCCCCCACAAGCAGTCCCTCTGCAGTGGGATGAAGCCATAGATGCTGAACTCCCTTCTGAAGGCAGTGGATGTCTGGCCACAGGAGGCAGCAAGAGGCCATCTCAGAAGGTCTCTGAATTCTTGGAATAAAGATTTCTGGGGAAAAATAAGACTGTATCTTTGCATCAGACCTCGAGTGGATACATGCTTCTGTGGACAGTTTGGCCAAACATTTTTGGGCCATCATTTCTTGTTGAAAAACAGATAAAGCAGCAGTAAAAGTGTAACAGCTTGTGCTGCATCTATTGGTACAGCCACCACTCTGAACAGGACCTTGGAACAGAGCTAATGGCTTGGCAAAAAATGTCAGTCTACTTAAGACACCCTTGCAGGGCATTATGGCTGCATCACCACAGGACCAGCACCTCCAGATACCAATAGGCATCCACACAGTGCTGAATGCTGCTGAGCATCTACAGACCACTGAGCATCCTGTGAAATCCTTCCAGATTACACCGAAGTGTAGTCATTTGGCTGTGATGATGTTGCTATCAGAGATGTTCTCTCATGCAGTCTCACTGACGCATTTATTCTGAGATGACACATTGCCATTGCTAAAGTAAGCAGGGACACACGACAAACTTCACACAGATGAAATAATTTGGTGCTCCAGAGGCCATTACATCTAAGATTGTTTCATTGCATACGTCTTCAAGACTGATTTAAGTCAACAGAAAGACTTAATCTTAAAAGCTAATAAGTTTAAAATGAAATGCTGGAGAGCATTCATGGACCACTAGCCTCACCAGCCCTTGAGTCAAAAATAAATAAATAAATAAATAAATAAATAAATAAATAAATAATTTGAGCAGAAATTGTTGAAAGAAAATAAAAAAGATACAGCTGATTAAACTGCTTCGCTTGCAAGTTCATCAGATGTAATGTGTTCATCACCAAAACATGCCTTATGCAGTCACTCTGTACATGATGTGCCATGTTGACTGTCTCAGATCACCTCCCTCTCTTCCATATGGCTTGGCATAGCTTCCAGGAGGATTTCTTTCATGATTTTCCCAAGGCCAACTGGTCAGTAGAGTCCTCCTTGTAAACCTTTTTAAAATTGGTAGAACTACCTCTGCCGAGAACCTCCGGTTCCCTCAGGCCCCTGCAATGCCTCATGTCTGGTGGACTTTTGTGTGTTCAGGTTCCTCAGGTGGTCTCAAACCCAGTCCCCTCTTGTGATGGAAGGACCTCATTCCCCCAGTCTCTGTCTTGAGGTTCAGCGAATAGGCAGATATGGGAAGAAGGATGACAAGGGAGGACTGAGGCAAAAAATTGTTGAGTTCAGCACTCTCCATGTCTGTTGTGACCAGTTGTCCCACCTGGTTTATCAGAAGGTATAAAGTACCTGTAGAAACACTATTCTTTGCATCCTTCGTCAATTTCAGTTCCAACTCTTTGCAGATCCTGTCCCTACACATCTGAATGGCATCCCTATATTCTTCTATGCCACGTCTCTGCTTCCACTACCTGTGTGCTCCCTTCTTACACCTCAGTTTGACCAGCAGATCCCCACTCAGCCATGCCAGTTTCCTGCCTTCCTTGCACAATTTCTTACGCATGGTATCAAGAGCTCTTGTGCTCTAAGAAAAGTGTCCTTAAAGAGCTCTTCCAGCTCTGATAAGTTCCTTTACCTCTAAGGATGGTTTCCTAGAGAATCCCAGTAATTCTTCGAAGAACTGGAAGTTTGTCCTTCTAAAATCCAGAGTCCTGACTTTACTCTTTGTCATGCCCATATCTCTGAAAATCACAAACCCCATCATGACATGATCACTGCAGCCCCAACCTCTCTAATATCTCATTTACATTGGTGAGCACCAGGTACAGTACTGCTTCCCCCCAGGCTGGGCTATCTATTGCCTGCCTTAAGAAGTTATCCTTGATAAAATGCAGAAGTCTCCTTGGTTGCTTACAGGACAGAGTGTTGCTTCTCCATCAAATATCTGCATTGTTGAAGTCCCCCAGGAAGATGAGACACTGAGACCATGATGCTTTCTGTACCCAGAGAAAGAAGCCTTTGTCAACAGGCTCCCCATGATCAGGTGGCTTCTAGTAAAAAACTGCAAGGTTTCCTTTGTTGGCTCGGTCCCTAAATGGTTGTCTTTATTTACATCATATTCAGTAGAAATCTTTAAATTCAGAAGCTTAGTTGCTAGGTGGTAAATTTTTGTTCTGGAATAAAGCAGTTTTATTGGTATATGGAAAAAATGGTTAAAGTGATCACTGAAGTAACACCCTGTGTGAGCAGAGCTGTACTTGACACTAATTTGTTCCTTAACTGACCTTTCTATCGACATAAATGTGCGTTACGTTCACCAAATGCAAACATATTTTAGCCTAAGGGTTGTTCATGAACATTTTGCTTCAACTTGTTACTTGTGGGAGTACAACTGTTGTATAAAAGACTGAGTAAATTTAAATTTACAAGCACCCTGATACCACCACAGTATTTGTTTTTTGTTTGCTTGCTTTGGTTTGGCTTGGTTTTGCAAGTAATAAACCTTTCATTTTCACAAAACAAGAATGTTTAGTAACCTGGACAAATACATGTGCTCTGTGCATACATGTACAACAGTAAAATGGAGGTCCCTTCCAGCCATTTAAAGATGAATGAATCAAGTTTGCTATCACTTGGCCAGCTCTAGCGTGAGGTGTGGAAGTCTAGACAGAGCCATCTCAAGACCTTGCTCCTAACTCATTAGCCAAACTGTTCTGCTGTCTCAGAACAGGCTGTGAATTCTTGCATATTTCTTCACTTAGTAGGCTGTAAAATCAATGTGCTACACTCCTTCTATGCGAAGGATTTGCTGCTACGTATACACATATTAAACATGCATGTGTAGTTAACTTCCCAAATTAAGCAGCTCAATACAGCTCAGAGTCGTACTAATGATGTGTCAAAAACAACAACAAAAACAACCAACCAGCAACAACAACAAAACACAGAGAGAGGCACTCAAAGTGACTCATGAGCAGCTTGTTTGATTTGCTTATTAATGGTGTTATGCTTGACTGAATGATTACTTCCTTCTAGGCAGTGAGCTAATTTCTTGCAATAACAAAAACAATTCTTGGAAAATTTGTTAACAACGATTACTCTTTAAAAAGAAGCTCAGAACACCTGCACACTGGGATTTAAGCTCAACTACGAGTGTCATTCCTATTGCTTGGGTTATTTTTTAAAGGAAATACAATATTGTCATTTAAACGCACACACAGGATGTGATGAATGCGTGAGCTTTATCTGCCCAACCGCCACATGAAGTCTCCAGAAATATGCAGCAGTTGATACTTTTTTCCTAAAGTAAGCATGTATAGTCAAAAGCAAATGTATACCTCAATAAAACAAAAACCATAATGTAAAATATATTTGAGGTGTGATCAGGTCTAGGAACACTAACTACCTGCTTTGCTGGTGCTGCACCAAGAACCCACTCTCCATTTGAAACAGGAAACAGATCAGACAGAGCAAGAGTCCAGGGGTTTCATATTGACTTTCTGTGAGAATGACTTCCTCTCAGTGACAGCAGGTCTATTCTCATGTCATTCAAAGGGATTCCTCACCTAAAGCTGGGCTAATTTCCTTGCCTTGCCTTGCCTTGCTTTTCCTCTTTCCCTTGCTTTGCCTTACCTATTGTGGCTTTTTGCTATCCAACCTGATGCTGGAAAAATGAGGAAAATATGTTCCTTTAGAAGAAAAAAAAAAAATAAAAAATTCTGCTTCACTGTGGGCTCTGCCTAAAGAGGAGGGAAGTTGGCTACATATGTGTTTTTTTAAGCTCTTTTTTTTTTTTTTTTTTTTTTTTTTAATAGCGTGCAGCAGACTCAAATTTTATTCCTTTTTAGCTTGCAAAAACACTTCTTCAGGCCATACATCTCCAACCGCTGCCTCTACATAAATACACCAACATGTCCTATTTACCAGAAATTCCAAAAGCAGAATGCAGCTAAATTACAAATAAAGCAACAACTACAAAAAAACACTGGACCAGAGCTGCATGGTTGCTTCAGCCCTTCCAGAGACATCTTTCGGTCCCAGTCTGGATCAGAGCTGTCAGGGCACAGCAAGCCATGCACTTTCCTTCTCTCCTGGGCGTGCTTTGAGGGCTTCATAGCACAGCGGGGGCTTGCTCAGGTTACTGACTGCAGCTTTCTGAAGTTTAAAACAATGAACCTGCAATTGCAGAGTGCCCCCCTTCATCTTCTTTGTTCATTGCTGATGACTCCTGGGGCCCTGTGGTGAAGAACAGATGGAAACCGTGCTCACAGCCGCCTTCTCCAGCACCAGAGTCACGCGAGGTCTCGCTTGGGATTAGTGGAACAACAGGTGCTGTTTCTAGATGTCAGGGAATTTTGATAAGATTAGAGAGAATTGGCTATACAGAACCATTCAGGTTGCTAGCATAAAGCTGAAAGCTCCACCTTCCCACCCCAAATGAATTTCTACAAGGAGCTGAACACCTCAGAGAAGGAAAGCACAGCCAGAACGCAGAACGTGCCCTGCTGCTATTAGTGTGGAAATGAACACTGAACCAATAAATAACAGTGCAATAGATAAGCTTTTCTTTACCCAGTGAGCTATTAGGAAAAGCAAATTACATAAATATTCACTAAAATGTACAAATATTATGAAAACTGTTTTGAAGTAATAACAATCCAACCCATCACTTTCCCTCAGACTGTTTCTTCCTAGAAGTTCAGAGTATTTTTCTTCCCTCAGTGAGGACCTAATCTTTATGTTTTGTACACAAGTGTTGCACAACACGTTGATAATGAGAACAGTAAGGAAACATTCAATAAACAATACTCTGAGATATTCTTTTCCAGAAACTTTGTTGTTATTCTTTCCCGTGGTTTGCATTTATTATTTTTTGTTGTTGTTTTGATTTTTTTTTTCCGCGAAATGTCTAAACAACATAATAATTCCTGAAAAGTATTTATATTTCTCCTTTATGCATTTCCTCCTTATAAGTGCTCCAGCCTTGACTTGGAGCTCACCAGTGCTCCCATGCCAGCCTTCCTGCAACACCAGTGGCACTGCGTACATGGGGACAACCCCACCATATCTCAGTCAGCGTGACAGCCTGTCTTCTGCAGCCCATGGACAGATCCTTCATGGGCACCCTGGGCTCATCTCACCACCTTTATTCCCTGCAGATAACTTATCAAAGGCAGCCAGCAGCAGGAGATGCTTCCTCTGCTTGCCAGTCCTAGATAGTATCATTCCTTACCATTCACAGCTCTTGTGCTGGGGAAGGTATTAAATTGGTTGGTGGTTTAGAAGTTGTGTTTGGTGTCTCAGATGTGTGTCTCCAGTATTAAAACAAAGGTTAGTGGCATTACAGATGGCGAAAATGGGGTGGGCGCATCTATCTTTTGGGACTTGCTACAAGGCCTTTTGCCCTGGACCTGGACCCCTGTTGCCCTCTCCCTGTATTGCCCATTTCCAAAAAGGTTTGGATTTTATTTTTTATTTTTTATTTTTTTATTCATCAGAGGTGGCACAACCCTGATCCTGCAGATCCTCATCATCCTCCAGTGCAGTGCAAGCATCAGGCTTCTTAGCTGCCGTGGGGAGCAGGGCTTCAGCTGGTGTTTCAAAGGTCACATAAAAATTCCTCCCAAATCCCCACTTAGGCACCTAAAACTTCTGAGCCTGGCCAGGAGAACATGCCCAGCCCTGCTGTAAATCCCTGCAGCACAGAAGCAGCTTGAGGACTCCAGAGCTGGCAATGCAGCAGAAAAGCTCATAAAAACAGGGCTACTTCCATTCTTTCCGAAGATGCCATGTCTTTGAAGAATACCCCAGCTTTTGGCTTCTCTCTCCCTCCCTCCCTACATATACAGGTAGGAGAGAGGTGGTTTCTCTTCCCTTTTCTTTACACACACAGTTTCTGATAATTGCTAGAATCAAGGTTTCCCTGGAACAGGGTTTGCCTGGAATTTCTCTGGGCGTTATCAGAGTATAATGTTTCTTCCACAGAGCAAACACAGCCCAAAAGTCACATACATGTATACTCCCCTTGATGAAACATTCAAAGCCTGTTTGCCCCACTGACTGTTAGTAAAATGAGGGTAAAGTGGTGAAGAAGCACTACCAGAAAGCAGCTGATTTAGAACCATGAAGACAGGAGAAGTTCTGACCTTTGCCTGCAGAAATATGAGTTTGGGAATATGGATGAAAATATCCATAATTAGTGGTTAGAAATAAAGCACTTTTAGCTAGCCATAATTTATGATGCATCTAACTTTGATGGAATGGTTAAAATTGATTAATTACCTTCTGGCATATGTTCACCAATTTACATTCAAACATTGAATAGGAACAGTGAAAAAGAACACAGTCCTTTACAGCCCTGACAGTAGCAGGCACATTATCAGAGCGTTGCATTGAGAACATTTTACTGAAAGGGAGTGTATACTTTTGTATACTTTTTTTTGTTTGTTTATACAAATTGTATACCTTTTACATTGTGAATGATTTAATAATCAATATGCTTAACTAGTCACTTTAATTATAGGTTACAAATTGTTTTAAATTACTTAACCAGCCTCTGGCTTCCTGTTATTTGTTTTGCACATTGTGGTAGAAAAGAGGTCAAGGTACACAGCACAATTATGATGTATTGATTTATACTGTGGAAGGGTAACAGTATTCTTGGCAAGACTTTACTTCTCTAGTGGCTTAAAAAAAAAAAAAAAAAAAGCTATTAGGCAATGACTAATATTATTATAGCTCTAATTTAAGATGATTAAATGGTTATATTTTATTTGGCAGTGGCTGGTACAGTTTGAAAAACAAGGAATCACTTAATTTCTAGAGTGATGGGTGTCTTGGAAAGACTAATTGAGGCAGGTAGGAAGTTGCAATACTTTTGTCTCAATGTGGGCTTTATAGATGTTGGGTAGTTTCTTACAATTTGAAAATTCAACAGTAGTGTTATTGATATCTTTTACGGAATAAGGAGGTCCAAATCACTTTGGTTCTCCCATTTCCAAATAAGATGGTTTTAAATCCTTAATGATACATATATGCCATGCTAATGTTCGTGGTACGCTCTACAGAAATTTATGTCGAGCATTACTGTATTCCTGGAAAGAGTGCTATGTCCCAACTCCAAGAAAGCAACTCCAACAATTGCTGGTTGCTTTCAGTAGAATTCTTTGGGCACAGCAAACTGGTCACCTCAATGTTGAGCAAGCATCTGCTCACAAAAAAATCTTCAGGGAGGAGCATTTGGCAGAGCAGCGCCCTAGCCATGGAAGCCTGGAGGCACGGTGCTGTCACCTACTGGGTGAGCACCAGGAGCTGCTGAGGTGGCAGGCAGTGTCCTGCTCTCCAGCAGTGTCACAGCACCCCAGCAACACTGGATGCGGGCTGAAAGAAGCAGAAAGTCTGCAGTCAGATGGAAACTGCAACCGAGCCCCACGTGATGGGCCTGTATACCTAGATAGTTCTGCCTAAATCCTCTTAGATACATACCGAAGGTGTGAGCCAAGTTCTTTTGGCTCGTTTGTTTTGTTAATTAATGACTGAATATTCCGGCTGCTTTCCATGGGAAAAAGCATTCACTTTCGGTCAAATGCAGTATTCATAACTACCCTCTACTTTCCCATTCAGTCACCAAGACCCAGCAAATCATTATCTCCAAGCAGTGTAACCTCGATCTTTACATGATGTTAAAGGCCTTGTATTTGCTTAAAATGAAATGCATCAGTCCTGTGGTCATTTCAACAAAGGTAGAGTTATAGGTGAAAGAATGAGGGAGAAAAAGACCCAAACGCACATACACACAAAGGGGATTTAGCATGTTATCTGCAACATTTCCTAACACTTCTTTTCCTCTTCCCTTAACACTGAGAAGTATGTTTATTTTTAATCAATGTCGGGTATCACAGAGTGTACTAAGCATGAGTGTAAGAGCAAGAGTGATTTAAGTGGACATTAATAAAATGTGTATCTTTGCAGTGTCTTTCCACCTTCTTGGACATAGAAAAAAACTTCACATTTTTATTGGTTACCAAAGAAATATCACAGTAAGTGCTTATGTATTATGAATAATTTTCACCATTTCAATACAAATTGACAACACCAATACTCTGAAGCTCCTGCCTAAAATAAACCAAAATCTTAAGATATTTTGAGGTTGGAATCCAGCAGAAATAATGTCTTTAGAAGAAGCTGAAGTCTGAGTTCACTGAGCCACTGGTCTCAAACCATATGTGTCCTTCCTACAGCAGCCCTGACACTAGCCAAGGAGCTCAATCCAGTTCACCACCCACCTTCACTACTGGCCCTCGCAGCTCAGATGCTGCACATCTTTGACTTGCTTTGTGCAGGCCCTGGTCCTCCAGTGTGTATGTACCCTCTTGGTCACCAAACAAAGCAGGTGAGCACTGGAAAGTAAGTGCTGTCACACAGGACAACCAGAGTATGCTGTCCTGTAGGAATCCAAAGGAAGAGAGGAGAAAACGAAGTAGGTGACTGTGTGCCCACAGGCAGACATTCTGCCCCAAACTTCACAGTCAATCACAAGTAGGAGGATGGCTCTCTTCAGCCCTCACAGTATTCCTGGAAATGAGTTAAAGATCAATCCAGAAACTAAACCAAGCCTGAAACGACCCCTCGGCACCAAACAGAGCTCCTTTTATGGCCTGGGAGACAAATGGGCCAAAACCAAACAAACAAGGATAAGCCTTGTATCACAACATTTTAACCCACCTTTATTGAATATTTAATCCGTATGAGCAGATGTGCAGCAATTTCACACCCACATACTCACTAGGTCCTGCTTATGGGGAAGCCAGACCTGACTTTGCTGATGCAGGACTGTGGGCTGGGCAGCCCTGGTGGTCCACAGGGGGCAATATCCAGAGAGAGCCCCTGGCAGCCTTGGTGCTGGCTGCAGCTGAGCTCTGGGAAAGTCCCAGGAAGGTCTCTTGATCCCCAGGAGGCTGGACCTGTAGCCTGCTGTCACCTCTCTCTCTCACCTTGTGCCAGGCCAGTTTCCAAAGCTCTTTCCTAACAGTGCTAATCATATGCATGCCCTGCTCGTTCAGACAAGGAGCCTTTTTTCTTCCAAAACATAGCTGCAATATGCATTGTCCATGACACCACTCAAACTGAAGACACAATGGTGGCTTTTCTCAGGTGCAATTCCTTCAAGAATTTCACCCTCAAGGTACCCTAAGAACGGGCACTGTTTACAGTGCTTTATCTCTGTCCCAGCTAGACCTGCAGTCTGGATGCCAGCAGCATTCCTCTGACAGAAGATCATCCCTACAGCCTGATCCGACAGCCGACAGCCGAGAGAAACGCCCAGGGATTAGGAGCGGCAGGAGACCCGAGACGTCCCCTGGGCATTGCCCAAGGCTGTCGCTGTGGCTGCAGGAGCAGGGCAAAGTGAGGCCCTGGGCAAAGCAGGTGACAGAAGCAGAATCTGTTTTGTCTCTGCTCAT